>NC_139147.1:116640323-117137823 GCF_964270905.1 Leucopleurus acutus
TGATCCACTTAGAAAGTTTCATTTTCTTTGCTTCATAGAAAAATAAAGAAGCACAGAAAATTAAGACCCATCAGTACAAGAAATCATTTGAATAAATAAATGTGAAATTTTGTTCTGAGATATTTCCTCCATAAAATTCTCCTCTCTTAGCGCCCTCAGAAGAAAGGGGAAAAGGAGAACGCAACAATATGACTTCAGAATAAATAAATAATGGAAGAATTTCAAGACAGAATGAGGCTTTGCTTTGAACTATCCAATCTTCTTGAGTCTGAAAATTGTACAGGAGCAGAGATTAGGTTCTCTCATGAGTTTTCTTCCAATCAGGAGGAATATACAACATGAGACTTTCTTATAGATTTCAACATATCTAATCATATACCTGATAGCAATCTAGAAGACAAGATATATGAAAAATTCATAAAGACTTTATGTACCTAGTATGCTCAGCTCAATTTTTATTCTATACAAAAATTTTGAAGGAAAAATCAGAATTATTTTGATGTAATAATTCACATTATAAGTCATAGTATGTAAATGCAACTAACATAAATTAATGTCTGCATTACTCTTGGATGTCATTTTGCTTACTTGTTTTCAATGTAGTAAAGTTTTCATTACCTTTTTTTCCAATAGAGGGTTTTCTATAACATCTCTTTTTTGTGTCTTCATGTTTCATAATATATTTCAAAGAGTCAAAATATGTTATTACTGATAGACTCTCTTTAAGCAAAGACAAACTTTGACACAAACTCAAGCTCTGAGTTTAGGATTTGATTTGGATAATAATATCAAAAGTAAGGCAGTACTCTGTAGTATAGGTTGTTAAAAGCTCAGTCTTTGGAGTAGAACAGACCTGAGTTTGAATCACAACTTCACCAACTTCTAGTTTGTTTGATCTTACAGAACTTATTTAACTTCTCCAAATGTATTTCCGATCATGTTACCATCTTGCTTAAAACCCTCCAAAGGCTCCTTATTCCACAGAGAATAAAATTCAAAGTCTTTTAAATTGTTCCTGGGTTTCGCATGATCTGATCCCTGATCATCCCTGTGACCTTTCCCTTCTCATTTCCTACCTGTATAGGTGTCACTCAGGGCACCTGCACACATTCATCCACTTTCCCTGTTTTCCAGTGATTATCTAATCCATCCATTATACAATCATGCATTGGTTTCTAAATATTTGTTTAATTTCCAAATAACCTAGGAAGATATCATATATACACAGACCCTGAAAAAATACACTTAAAAATGAGTTCTAGGCTGAGATATTCCCAACAGCATATTGTGAAGAAGGAGGAATGTGTATTCAATGCTCCTTATCTTTTACGCTCAACAGTCCCATTCCTCAGGCTGCTCAGTCTTGAGTTAATGACAATTTGGTCATTCATTTGAAATAATGAAAATGTCAGTGGGGCCTGTCCTACTTATGCATCAGCTTAAGTCAATTAATTAGCAGAAAAGGTAGTTGTAAATACAGAGAAAATAACTTTTTGTTTTTAAAGCAATGAATTTTTTTTGCTTTATCTATTGCTGTGTACTACTATATTGAGTAGCTCATTAATCAGTCCAATGTTGAAATGTGTTATTAAAAATAAAAGTAACTACTGTACTTATCTTACAACCATGAAGGAAAGGCCAACAAGACTTCCAGATAAAGAATACTTGACATTGTTAAACCCCTAAACAAAGCCATAATTCCTGTCCACAGCCTTCTTCCCATGGGAGAAACAGATCCCTTTTTTAAGCCTTTGTAAGTTTTGTTTGCTGTTATATTCATGTGAAATCATTACTAGTTGATACAGTGGGTAATTTAATTTCATCAAAGCAACAAAATCCATCACAATCAATTCATGCCGACAACTTTAGTTTTTATTGATTTTGTAGTTTGGATCATATTTGATTTGTAAACTAGGTTTGTTTGTTTTTTATTGTTGCACAAGAACTAGAAGGGCAAGGAATTTGTACTTTGTTGCTATAAAGAAAGTTGAGCATTGCTAGAAAACACAGTTCTAGAGCAATATACCCTGAACTGGAGTGAACATTTGTAAAGAAAGTAGAATGCTGGACCACTACGTAGATTTTGCATACTTGTTGTATTGCAATCAGTCATGAGGTTTGGGAATGCCAGCCCTCACATCTAATAGACTGCTCTTCGTATGGGGAACACAGGGCACACAAGATGATCTATTAGGATATGGGAGGAAAGTATAACTTTCATATTTTCAAGTCATTATTTATATATTTTTATTTTGTACATATTTTATTTTGTGTGTATGTTTTATAAGAACAGACCATGCAGCATATGTTTAAAATGTTTTTACTGATAAGCATATGCGATCTAAAATTTTTGAAGACAGTCACTCTCATAGTTCTTTCATCTTTAAACGGAAGAAATCAGTGTTTTTTAGACAGTACTTCATGGGGTCCTGGAAGTTCATTGCAAGTGGTATCATATGATATCGCTTATATGTGGAATCTAAAAGAAGATACAAGTGAACTTATTTCCAAAACAGAAAGAGACCTACAGACATAGAAAACAAACTTATGGTTAGTTACCAAAGGGGAAAAGAGGTTGGGGGAGAGATAAATTAGGAGGTTAAGATTAACATGTACACACTACTATGTATAAAATAGATAACCAACAAGGAACTACTGTATGGCAGAGGGAGCTATACCCAATATTTTGTAATAACCTATAAGGGAAGCAAGTCTGAAGAAGAAGATATATATACACATGTGAATGACTGTGCTGTAAACCTGAAACTAACATGATATTGTAAATCAACTATACTTCAATAAATAAATAAATAAATAAATAAATAAATTTTAGAAAAGAAAAAGACAAATCAACAGAAAAAAAAAGAAACTGAGGGCAATTTTTTTTTCTAATGTTACATGCTGTAAATTTCTAATTAAATTTTAACTGTAAGTAAATACAGCTGTTACTAAAGACATCTGCTTAAATAAAAAAAGAAAGCAGGGCTTCCCTGGTGGCACAGTGGTTGAGAGTCCGCCTGCCGATGCAGGGGACATGGGTTTGTTCCCGGGTCCTGGAAGATCCCACATGCCGCGGAGCGGCTGGGCCCGTGAGCCATGGCCGCTGAGCCTGCGTGTCCGGAGCCTGTGCTCTGTAACGAGAGAGGCCACAACGGTGAGAGGCCCGCGTACCGCAAAAAAAAAAAAAGAAAGCAAGGGGTTAGGATGGGGAAACCTGAGCCATGGGAGGTTCAAGGAAATAGATCTCACTAGGCTCTAGCCAGCCAGCTTCTCCTTACATCTCTTTTATACTTTACACTTTTGAGTTATGTTTCTGTATAAGAACAGGCTCAGATACTTAAACAAAAGTTTGAAGGACACTGGACTGAATGATGTCTGAGGTATCAACAAGATCTAACCTTGTTGATCATCTAGGTTCTGAGTTGCCTTGTATTCTGGAGGTAAAACAGTAATAAATATTAAACACATACGGAGAAATTTTCATGTTAGAGAGCTTATGTTTCAGACCTCAGGCTCCTGCTCTAATTAGTGATATGAGGCATATGTATGAGAAGATAACCAACAATATGTGCAACTTGAGTGGGGGACACTGTGCAACAGTGGTTAAGCATAAGAACAGATCTCTTCCAGGTGGAATCATAGTGAAAGGTGCATTGTAAGGGGTCCCTAAGGTTACCCCATGGGAGGTGCCACATTTTAATGAAGCTTTTGCCTGTAATACTACCCCAAGATAATTGCATTCTATAGGTCTTGATTAACTAATGCAGCTGACTGCTTTGAAGCTTCATTTAAAATAAAAAAGTGCAACTGAATCTTGGTAATATCCTTTTAAAGTAGGGAATGCCCAGCCTCTAAATGCCTAGACGTTCTTGATGAAAATCAGGTGTAGGCTCAGTTGCCTCATAAATAAAGACAGCCATGTCATCTTAAGTTATTTCAGTTGTTTAACAGTTTATCCTCAGGAGGTAAATACAGATGCAATATTTCCTGGATTCTTTCTCCTCCACCCACTTCATTAGAATCAACCCAAGTAGTTTGTAAAATCTAAAGAAAAATTAAACCAGCTTGGCAGTTGCATGTCTGGTCAAGATTTTCTGCCACATTTTGGGTATGGATCATAAACAAAAAAGTAAGAGAGAAAATAAACTAACAATATGAGTCATGACTGTTACCAGAGGCAATTCTGAATCATTGCCAATGTCTGTTAATCTGTTTAAGATTACAAAGTCAGTAGACACATATGTAAACCTTTTTAAGGCAATGCCTTCTCACAAAGATTGTGCTGGGAAAGTAAGTGGCAGAGATCCTACTGGTCCACTTGTAATCGGATATGATTTCCCATGACAATGACTTGGCTTTGTCCTTCAATGAAGAGTTGGGGTGCATAGTGGGAGAAAACCCGTTCTGCCTCCGTCTGTGCCCATCCAAGGGAGCATTGTTCCCTGACAGAGAACCTTCGCAACTAGCCTTGTCTAGCTTCTCATTTTCCTAAGATACTCGTGTCTTCCTTGGTCAAAATAACATACACTTTTCTCCCTCTTTGGTTAGAACTTTGAGCATCAAAATCCAATGATTAATGGGCAACTTCATATATAAAACAACACACCGGCTTCCCTGGTGGCGCAGTGGTTGAGAGTCCGCCTGCCGATGCAGGGGACACGGGTTCGTGCCCCGGTCCGGGAGGATCTTGCGTGCCGCGGAGTGGCTGGGCCCGTGAGCCATGGCCGCTGAGCCTGCGCGTCCGGAGCCTGTGCTCCGCAGCGGGAGAGGCCACAGCAGTGCGAGGCCCGCGTACTGAAAATTTTAAAAACAACAACAAAAAAATCACACCTTTCTTTATATATGAATATTTATGTATAGATAATTTTTGTGCTTTCAATCTGTCTGAATGCCTGAATAAAGAATTGCTATAAAAAGTATTTGCTCTGAAAAAAGGAGAGAATGAAAAAAAAATGCTACTTTATTGCTGCTACCCTAAAATATGCCATTATAGGCAGAGTCCTTGTGTGTGTGTGTGTGTGTGTGTGTGTGTGTGTGTGTGTGTGTGTGTAGAGACAGCCTAGGCCCCAGAGGGGCCTCACATTTAGACTTTTGATATAATCAAAATATTCAAAGAAATAAGAAACATATAGGATCCAGGACACACACACTAGAAAATTTGGGGAGAGATGTTCACCCTGTAATTTTTGTATTTAATAGATAACGATTTGAACCCTATCTAGGCATTTCCTTAATTTTACCCTATGGGGGCCTCGGAACATATATTGAGCCTTGGTACTTACCAAACTTTGAAAGGTTCTAATTAGGGGCATATTTACTGTATTTTAAACATGCATGCTTGATTTTCTACACTTTGACTCAGAAATTATATCTCTTCCAGAGTTCACAAACCCACTATAGAAATGACTGCCGTGTTTGTTTTTTAAGTTTTTCTCCTAAATGAGCCTAATAACAAGAGGTGAGAGACCAAATGGAGAAGCAGGAAAGGAGCTGGAGGGAGTGGTGAAGTGTCAACATCACCAATAAGGGTCCCGCCACTCAACACTCTTGATCCCTTTATTTTCTTAGAGGGGATATAGTTTCTGCTTGTGTACACAATTTATTAGTCTCTGAGTGCCCATTACACTGTTTGAGTAGAGACAGCAGTAACCATCTCTTATCTAAGGATCCACTGACCTCTCCATTTATAGTGAGCATGCTTTCAAGGTAGAGTAAAAGTGGCTGGAGACTAAAAAGACAGGCAGGAAGTTTTGTTTGTTTGAGTCACTCAAGTAGCCACAGCGCCCAGATCAGGGCTGGTACTTATTTAGGGGAAACATACAATTTATCAACCAAACTGGGACGCTTTTGTCTGAGACAAATGCTAAACTGGACAGAGCACTGAGTCCTCCCTGGTAAACTGGAGATAGTCATACAATAGGTATTCATTAATTATTCATTAAATGAATGAATACATGAACAAGAATATATGCCCATCATAGGTTTATTCTCAGTTATGCCATGAACAAAGGTGAAGAAGTTATTCTGGGTTGTTTCCTATGACAATCCAATGGACAGAAGTTATGAGGTGATGGGTTTCAGCTCTTCATACCTGAACTTGGGACTAGGGAAAAAGTATCTGCAATCATTAAGCTATCAGACAGTAGTGTAGGCTGTCTTGGTTATGTAGGTATCCAAAGTATTCTCAAAGTATAAACATTAGAATTATTTTCAAATAAAGGTCTACCTCAATTTTTTTTATAAATAAAAGAGAATAAGACTAAGGGAAAACATGATGCTGTAGAAAAACAGCGTTTGGAATGGAAATGTAAAGACCTGAGATCTAGCCATGCTTCATTCAACTTACTCTAAAATATTAGAAAATTACTTATATTTCTACAATCTTACCTGTAAAATTAATAAAATAGGGCACCTAATAATCTCTGACTTTCCAGCCCTGCTTATTTACCTAACAAGTTTGTTTTAAAGAAAGAGTGACAAATTCTAGGTCAAAAATCTTCTTCTTCAAAAACAGAGCAGTGATGGATGAAATTCTTAAAAAAGAGAGGGGAAAAATAAATAAAAAAGACATAGTTGGCTCACATAAAGGTTCAAACATTTTTTCGGAACAGAAATGGGTCATAGGTGCAATATGATAATAGGGACTTTAGCTGACCTTGCTGGGCTCAGAGTCTTGAAGCAGGAAGTGGTGCTCAGGAATTGGACCCTATGGGTTAAAAGAAACAAGTGCCCACCATAAGCAGGGTCTGGAATCAGGCTCACTGCTTGTGGCCAAGGACCTAGTGCAGCTCTCTTAGTTTTAAAGGAGGCTGAAAATGTCTCCCACCAATTTATACTCTCTGAGGTCTTCATTTCGGGGAGCTGTAGACCTAAGGAGCAGAGGGAACAGGCATAGCCTATGGGGATGAGGCAGACTGCTTGCTGAATCAGAAGCTGGATCTGCAAACCCATAATGTTACCGTGTGCTCTGAAAGGCCTTTAAAAACCTTTGTCTTATATCGGGAGTCCAGCCAGCTGAATAGAAGTGAGTGCAAAACCTGTAAGCGCAGGGAGGGGTAGGCAGAGAAGGGAACCGATGGAGAGAAACAAATATATGAATCCATTCAAATGAAAATTAATGTGCAGATGCAAATTCCAAACCATGAATAATAAAAAAAAAAAGAATGATAAAAATGTCACAATGGAAGAAACAACTGGAAGGGGAATTCATTCCAGACAAGTTTAGATCTATAGAACAATCTGACAAAAACTTTAAAATAAATATGCTATGGATTTCCAAAGAAATGAAACTATACATTGCTTCTTTTAAAATCAATGACAATTTATGAGACTAGTCAAAAGAATAATAAAAGATAAGAAAGAATAAGTTTAAATATTTAAAAATAAAAAACATAATTATTAAATTAAAAAATAACTTTGGGATAAATTTAAGAATGGATATGGTCAGAAAAAAATTCGTAACCTAGATTATGGTACCATAAAGAGTTAAAGATATAAAGATGTGATGAGCAATTGAGAAATATCAAGAGTTCTAAAAGAACAGATTGGAGGAAATGGCAGAAAGATCAATATTTGGAGAGGTAATTACTGACAACTTTCCAGAATTAAAATTATACTCCAAATACAAGCAGAATAAAGAAAAATATATCTATACCTAGATACCTTATAATTATACCTCAGCTCATCATTATCAACAGATGACCTAAAATCTGCCTGAGGGGAAAAATAGTTTTCTTACTAAGGAATGACATTTAAACTAACAGCAACACTTCTTCATCAGAATTGTTTGGCATCAATTCATGCCAGAAGTTAGTAGAGTTCTATTTTCTGTCATAGAGGGAATGTATTTGTCTACACAGAACTTTATGCCTAGCCAAATTTGCTTTTAAGAGTAAGGAAAATATGATACTTGCAAACATATAGAAACAAATAAAGGCTGTCACTCAAATAATTATTATGGACTTCTGGTAAAATAAAAGTAAAAAAAGACAAAAGATACTAGATATGTGAAATGACAGTGTGTGCTAACATTGACAAAACATGTCTGTAACTTATTAAATATTAACTATTGAAACTAACCTTAAACTGTTCTTTATTTGATTATAAGAAGGCAAAACTACAACTCTAAACAACACTAATACCATGGGGGTAGAGATTGTTAAATGGGAATGTAAGACATGCTAAAATTTTATGTTGTTTGGAAAGACAGAAATCTATTGAATATATATATAGTATGTATCTTAAAATCTAAAAGTAACCTCTAAAAGAACATAAATAAAAACCTACAGTTTCCCAATTAGTATAGATAAAATATACAGCATATTATATATAATATATTCTTTAATATATGAAAAAGAAAGGATGAAAAGATGACGAAATAAAATGGCAGAAATAACTCTAAATCTGTCAGTAATCACATTAAAGTTAAATGGGTAAAACTGTTCTATTATGGATATTATCATTTTTTTTTGAAAAAAGAAAGAAAGTAAAATCCACTATGTTCTGCTTATAAAAAATACTCCTAAAACAAAACCACACGTAAAGACTGAGTATAAAGTGATAGAAAAAGATATGCTGTGCAAATTATTCCACAAAGTTTTGTAGCAATATTAATACTAGTCAAATAGAATTGGAATAAAAGAACATTAAGAGAAACAAAAATTTTAAAATATTAATAAAGAACAATCATCACAAACTTATAAGTATTTAATAACATAGCTTCAAAATATAAAAGCAGGAACTGACAGAAGTACAAAGAGAAAGGGACTAATCTACACTCATGGTGGGTTATTGTAACACACTTAGCAGAAACTGGTAGATCAAGCAAATTAGTAAGGAAGTGGGGACTCAGAGAGGGGCTTGCCAGCAGGGCCTATTATAATAATCCTTCCCCTGCTTTTCCTGCTTCCACTCTTGACTCCTTTACTGATTCTATACGATATGTTATGCTATTCAAGAGGTAAAGTGTTCCTCCGTGTTCTATTTTTTCTTTCACAATATTCTTAGCAATCATACTTTCCCTTTCATCTCTAAAATTGCCCTTCAAGTTCCAAAAATTAAGCATCTTGTTATAAAACTTGAAAAATGCCTTAAATTTATATATTAATTTGTGGAGAGTTGACATTTTCTACAACACTGAGTCTTTCTATCCAGGAAGAGTATACATTTGTGTTTGTGTCCACTGCAACGTCCTCAGCAAAGTTGTATAATTGCTTTCACATCATTATTGTGCTATCCAGAAAAGTATTAGAAGTAAAGACTGTTAGTAGTTAAAAGTGTGACATGGCAATCTAGTTTACTATGTCACTTTGACTAATAATTAGGAAAATAGGGTTCATCCAGTTTTTTCGCTTAGGTACACTATGGAGTTATCTTTATAACTATTGGTCTTGTCATTCATTCAATCATTCAAGAAATATTTATTTGGGACATAATTCACACTTCGACTGAGTTCTGGGGTAAAGGAAAATAAGCTGTCATCTCTACCCTCAAGAGACTTATAAATCTTAGAGTCAGGGGGAAAAGAACAAATCAATAGATCCAAAAAGTAAGTAAGAAAATATAAGAAAAAGATACCTAAGGAAGGAAAGAAAGAGGGTAAAAGAAAAGGAGACCACAGATTGCATATTATGGGCCCAAACGTAACTCCCAGATCCCTTTCTCAATCTACATTAGTGCAATGTAATATACAACTTATTAAGGCCTGCACAATAAATTTAAATATGTAAATAAAATACTTCTATTGGCAAGTGCATACTTTAAAATACTGTGATAAACTGAAGAACCAATTCTGAACCTTATTTTTAAACTAAAGGACCCTATAATGTCTTACCTCCATATGCTCTTTTTCAGGTATTTGAATTGTTTTTAGTTCAATATAGTTTTTTGTGGATAGTTTTGTGGTTAATTCACTAGCTTGCCCTTTAACAATTGAAATATCTGGGAGGCATCTGATTTATTGGAATGATTATCATCCACCCCCAAATGAAACTATTTGTTGACATTTTAAATTGGCTTATTGCTTATGATACTGCCAAGGACTTTAAAAAATCAAATTCTGTAAAGGGAAGCTCGAAGTAGGTGAACAAAACTAGTTTACGTTCCTCAAAAAGATATTTTTCATTTAATACCTAGGGTAAGCTAATTGAAAATCTAAAATTATACTGCTTTCTTGTAGAGTATGAAAAGGAATTAAAACATGAAAAAACAATCTCTTAAATCTGAATACTACATACCTTTCTTACATTTCCGTTGTCATCTTTTCCTATCAGGTGATATTTAGGTCTGTGTTAATGCATTAGGATTCCTTGATCTCAGTTGGAAAATATGAGTCACTCTTGCTGATCACTGTGTGCTATTGCCAAAGCCGCCTTCTTTTCTAGAGAAGTATAATTCTATTGAAGTTCGTCCCAAATAATCATCTGTATAAACAGTGATATGTGGTTTTAAACTTGAAGCACATTTTCTAACCAGCTGAACTAACTACTCTATTTAACTTTTACTTAAGAGCAATGCTACATGCTGTGACTTTTTCTAATAAAAAAAAAAGTTGTTTTCAAATGGAATATAGTGATAGTTTATTTGATCAGATGCTGGGTGTTCATCACATGAACGGCAATTTTTGCCCAAGATTCACGACCATATTTGAAAATCTATCTTAATGGGATCCTTTTGATGTATTCTGGATGAGAGTTTAAATCAGAATAATAATTCACTCATTCAATTAACAAATCTTTATTGAACATGTATCATAAACAGGGCAATTTAATGTGTTCTTGGGATTAAAACAGAAAAAAAAATTGTGGTCCCTGCCTTACACAGAATATCTCAGAGACATATATGCAAAAATAATTACATCATCGTGAACTAAACACCAATATTGTTTAATATAAAGTGATTTTTTGAAACATTAAAATTAGGGAGGATATATAGAGAGAAACAGAAAGCTGTTGGTGAAATGTCTCTTAAACTGATTTTGGAAGGAGTGGGTCAGGCACTGAGTTTACAAAGTAAAAGTGCTTAAATCAGATGAACTGAGTTTACCTCTGGGCTCTCTACCTTCTAGCTGTGTGACTGGCTGTGTTATTTAACCCATCAGTAAGACCAGATGAATACTCTCTACTTCATCAGATCACGTGAGGATTAAATTAAATAATGAAGGGAAAGTGATTGGTGTAGTGATTGGTGTGGAGTAGTAAATATTCTACAAATATTAGCTAAAATTAGTATTGCTCCCAAGAGAGGAAACAGAATGTATAAACATATAAAATATGTTTGTGGCACCTTGGGCTGTACATGAATGAGTGTGGGAGATGGAGCTGGGCCAGAGTTAAAGGGCCATATGTGCCATGATAAAAAGCTGTTCACTGATCAAATCAAACTTGAAACTGCTTTATTGCTCGATATCTTATAACTGTCCGTGTTGTTTAATTTTAGATTGTTTTATTACATACAGTTAAAGAATACCAACAGATTTGCCAGCACTTGTGACATGTGACACTTATCTTCATTGGGAGAAAGAAGGGACCAAAGGTATAAAAAAAGGGTGAGTCCTAAAGTGACCCCACATAATCAGGGCACTATGGGGAGTAAAAACCTCTCTGCAGGGATATGTTTTTCTCATCATTGTTTCTGGGGAAGAGGAGTGAAATACTAATCAAGGACGTGTTGGTTGGTCACGCCTAGCACAGAGGTTGGTCAATGAAACAGATGGGATTTTTGCCCTTATGGAGCTTCTAGTCTAGAAGTAAACAAGTATATGAGACAATATTGAATCACAAATGGTGTTAAGAGCCGTAAAGGAAGCAAATGGAGGGTAGATGGTGGAACTACTTTACATGCAGAATTCAGGAAAGTCTCCTAGAGACAAGGGCATTTAATCTGAACCTTAGAGTTAGCCACCGGAGGACCAGTGGGAAGAACATTCTAGCCAGAAGAATGGCACCTGAAGACCCTCCTAGAACTCACTGGAGACCAGTACGGCTGGAATATTGTGGATGACAAGGAGAGAAGCACAAAATCACAGGGGAGAGGTAAACAGGGACTGGATCATATACTGTTTGCAATTATTTTTCTGCATTTTACAACTTGTGTACCATTTGAAAGGATTCCTATTATAATTGGAACACACACAAACCTACACCTGCATGTAAATTCCTTAAAACTACTCTTATTTTCTATGTGTTTCTTAAAAATAATCAGGACAGACTTATAAAAATTCAAGCCAACCAACTTTCCCTCTTGTTCTAATTTCCTTTTAATTTTAAAACTTTCACTAAGATTTTTCTTTATCCAAGATGTCTAAATGAGCCTGAAATCTCTTAAATGAGCAATAAATTGGCATGTCATGTATCCTTTGGTATATTATTGTTGTAATCAGAAAAAATGATCAAAAAAATTCAAACTCAGGAAACTGTGTTACGCTGCTATTTGGGGACTGGACACAACTTCTTCAATAGCATGTAGTTTGGTTTTTGAAATTTCAAGTTTCTATTGCTTACATTTTAACTAAATGCGACTGACAGTGTTTTCTTCAAACCCCTGACTTTGGGTTTTTATGAAGAGTAGGCATAGTGCCTCTCAGAGGAAAAAGTCATTATTCAAAATTCTGTAATAGGTTTCTTTAAGAAACTTTAACATGATTCTTGTTTTTGAGAAACTGATTTTAAGATTAAGAGACTTAAAAATTCTTTGTGGATTTTCTAGTGTATTATTTCGATTTTGGTTTAGTGGCTAATAAAAATACAAACATTTATAAATTAAAACTTGCTACATAGATAGTGTAATCATCATAACAAATAATAGTAGTTAGTATTTTTTTAATGCTACATGTACCACAACAATGCAGTTGAATGAGAAATATAATGATCTCCGTCCTAAAGATAAGAAAACAGATTTGGACAAGCAGTTTGCACAAGTTACCTGTTTGTTTAATGGTGTTTAAGGGTGTGATCTTTGCTATATGTCAGCCACCTCAAAATTCCTTCCCCTCAACCTCCAGGGCTTTTCTCCAGCTAAAACTCTGTACCCCTGATGCTGTAATTGAGGCCATGTTGTTGGTGGATACTGCATTTCTTATTAAAAAAATGTTACCTGTGGGTTTTCTGGACAAACAATAAAAATTATAAGCAAAGGTCATATCTAAATTTTAATATATAAGTATCTGGCGTCGAACTCTAGTATATTATAAAATTACAAAGATTCACACACTCAGCAAAACAGCATATCCTTGGCAAGTTGTAAAGCACAGTGATTTGATTTATTTTATGGTCTGTCCACTGGCTTAGAGAAAAGCCTAAGAAAAGAAAAATAAATATATCACATACTGACATATTTTTAGCATTTATTTGAAGGAATTTTTAAAAAATATCTCTTTTTAAAGAGTTATAAGCAAATACGTGTCATTAAATTTTAAATGTTACACAAAACCTTTTTAAAATGAAAGCTTGTTAAATATCTACCGCAAGACTGAGGAGGAATAGAGTTTACTGGGGGAGCGGGATGGAGTCTAGGAACTCATTGTAATTTCAAGGTTGTTACATTCCAAAAATGGAGTTGCTAAACATCATTAACTACTTCAATTATTTATTCAATACCCAAGTGCATTTTGACTGACCTTGTCTTTGGCAGTGGATAGAGAGGGATGAACAATGCAAACATTGTCACAGGTTGTGTTAGTAAGGAATCGGTGCAGAGAAGAGAAACCTCTGCTGTTGAGAGCTGAAAAGGATTTAACAAATGGCTTTGATGCTTACAAAATTATGGGAAAGGCTGGAGGAGTAGTCTAATCTAGATCTCCCAGAACACCATAGAACAGTCTCAGCGGGGATGAGTACAGTCAGAACGATGGGCAGTGAGGAAGCCACCTTGGAATCACTGAGATCTAATTCATCAGCGCAGCGATGGATTTGAAGCAACAAGCCACTGGTGAATCTGCCACAACTGCTTCTTCATGATGACGGCCATCCTGGCCCCAACTCTGCTGCACCTGCTTCTGAACAAGTACTAGACTGGAGACAGGACACTGGGACAATGCTGAAGAAACAACTATGTCTTCAGTCTCCTGCTTGACAGCAAAAAACTGCCCCAAAGAGCAGAAAGATGGACTCCATCTCATGTCCAAATTTCACAGGTGGAGCATAATTCCCATGCAAAAGGCTAGATGTAAAGAAGTCTGTTAACTTTCTACCCCTGGAATGCACGGAGGCAGCTAGAGGTGCAGGTAGAGATGTTGAGTGCCCGTTGCCCACAGCCAGGGGGCTCCCATCCTGTGAGGTTACATTTTACCCAAGAATCCAAATGCATATATGAATGTAGAATTACAAATAATACTAAGAGCTGTAAAGGTAAAAGAGAGAGTGCCTTGGGAGGGTGCGCTCTGGCAGACCTAATTTAGACTGGACGAAGGAGTGGCTTTGAAAAATCTCTGTGAGGTTTTGTCATTTTTATGGAGAATGTGGAGAGAGAACAGTAAGTACAAAGGTTCTGAGACACAGAAGCAGGTGAGGCCTTCAAGACATTGCATGAAGGCCCGTGGGCTGGAGGAAAACAAGCAGGGCCAGTGGATTGGAAAGAAGGTAAAGACCAGGTCCTGCAGACCCCGTAGTCCCTGTTAGGGATTTTGCCATCGTGGTCTGGAAGTTCAATGGGAATTCCCCAGAAGGAATTTAAGCAGGGGTGGAGACAAGATCCAATCCATACTTCTAAAAGATCATCTGGCTGCTGTGTGAAGAGCAGATTGGAAAGGAGTAAAAGGGCAAGTCGGCTAGGTGATAAGTGCTGAGGATCAGACAAAGGGCAGTGATTTAAGGTACTTGTGAGACATCTAACTGGAGCGATGATGTAAGAAGTAAGAGTTAACGTTTTGGAGCTTAGTTGAGATCTGCATTGGAGACTAACTATAATAGGACTAGGCCAATAGATAGTATCGAAAAACAATGAAAGTGAATGAGATCAGATATGGAGAAAACAAGAGAGAAGGGCCTGGGATTAAGCACTGAGGAATGTCTATCATTAGAAATTGTCAGGGTCATGGCTCTTGACAACCGAGCTCTTTCAAACTTAGCAGGCTTTTTTACCTGTTGATTCCAGAAGTTTTATGTGCCATAACCACACGTAGTCTTTTTGAGATAATTTCCAGTTCCATGTGTCTTTGCTTACCTCACCTGCATAACTCTTCCTTTCTCTTTATTCTAAGGGGGTTTCCTGGAGGCTCTCTGGGCTTCTCTGAAAACCTCACTGCAGTTCGGATATTAGTCCTGTCCTTTTCACTAGATTGTTTCTTCAATCTTTATTTTTACCAAAGTCAAGAAACAATGGCTATTTCCAAACCCGCAAGGCCTTAGATTTCTAGACTTCCTCTAGAACATTTCACTTCTATTTGAAATTCAGCCAGTTCTTCCCCAAGCATGCCTCTTCCTTGTTAACAAGCACAGCCGAGAAACAACAACACTAATTACTGGTGTTCTGTTCTCTCATCTCTTTTCCCAGAGCTACAAGTCCATCAGGTACATGACATCGCTCTGAAGCAGCCACAGGTGACACTCTTTCTTCTTCTGACACTCTTTCTTTCCCTGGTGGAAGAGAGACATCACTTTTGCAATCATTTCATTAGCTAGAGTAAGTCATAGCCCACTTAACTGTGAGGAGGTCAAGAAATACTGGGGAGCAGATAGGATGTTTAGAGAACCGTCCATACCTGTCATGCCTTTATTCTAACAAAAGATGAAATACCACGGGCATAATTATATCTCCCTTAATACTAATTTTCAGATTCTTATGTTCTAATTATTATGTGTCATTATTATATTTCTCCACTCTCTGTAACCTCTTGGAAGGCAGGGATAACAAATGACATGTCAACTAGAACCCCAGCTCCACTCCTTAAAACTTTTTTTTCATAGTAGATTCTAGAGAGAAAAAGGATAAGAATTATAGCAGTATAATTTAATTTTAAAGGAAAGTAAGGACAGACAGGTGTATATATTCCCATACTAGACAAAATTTCTTTCTCCAAATGGAAACACAAAATGAATTACACATTTCTTCTCCTTTCCTCTGTGTGATTGATTGTTGTTCAAAATATTCACTCTCTTTCCCTCAGTTTCATGGATGGAGTATTTCCCCATCCTTTGATTGTGGGTTTGGTTATGCTTCTTGGTTTGACCAATGGGATATTAGTAGGCATGACTGAAGTCAAGTCTTGAAAACTGCTTGTGAAACTGGGTTTGAACTCTTGTGTAAAATACTTACTGTTGCATCCACAGAGATTTGTTATTATTAATTATGCATTGCTCTTTCGAGTCAATTTTGGCCTACAATACTACAAAACTGGATGCGCGTGGATGGATTGTGGCTTTTCCACGACTGATAGAAAGGGTGCAAGACGTGTGACTTTTGGACGTGAACTAATTTCCTCTGAAGATCATGTTCCTGATTAGGTGAAGCTTCAGGAGATGGAAGGATCAGAAGAATATGAATCCAGGTTTTGGGCTTATTTCAAAGATGAAGTACATAAATACATGCAGTGCTTTTTCACTGTTCTACCAATGAAATAACTCTCTAATATCCAATATGTATAAGCTTACGTTTTGATTTCTGTATAGCTTAAAACCCTAGACAGAGCAAGAGCTTAATGCAAAACAAAATTCTAAGCAGAAACGGAGTTCTCTTCTCACTGCTTAAATGTTCCAAACTCTAGTTAGCTAATAATTTGTTTCATAACTTGGCTCTTGTTTCAATCTTGCTAACTCCAGCCTCACAGGGATTTTTTAAAGTCTATAGTCCATTTTATAATGTTCTCTAAATAAGAGGGGTGAAAAGCTTTCTCGGTCCATCCTATCTACTCTGAGCATTGTAAGACCTTCCTTCCCAGAGGACAGATTTCTAAATTCTTCCCAATCTAGGTCAGGCCAGACCCATTATTCTCTGTCTGCCTACTGGCATTTCTTTTCCTGCAAAAAAGGGTCACATGTTCCCTGATTATGCCATGTTTGTTGTTCATGTTCATTAAACTAAATTTGTTGAAATAACATTGAGCGGGTAATGGCCTCCTCTCACCACACAAAGGAATCTAAACAGTGTCTGTAGTGGTCCCTTTAGCTACTCCGCCCAGATCCCCAAGTCACCTTTCCTGCGCATCCCAATGGCTTCTTATCGCGAATACCTGCAACTCTCCCCCAGGGTTGTCTTTGGTGGCAGGAGCATGTGCAACTGGGTACAGGACAGGCAGAGCCTCCTGGGGGTTAATAGCCCCTGGGAGCAGCAGTCAGGAGATTTAGGAGTTGGTAGATAAATGGCCCAGCTTTTCACCATTCTGGTGGGACAACCCTGGAACAGGTTCTATTCTGTTTCCCAGAGTTTGCCAGACTGCCGGCAGCTCCGTGTTCATTCATTAATGCACCCTGTACGGGCCACCTTCCTTTATCTGTCTTATGCCCCTACAACCTCACAGGTGTTTTCTGGAATCACATTCCAAATAAACTAAAATGCACTCAAATCTTTGTCATAAGGTCACCATCTGGAGGAAACCAGTACAAGATAAATTTTTTAAAAAGGAACAAGTAAAACCGAAGGAGGAAGGAAGTTAGTTAAAAGTTAAAGAATAAATTAAGTCACTTAATCACTTAAGAAAAAAATTCAGCTCGACAAAATGAATAACCTAAGTCTTATCCACACACACATTCTGGACAACATTTGGAAAACAGAGGCTGCTTTCAAAACTAGCCCATATGGAGAGAATTACTGTACTCTTTTGGCCCTTCTGTCTCTTGGACATCCCCAAGAGCATACTGAAGAAAGTGCACTGGTTTTAGAATCAAGCCCACCCCTGCCTCTTTCACCAGCTGCAGGGACTGAAGCCTCTCCACTTTTTACGTGGGGACACTGTGAAGAAAGGTAAGTGCTGAGAGTCATAATCATCAGTTCCTTTCCCTTGAGCTTAATCTGTTATATTTGTGTTCTGGTCTGGATTCCTTTTCGGAAGTTGATGGGTCTAAGACAAAAACTGGATAACTGGCTAGACCATCAGGCCTTCAGAGATGACAGCTGACGCACGATATTCTCAGAGAGACTAGGATTGCATCACTGTTTCTTAGAATTTTTTCTATATTTTTCTTATAGCTTCTATGTATGTGATACTCATTAATGTCAAAATTAATAATTTTTAAAATGCAGCCCCAAACCTAATTGGAAAGAGTAGATGATCAAATATATTGTTTTTCCAGCACCATTTGCTGAGAGGAAAAGGTTTTGGCTATTAGTATCTGGTTGTAATGAGACCTCTATTCCAAAGTCTGGATAAGGAAGTAGCCATACTAAAATCACATGCTTTTAAAAATTATTATGAAATCCACAAATACTGATCGATTGCCTCTTAGGAGTGAGAGATGTGTGCTAAAGGCTACGGAGCACTACAGAAATGTTTCTAGTGTTGTACTCTGCATATTACTCTACAGATTGTGTTACAAAACCAAACTTGGATCCACTCGCCCACACGCACAGTAAAGCCAATTATACCGACGTTGGGCAGTGGTGAAGGAAAGTGCAGCATTTATTGCAGGGTGCTAATCAAGGAATCCAGGGCAACTAGTGCTTTTTCAACAAAGCTTTTTTTTTTTTTTTTTTTTTTTTTTGCGGTACGCGGGCCTCTCACTGTTGTGGCCTCTCCCGTTGCGGAGCACAGGCTCCGGACGCACAGGCTCAGCGGCCATGGCTCACGGGCCCAGCCGCTCCGCGGCATGTGGGATCTTCCCGGACCGGGGCATGTACCCGTGTCCCCTGCATCGACAGGCGGACTCTCAACCACTGCGCCACCAGGGAAGCCCGAACAAAGCATTTTTAAAGGCCAGGTGAGGGAGGGGAGTCTCAGGGTTGTGATCAGTTCATGCACAATTCTCTCGTTGATGGTGAGGTAACAGGACAGTGTCACATTATCCACCCTCAGGCTCCGGTAGGTCTACGTACTCATGGTCATCAGGTAGTTAACTTCTTCCATTTGGTGGGAGTTTTAGCATCTGTAAAACAACTCAGGAAATGTGCATCAGATATTGTTGTCTGGGTACTTCAGAGAGGAATAGAGGATATGGGGAAGGGGTTTGTCCCGGGAAGGCCCCATAGTGTCCTGCTCAGTTACAGCTGTCCTGAGCAGGGCATGGGAGACAGAAAGGTTTTATTGCTCCTGTTTTACAGATAAGGCAAGTCACACTCAGGGTAAATGACTTTGCCAAGATCTCAAAGCTAAACAGTGGCAGAGCTGGGAACTTGAATCTTCAATCTAACGTGGTTTCCCTTTTAGCATGCCACTTTGTAATTTTCCAACTCAGCGTACCGAAGTATACTTATGAAAAAAGAAAACGTAATCCCTTCCAAAACCTAACACATTTCTCTATGGACTGTTCTTATTGAAATGAAGTAAGAAATCGAATGTGGAGATCTCGTGTCAATATTGATGATAACAGCCGGTTTTCTTTCATGGATATTAAAAATGCTTGTTTAGAATGAAAAAGCAGGAGGTGGGAGGCACTGGGGGTTTGGGGATGTGTCCTCACAGTCAGCTCCAGCTCCACTGTCCCTGGCTTTACACTCATGGCATCTGGAGACCGATTAACTTTTGCCCAGAATAAGATTTCTTATCTCATTGGTTTTGTCTGTGAAAATTCTGCCGTGTGAAAATTAACAAAATTTTTCAAAGTACCACAAACGACTCTAATGTTTTTTTGATATCTCCTATATGTCTCACAGGCCTCCTATCACATCTCCAAAAATTGAATCCAAGTAGTGATCTCTTTTTTTCCTGACATTCTACATTTAATAATCTGAGTTTCAGCACAGAATTCACTGTTGAATCCTTTGTAGGTTCATTCTCACTGCTTCACTCAAAGGGGAAGGGAACAAGTAAAGGTAGAGTGTATTGAACAGTATCATTGTACAGGGGAACAAGCAGTGGATTCTTGCCATGGGTAACCGATTCAGGCTGTGCCCTGTGCAAGGCAAGGGCACATTTGAGCCTTTTTTATCCAGAGATCTGTCTGGCACTCGTCAGGTGGTGTTACTTGATCACAGCGGGATGAAAATGCACACCCAAGGCAAATCTGTAAACACCAGCTTAATCTGCATTGGAAGAGTCACTGTCATCTCCTCTGACAGAAGAAGGCTCCGGGACACATTCCAGCAGTGACAGTCACTTCAGTGTCTTAAAAAAATCTTGTCGGGTTTATTACTGAACCGTAAGAAATGTTAGAAAGCAGCATTGGGGGCAAATAACGAGTGTGTTTTCTTAGAATTTTTATTTCCTTAAAGGTAAATGAAGTCCTTATTTTACATTGTGATTCAAACAAAAACTTTTATTACCCTAGGAGCTGCGGTGTCTTCAGCATTATTACATAACAGCATCCTTTTCATGTACTATCACACCGTCAAGCAATCCGACTACTATGTATTTGAGCACTTTCATCCAATAGAATAGGTTAAAGATGATCATCCCCAAATTTAACTTCATTTCTTAATTAACATGTGTCAGTACAAAAAACACAAAAGGATTTGGGGTAATATTTAGGGAAAGATTATAAGAACAGCCTTATAAGTTACCTGGAAAAGAGTTCTCAGATATTGGTAAAAATTAAACTGTATTAAGTAATGAAATATAATTAATCCACAAAACATAATTTTCTCCAAGTCCTAGAAACATTTCATGTGAATCTTCATAATACTAAATTTAATGGTAGACAAATAACCATCCATACCTCCACCTCCACATAGAGAAATCTAGAGAATCCTGACTTTTGAAATCTTACTTTTGGGTCAAATGAGAATTCTTACCATCAGAGGCGGTGGTGGTGGAGTAGTCAACAACACCTCTGGGAATTGGATGAACGCTATCAACTTTCTTTTCAGAAAAAAAATCATACACGGAAAATTTGGTATACAGTTTCAGGGAATTTACCAATGCCCTAAAATCCTACTGTCTTGAGTTAAGAACCCCTAATGTATACATCCAAGTGAGTGATCATTTCTGAATATGGCCAGAGTACCATGGAGGGATGGGCAATTCCCAAAGTCACTCTGAGCTGTCATCACACCTGGAAAATGTGGACTTTAAATTTCTTCTTAATGCCCTGCCTGAGTTCACCTGAGATTTGCTTAACTTTCTGCTTCACTTTCATTTAATTTATTATCCTGGCTAATTCTTGAGTAAACATATGTTTGGCTAGACATATATGGAGAGAAACATACTGAAAACATTAAGTGTAAAAGAAATTGTCAACATTAGTTACTTCCGTATTTGTTCACTTGAATAAGGTGAGGCATCAAGAAAACTAGTTACCAGGAGCCTTATTTATCCAAGATGAATACCTAGAGATATTCCACAGTATTAGTGTCAGCATTTGCAAGAAAAAATTATCCCATTAAAATAGCCCTCATGAATAATTCAGAGAGTTCCATTTAATGGAGAAAGGGGGAGACAGAAACAGGTTATCAAATTTGTTGGAAACTCATGTTGCTGCACAGCATTATTTTTTATGAGCAGTCATAATGTAGGTTATTCTTTGTTCTATATCTACATGAAGAAATGGATCTCAACATTTAATTTTTGTAATCTTTAGTGTTCTGCTTTATAACATTCATAAAGACTTTTTTCAAATAATATTTTCTGAAAAAAACTGTGTTCTGAACTATGGATTCCCAATTATGATGTTGATTGTTCTTTTTTGTTGTTGTTCGTAAGAAATGTTTTTCAATGTTGAGATAGTAACAGACAAAGGAAACACACATGGGATGGCAACCTTTCTGTATGGTAAAGACGATCACTAAGTGATTGGAGTGGACACGATACCTCAATATTGGCCAGGGTACAGTCAAAAAAACAGAAGCTACCCTAGGAATTCCTCGAATGAAGGGTTTAGTGCAGAGAATGGAGCTTACATGGCATTTGGGAGAGCTGGGGGAGCGAGGGAGAAGGAAACAGATGGATCCAGGAGAAAGAAGCACAGCAACAGGATTGAGTGGTTCACCAAGCATGAGAGTTTCTCTTCTTTATGAACATGTCAGGGACCACTGTTCCTCACATAGGAAAGCCTGATATATGTAGGATGTTTCAGAGGTTTTTGAGTTTTAACTATTAATCGACAAGTGTCTTTCCTATTGTGTGGATAGCATAATATTATTCACTCTAGGGAAAAAAAGGAAAAAAAATAAATTATATTCCCTGTTTTTCTGTGTTTTGAGTGGCTATGTGCCATATTAATCATCTTATACATATTTTGTAAAGACAAAGCTGTAAATGTTATCATGGACCAAATAGCCAGTAAGTTGTGTAATGTTGATAATTTTATGGATCTCCTCTTTTTCCTTATCATCATCATCACCACCACACAATAGAGACACTGACTTCAGGAAATTATGTGGACCCTTCACTCAGCCCTTGTAGGGAGTTTTTCAGGGGGTCGATATAAGGACAATCCAAGTGGCAGTTTTAAGAAGGGCAGGAATGAGAAGCATTGTAAGTTGGGTTCCCTTGGAAACAGAACATGAGATGGAGGTTTTCCTTAGGATGCTTTTGGAATCCGCACCTAGAGAAGAGAAGGGAAGGGAGCAAGAATGGGCAGAAAGAGAAGGCAGGCTGACAGGGAACCCACAGTCTCACTGGGAGCCTCAAGCAATCATTCGAGGAGCCCTGTGGAGGGAACAACGCTTCATAGCCATCCCAACTTGGGGCTGAGAAGCCAAGCCTTTACAACCCCACTTTCATGATTGGATGTGGGTTGCCCTGGGAAGAGGCATGACTTTGGGTAAGTTTTCTGTCTTATCTATGGCAAACCCCGAAGAAGGCTAAGATCTAAGGGCTATCTGCCAACAGCACTCATAGCATCTGGGAGAATAAGTCTTAGATTCCCAAAGGGAATCAGAGGAAAGATGGGATGGTCAAGTATTAGAACATTTCAGGTAGAGGGAATAGTACATGAGGGCAGATTCAGAAATAGGAAGGGGCAGCACAATGAAAAGAAAAACCTGGATGTAAACATGGTATTTGTAGGTACAATTAGGGCAGGTTAGTTGGGCCAAGTTATGAGAAAGCATTAAAAATCAGGCTAAATAATATAGTAATACATAGGAGATTCTTCTGTTTGGCTTTGAAAGGAAAAGCCATGCACAAAAACAGTAAGTCTGCCAATGTTGTGTTATGGATGGATCGGAAGGAGAAAGTCTTCAGTCAGGTAGGTTGTGGAGAAAACTGGTAGTTGCTTCTTTATATCTAGTGTCTTCTTTTTTTTTTTTAGTAACTGGTCCTCTTTATAAATACAGTAAATCCCCTACATATGAACGAGTTCTGTTCTGAGAGTACATTTGTAAGTCCAATTTGTTCTTCAGTCCAGCAAATTTGGCCTAGGTACCCAACTAACACAATCAGCTATATAGTACTGTACTGAAATAGGTTTATAATATTTTTCCACAAATAATACATAAAAAACAAACACAAAAAATAAACTTTTTTAATCTTACAGTACAGTGCCTTGAAAAGTACAGTAGTACAGTACAACAGCTGGCATACAGGGGCATGTTTCCATCTTTGAAAGTTCGCAACTTGAAGGTTCATACGTAGGAGATTTACTGTCGCGGTTTTCCATGAAAAGAGAGGTAATCAACGTAATCAAAGGGATGTAAACATGTCAGGTAGGGCTTTAGGGAAAATGCTTTAAAGTGTGACTCTCTTGCCCACTCCTCCTTCTTCCTGCTTGGAGATTAGACATGATGGTTAGAGCTCCAGAACCCTTCCTAGACCATGAGGAAGAGACCAGAAAGAACTGCCGAGACCTCAGCTTGGACACTCTTGAGCCACTGAACCAATGCCAGTTGCCCTCTCCTTCCAGATTTTTAATTACATGAAAACATAATTATAAACCCTATGCGTTCAAGTCACCATGGTTGGATCTCTGATACCTGCATCCAAAGGCATTTCCTGCTGAAATAACCAATGGTTTGCCAATAGACAAAACTTTTGTTTAATCTATGCTATTGAGAGAGAGTAAAGAAAACGCCTTTGCCCTCAAGGGAGCTACTTGAATTAGGAAGATAAGACTTCTACCTTGAAACAATAATAACTGATATAATGCATAATTAAGCACTTATTTAATTTCACAGAACAGAAGATACATAAGAGTTCAAAGGAGAGGGAAATTAATGAAGATTTGGCCATCAGAGAAGGCTTTACTATGAAGGGTTGACACGAACTAAGCCGTAAGTAATGTGTAGGTTTGCAGAGGAAAAGAAGATGGCAGGGAACTTAGGGAGAGTAAAACGATCAAGTTGGGAATGAAGATGGCATGCTTTTTTGAGTGGAGTCTGATTGATAGAAAAGGGTCAGAAATATATCTGGGTAGCTAATGTATGCACTGAGAATGGTGGGAGGCTGGCAAGTCACACAGACAAGGGTGGATTTAGTGTGAAAAATAGTAGAGAGTCACGGAAAGTAAATGCAGTGCAAGCCACTTGGAAGAGTTTGGGTGCAGCAGGGACTAAATTTGAGAGAAGCCTGGACAGAAAGAGCTTGGCCAAGAGACCACAGTAGTAACCCAGAGGTGAGGTAGTAAGAGGCTGAGTCATATTGTGCCAGTGAGAAGGGAGGAGAAGGCATGGATTCACGAGGTGTTTTCATCTTTCAACTAGTGGGCAATTTTTATTCACACGCATTAAAAATAAACAAGCAAACCAGAACAAGAGAAGAACCAATTGTGACCAACAACATCCCAGCACAAACTTTATTACTGCTCTGGGTAAAAGGCTGCATAGCTTTCCACTGAGCCTTAAGGAGAGAATGAGACTTCACTAAGATCCCTCCTAAGAAGATGGTGTTAATGGCTGTTTAGATGTTAAAGATGTTTCTAGTGGCTTTAATTTTCTTTAATAAGATTTTAGAGGTTTAGTGATATAAAAGTATCATTTTCTTGTTAAATGTATTGTTAGTTTTTGTTCTTATTTTCATCACAGTGTGGTTAAGAACGGGCTCCAGAATTGGACCACTTGGGTTTTTGAGTCCTGCCTTTTCCAAGTCCCAAGTCTATGACCTTCCAAGTCCCAGATGCTTAAACTCTGCATGCTTCAGTTTCCTAGTATGCAAAATGAGAATACCAGTTTCTTCCTTTGAGTGTTAAATAAGTTAATGCATATAAGGAGTTTAGGGTGCCCTTGAATACAAGTGTTCAGTAAATGTGAATATTATTATCACCTTGAAGCGAGCTGATTTTTATCTGTTTCAGTGGGGAAATAATGTGTTAGTTAATAAATAAAGCTAATATGACATGCTCTCTATCTAGAAGAAGTAACTGTTTCTAATAAGAAAAAGAGAAAGAATGAAACCCTTCCTCCAAGTCTTTAATACAGCTGTCTCCTCCATAATTTCATTTTTTCCACATTTATGGGCGTCAGGCCTTTGGAACCTCAGCTTCTGTTCACCACCTAACAGCCATCAGGGTAATTCATTATCACCACTGGACAGTGGTTCAGGTTTCTCACCATTGGGACAGGGAAACGTTGAGGGGTAGACTTTTCCTAACACTCCCTCAATCCGTGTTCAAGTCATTTGTCTTTTGTCAATCTTGATTTCCCCTTCTGTAGAATGCGGGCCCAAATATATGCTGAATCAATCCCACTTATTATCAAGCAGTTCAGAGAAACAAATATATTTAAGAGCACTTTTTCAGTCTAACTACTGTTCAAATGGACTTTATTTTCATCGCCAACATTATATTCTCTATTGTCTACCCTTCACACCCAGCAGAGTTAACCTACAACAAAATCACTTCCATTTTAAGAGTTTGTCTAATAAGGCCAACCCTGGGGTCAAAATGGAAAGTAGGCTATGTAGATGCTAGAAAGCCTCCCTCTTGGAATTCCCTCTCACACATGGTTGTTTGCTCTCTGAGGCTGCTTCTTGGTAGCCTGGCTTCATCCTTCCACATGTGTTGCTTCTCTGGCATCCGTGGTCTTCTGTGAGAATCAGACCCACAGGAAAACTTCCCGGGCTTCCCTGGTGGTGCAGTGGTTAAGAATCTGCCTGCTAATGCAGGCGACACGGGTTCGAGCCTTGGTCCGGGAAGATCCCACATGCCGCGGAGCAACTAGGCCTGTGTGCTACAACTACTGAGCTCGTGGGCCACAACTACTGAAGCCTGCACGCCTAGAGCCCGTGCTCTGCAACAAGAGAAGCCACTGCAATAAGAAGTCCGTGCACTGCAAGGAAGAGTAGCCCCTGCTCGCCGCAACTAGAGAAAGCCCACATGTAGCAACAAAGACCCAATGCAGCCAAAAATAAAAATAAATAAAATAAATTTATTTAAAAAAAGGAAAAGAAAAAGGAAACTTCTCATTTCATTTTCAGAGAAATTAAATCCCTCCCTCAACTCACTAGGCATAGATTTTCTAGAGATTCTGAAACACCTTGTGCTAATATTCCATTTTGAGCTGGATCAAAAGACTTCAGAGCTGAACAAAGACCTCAGGCCTCAGTGAGACTCTGAAAATGCCTGAGGTCTTCTCACTGGCCAGTTCTGGAGGCAGTCAGTTTCATGGAGTTGCTAATCCCTGTCACCTTTAGCCCTCTAGCTTTCCAGAAAACTTTCTTGACACCATGCTACTGTGTGTTCCTGGACTGATACCTCCTCCTTAGCCCTGTGAAATCCCAAATCTACTTTAAACAGTACCTCCTGAGAAGCTCCCTTTACTGCCAACCTTAAGTCAAATTTGCTTCTCTTCACAGGACTCTACTGACCCAACTTCCTTTATGAACAGACAACTGAGGCTGGCTTACTTCTTCCATCTGTGGGTACACTTCTATTGGTCTCATCTCTGGGGAAAATGGAACATATTACAGAGCACACGTGCCACTATTTTTGCTTGTTTGAATGTGGTGGTGGCTTTTTCTTTGACTTTCCTGATACATAAAACAATATTCAGTTATACCTCTAGACAAGATGAAAAAAACATAATGATAAGAATATGTGGGGCTTCCCTGGTGGCGCAGTGGTTGAGAGTCCACCTGTCGATGCAAGAGATACGGGTTCGTGCCCCGGTCCGGGAGGATCCCACATGCCGTGGAGCGGCTGGGCCCGTGAGCCATGGCCTCTGAGCCTGCGCGTCCAGAGCCTGTGCTCCGCAGCAGGAGAGGCCACAACAGTGAGAGGCCTGCGTACTGGAAAAAACAAAACAAAAACAAAAACAAAAAAAGAATATGTGAAAGAGAACTATCGGAAAGGAAAAATATCATAGTTTTAAGTTTCCAGGCCAAATGTCTACAAAAGATATCAGTACCCCATAAACCACTATACTGTATAGATACTTGATAAAGTCTTTTCTCATGCATTATTTCATTTACAAAGTTAAAACTGAGACGGATTGGCAGCTCTTAATTATTGCTATTTTTTTAAATAGGAAATTGTGACTCCGAGTGGCAAGTGACATGCCTGAGATTACTTGGTAAGTGAGAAATAGCTGCCTGTGAGCGGCTGTCTGATGCTTATTCAATGCCTCTCTCTACAGCTACAGGATCTCCCAGTTAAAAACGTTCATTGTAATCATTTGTATGTCATATGAATATGGGACTTTTAAAAATGCACGTAATTCTATCATATTATTAATTCATTATTTATACTCTAAGAACATGGCCTCGCCCTGCCTCTCTCTCTAATCTTACACTTCAATAAAATGACCCTCTAAGAATGGTATTCTGAGCAGCAGAGCCCTCTGAGCTGTCAAGCTCAGAGGCTCGTTTCCTGTTTAATGGAGAGGGCTTGCATGGGTGAAATGGTTTTATCCGAACCTAAACCCTTGCCATCAATAAGCGACTGGCCTAAAGGCACAAAGTGACAGAGTAATACTTTCACAATTAATTTCCTTAACTGCCATTGCCGGTCTTTGGAGACTGGTCTCCTCTATGGGACATTGCTTCAGAAGCAAAAGTGAACATTTTTCAGTATACAATTGTCACTAGGTTTCTTTAATCCCATGGGGTGAAATAAATCTGTGTAAGCTTTGCAGTTTCATGGCTGATTCAACACAGTCTCAGGGAAGCCTTCACCACATCTAAAGAAAACATTTTTTTTTTTATTAAGTAGCAGACCAAGTCACCCATCAGGAGAAGGTAAGACTGAGGGAACTCACCTTTTTTGAGGGCCTGAATGCAATATTCCATCTTAATCTTCACAGTAACCCTTTGAAGCTGGCTATTATTCTTCTCATATTTTAGATTAAAGAGTTGAAGCTCAAGCATGAAGTAACTTGAACAAGGCCATAGAAATAAAGAGTGACAGAATTCTGTCCAACTCTGAATGCCAGGTTTTCCCCACTTTGCTACATAGTTTCACGAGAATTCTGCATAGGAAGGTCTTCTCCAGAGCAATCATTTACTCATTTACTCCAAGTACCATACAACCAATTCAAATTCCTAATTTTAAACAGCTTTACTATTGACAACATTATTGCAGACCAGTCATTGTTTTTCATGCGCACTAAAAGGCTGATCATGAACAGTATGCACTTTTCTTTCTTTCTTCTTTCTTTTCTTTTTTTTGCTTATTTATTTATTTATTTTTTAGAAGGCACTCTGTAAACATTCTAATTTAGAAAAGAAAGTCTACCTCGAGTTTATACTTGGTACCAATTTGTGTTGTAACTTTACTGACAGTGTCACTTAATTTGCCTAGTTGCTTATGGTCTAAATGTAGGTAATTTACAAACCTTTAACAGTTTTCAGCTTTGCTAAGTGGTACAGAGAACTGCAATTACATTTAAAATGTACTGGCGCTCTATATGTCAGTAAAAAGCACCTACAAAGACATAATTACAATGTAATTGCCCACAAGTTCATGAAGTAAACATACATTATTAGAAGGCACTCCTCTGTTCAATTTAAGCAACATTACAGCTAACATATTGCATAAATAGGGAACCATTTTGTGACTAGTTACTGTAATAACAGGAGTTTAAATTAAAATGTGGTACCTAAGTATATGTATTCTTAAGATCACTTCAGATATGTTATTCAATCTCCTGTGGCTTGATTTTAGTCTTTAAAAATTGCATTTTAAATATTATATTCATTTTAAGGAAATATTTACAATCAAGGTATAGTGTCAGAGCTGATTGAAAATTGGTGTTATGAAAAAAGTTTTCAAAAATTTTTAACCATGGGAAGAGATATACAGATTCATCATTGCCATATTTTTCGAAATATAATGCATATCTAATAGGATGGCCAACTGATATCTCATGCTGTACAAAACATACAAACCAGTAGCTTGAAATCATTAAAACATTTTTACATTGTATTGCGATACACATATCATCCCAGCCTTCATATTTTCATCTATCACATCAAATATGCATTACTTATGCCAAAGGATTTGAGTTGCACAGTTTGGAGGAAAGGGATAGCGTGAACAGAGGTCCGAGAAGTCCGCTGTGGCTCAAAATCTTTCCACGGCTGCCCTAAAACGACTGGCTGTGCTTTGTTTGAAATACTGTAAAAGAAGTGGAATATATATTGATATATGCCACATCTTCTTTATCCATTCATCTGTTGATGGACATTTAGGTTGTTTCCATGTCCTGGCTATTGTAAATAGTGCTTCAGTGAACATTGGGGTGCATGTATCTTTTCAAATTAGTTTTCTCCAGGTATATGCCTAGGAGTGGGATTGCAGGATCATATGGTAACTTTATTTTTAATTTTTTAAAGAGGTAAATTATGTACATTTATATGTATACATTGTATATGTATAAATACAATGGAGTACTACTCAGCCGTAAAAAAGAATGAAATAATGCCTTTTACAGCAACATGGATGAACCTAGAGATTATCAAATTAAGTGAAAGACAAATATCATCTGATATTGCTTATATGTGGAATCTGAAAAAAAAGGATGCAAATGAACTTATTTACAAAGCAGAAATAGGCCCAAAGACATAGAAAACAAACTTATGGTTACCAAAGGGGAAGTGGGGACAGGGATAAATTGGAAGTTTGGGATTAACATATATATACTACTATATATAAAATAGACAACCAACAAGGACCTACTGTATAGCACCGGGAAGTATACTTAATATTTTGTAATAACCTATAAGGGAAAAGAATCTGAAAAAATATATATATATATATTCTTTAATGAGATGTAAGATTTTAAGCCTAGTATACATAGATAATATATACATAGAGAGACAGAGACAGAGAGAACTGAATCACTTTGCTGTACACCTGCAACTAACATGACATTGTAAATCAAACTATACTTCAATAAAAAAGAAAAGGGTATGTACTTTGTCTTTCACTCAGCATAACTATTGGATATGTACCCATAATAAATTTATTGCATTGAAAAAAAAGAAGTAAGTTTTAGAGGAAAAGGAAGGAGGAGACCACAAACCTGAAGCTTATATCAGCATGATATATTAGTATTAATTATATATGTAATATGGTACCTTTTATCCTGAAGTCTCCCAAAGCACTTAGCAAACTCTGTCTCAATAGCATTTTTGGCACCCATCTAGCCCTGAGTTGAAGAACAACAAGAAAACAGACAAGAAAACAAGATGCTTTATCCAGCCTCACAGAGAGCCAGATTTTAGCCAGAACAAACAAACAAAAAATCTTTGGCAAAGTGTTCCATGAGCACTTTCTAAATAAGTGGGGTCTGTAGTATTGCAAGGTAAAAATCTTCTTTCTTACTTTCCTCCATCTTCATTTTCCCAAAAGATGGAGTCAGTTCATACAAAATAGCACTAGTCATTATAAGAACTGCCCTGGTTAGGCTAATTAGATAAAAGTAAGTATATACTTCTACGTAGGCACAATTTTTTGCAATTTCTCTACCTACTTGTTTTTATTGATATGTTGAGGATTTAGGTACAAGAGTTGAGTTGTATTAACCTATGTAGGAATTTGAATATGACTACTGCCTTACCAATTACAGTTTGCAATTTATACCAACTTATAGATTTATACCAATATCTTGTGGGTTTTGCATAGGGCAAAAGTCCTTCTCGTTTTCAACCATATTTGATAAAAGTAAATTTGAATGAGTAGAATAGGAAAGGAGGTTTAAAATAATTAATACCTACAAATAATGCAATAAATTAGTTTTTAAAAAGTATTTTGTGAAGAAATTGTTAAACTTGTCTCCTGGTCCAAAGTAACAAGAAAGCATGGTTCCTATAGGCCAAGTATGCACTGGAGAAAGAGAAGGAAGGGGCTAGATTTTTCAAACCTGTAAAGCAATGAAAACTTCCCTTTTTTCTAGTTTGAATAGTTTGGGGATAAACAGCATAGCTAAAGCTTATGGCATCTGCCTTTGTGGAATGATTTCCAAGATTCTGAGAATAATTTTTGTCTCTCTGAACACCTTGCATATATGCGTGTATAAAATGTTCACTCTTACCTAGTAAGACCTGAAACTCCATAGCCAGAGATTACTTTGAATGTCTTAAGGAGTAATTGCTTTTAATGATCATGAGAGATGTAAGACTTTAAGCCTAATTAGTATCGTAGGGTTAATATTGAAGTTTCAACTCAAAAGCCAATATGACATACCAGATTCTAAAGTGCGTGAGAGAAGAATGCCTACGTGAAGATTTACAAGAGAATATTTGCCTTGTAGATGCAAGGGATGCATGAGAAATTTTCTTACTCCAAATGGACTACTAGGGACAAATACATAGTACTGTTTTAGGTCCTATTCAGAAGGAGGACTGAAGGGTTGCAGCGTGAAGCTAAAGGCAAATTTGGATGCTAGCACCTGCAGAATGGATTGCAATGGACCACTCAGTATAGAGTAGTGTCCACCTGGGGTCAGAGGAACTTCACAAGAGTGTTCCCATTGATAGAAATCTCCAAAGAACCCTATATCCCCCCTGAAGTTTGGCTTTTATCATATGTTGGACACAGAAAGTATAGAAAGCCACTCAGCCTAATGAGAAAAACCTTGTCTCTTACCTTTCCTCCTTCTCTTCTTGAACCTGAAATGATCTAACACAGCAGCTACCAAGTGAAGAAGAAGATAAGTAGGAAAAAAGGGAGGGAATTGAATCATAATCATTATATGATGGTTCAGGCAACTACTAACTAGCTTGTGGGAAGGGAAGAAAGGTTTAACTTGGGAAGAAAATTGAAGTATTGATTATCTTCTACTGGACACTTTCTAATTTCTGAACCAAGACCATATCTAAGAGTGAGCACAAAATTCATAATATCATCCCAAGTTTCTATCCAGAGATAGACACGTTGGTCTCAAGGAACAAATTTTAAACTGATGGTGAGATACGAAGTAAAGTTGCACTTTGGTGATGTCACAGATAGTGTTTGTTCAACATATGTATTATAACAGCTAGTTATCTCTTTGCGAGAGTGGGTTTTCTCCAAACATCCCCGAGGTGGTCAGTTGTAAGGTCAGTGAGGGGTGGGAAGTGGGAGTGCGGGTCAGTTGGAGAAAGTTGGGGAGGACAAATTAAGTAGAGAGAGGACATAGCAAAGAGTATCTGATGGGCAGGAATTGTAAAATCCGGGAAAGAAGATGAGAACATTGGAAGAGTAACTTTTCCTGTGAATTCATTGAGGAAATAAATGAGTGAAAGTGTGAATGAGAAAACTAGGTGAATAAGTAATTTGCAATCCTTCGGGGGTTAACTTTGAACTTTCTAGATAGCATACATAAACCATAAGACAGATAAAAATTGCCTCTCCCTGGAAAGACTTATAAAACTGAAAAACAAATCATTCCTTGATTTAAACACACGATGATGTCATATTTGATTCCCTAGTAAATTCCCACTGGCTAACTTTATACCTGCTGTGAAATTCATAGATGAGCCGTACCAAACTTTACCTACTGGAGAAAGGTCAGAATCTGCCTTAGGACATTATTTCATAGACATCATGTTTGTACATGTTTATCTTCTTAGAAGGCCACCCATGTTCTCATTAGGAGCACCCAACACATAAGAGGCTTTGGCAGACTAGGTATATGAGTCAACAAAAAGGGATCTTTATCCGTCAAACTGACAAATGCTTTTATTTCTCCTTAAAATAATTCAATAGTATTTAAATTTGAATGTCTTATCTCAAAAATCATTGCAGAGCCGTGTAATGCCTCCCCAAAAGATTTCAAGATTGAAAGCTCCTTGAGAGAAAAGACTGTCTTTTCCTTTTTAACAGTCTTATTGAAGTATAATTGACATATAATAAATTGTACATATTTTAAAAGAATCCTTTGATATATTTTATAAATATACACCCATGAAACTGGCACCACAATCAATATGATGAAAGTATCCATTATCTCGCAAATTCCCCCTTGTAATTCCTTTCCCCCTTGTAATTCCTCCTTTCTGCCCTTCCATGCCTACCTCTGAAAGGCAACCACTGGTCTTCCTGTTACTCCAGATTTGTTTGCATTTTCTAGAGTTTTATTTAAATGTAAACATACAGTATGTCTTTTCTAAAATTATTTCTAGATTGATCCATGTAGTTGTATGTACCAATAATTAAGTTTTTCATTGCTGAGTAATATTCCACTGCATGGATAATCCACAATTTGTTTATCCATTTACCTGGTGATAGACATTTTGTTTGTTTCCAGTCTGAGGCTACTCCAGATAAAACCAATATGCATATCCATATACCATTTTTTGTATAGATATATGTCTCCATTTTTCTTGAGTAAATATCTAGGAATGGAATGGCTGAGTTGTATGGTAGGTATATAATGTCTAAGAAATTTCAAGTTGTTTTCCAAAGTGGTTGTGCCATTTTATGTTCATACTATAGAAGTGATGAGAGTTCTTGTTGCTCCACATTCATACCAATATTTTATGTGATTAGGTTATTTTTTCTTAATTTAGCCATTCTGGTGGGTGTATAATGCTGTTTCCTTATGGTTTTAATAAGAATTTCCTTAATGGATAATGGTGCTAAGCATCTTTTCATGTGGTTATTTACCATCTGTATATTTTGTTTGGTGTAATGTCTGTTAAAATATATTGAACATTTTAATAATTAGGTTGTTTGTTCTTTTTAGTGAGTTTGGGGATTTCTTTATATACACATTCTAGATACAAGTCCATTACCAAACACATGACTTACAAGCATGTTCTCTCAGTGTATAGCTAGTCCTTTTTTTATCCTTTTAGCGGTATATTTTGAAGAACAGATGTTCTTAATTTTGATAAATCTAATTTTTAAATATTTTCTTTATGGATCATGATTTTAGTACTTTAGCTAAGAATTTGCTTTTATCCTGTGTTTTTTTCTAGAAGTTTTATAATTTCAAGTTGTATATTAAGATTTGTTGTTCATTTGAGTTTAATATCTTATATGGTATGAAATATGAATTCAAGTTTATTTTTTTGCTTATGAAAGTCCATTGTCCCAGCATAATTAGTTATAAAGACTGTCCTTTATTCACTGAATCTCTTTTGCACCAGCATTGAAAAGTCAATTGTTTCCATGTGTGGGGCTTGCCCTGGATTCTCTCTTCTGCTCCATTACTCGATTTGTCTATCTTAATGTTAATATAGAAACTTGATTTCTGTAGCTTTGAAACAAATCTTGAAATCAGGTACTGCTAGTATTGCAAATTTGTACTTCTTTTTCAAAGTGGTTTTGTCTATTCCAAGTTCTTTCCATTTCCATATGAATTTCAGAATCAGCTTGTCAAATTCTACAAATAGCCAGGCTGGGATTTTTCACTGAGATTGAATTAAATCTAAAGATTGAGATGGGAAGAACTGACATGTTAATAACTATTGAATTCTCTGATCCATGAGGACAGTAGATTTTTTTTTTTTTTTGGCGGTACGCGGGCCTCTCACTGTTGTGGCCTCTCCTGCTGCGGAGCACAGGCTCCGGACGCACAGGCTCAGCGGCTATGGCTCACGGGCCTAGCCGCTCTGCGGCATGTGGGATCTTCTCGGACCAGGGCACGAACCCGTGTCCCCTGTATCAGCAGGTGGACTCTCAACCACTGCACCACCAGGGAAGCCCCAACAGTAGATCTTTTTATTTACTTAGGTCTTCTTTAAATACCCTCAGCAATATTTTGTAGTTTTCAGTGAACATAGGTTTTGTACACCTTTTATCAGATCCACTCCTTAGTAAGTTACATTTTGTTGCTATTATAATGGCATTATTCTTTCAGTTTTATGGTCTATAGAAATACAACTTAATTTTTATATTGATTTTGTTATTTTTTCACCTTGCTACACTCACGCATTACTTCTAGTAGCTTTTATTTATCAGATTTTCCATGTATACAATCATGTAATACCTGAATAAAGACTTTTGTTTTTTCCTTTTCAATTCGGATGCCTTTTATTCCTTTTTCTTGATTTATTGCCTTGGGCCCAAAATCCAGTACAATGATGAATAAAATGGGTAAAAATGGACATCCTTTTGACTTTTCCTAAAGTTCTTGACTTTAGGGAAAAAGCAGTTAGTGTTTCACTATTAAGTATGATGTTAATGATAGGTTTTGTAGATGTCCTTTATCAGGTTGAGGAAGTTTCCTTTCAGTACTAGTTTGGTAAGTCTTTTTTTTTTAATCAAGAATGGATGCTGGATTATGTTAAATACTTTGCACCTATTGAGATGATCATATTTTTTTTCTTATTTTGTCTATTAATATGGTAAAATATCTTGATTGAATTTTGAATGTTAAACATTATTCCTTGGCTATATCCCACTTGGTCATGATGTTGTAAACTTTTTATAGAAGGTTGAGTTCCATTTGCTAAAATTTTATTGAGATTTTTTAAATATATTCATGGAGGATTTTGGTATATAGTTTTATATTCATGGAGGATGTTGGTATATTGGTATGTAGTTTTCTTTGCTTATAATGTCTTTTCCTAATTTTGGTGTAAGAGTTGTGTTGTTCTCATGCTGGGAAATATTTCCTGATCTTCAATTTTCTGGCAGAGTTTGTGTAAAATTGGTGTTACTTCTTCCTTAAATGCTTGTAGACTTTTCCAGGGAAACCTTCTGGGCTTGGGTTTTTCTCTGTGGAAAGATTATTAACTATAAATACAATTTTTATAATTTCTTTAATAGATATAAGACTATCAGGTTATGCACTTTCTGAGTGATCGTTGGTAGTCTTTCTCTTTCAGGGAATGTATTCATTTAATCTGAATTGTCACATTAATTGGCAAAAGTTCATAATATTTTCTTATTATCATTTAAATATTTTTAGAATGTTTGATGATGTCTCCACTTTCCTTCCTGATGTTGTTAATTTGTGTATTTTTATTTTTTCTGATCAGTGTAACTAGAAGTTCATAAATTGTATTGATCTCAGAGAAGCAGTTTTGGTTTTACTTATTTTCTCTATCGATTTTTTGTTCTCTATTGCATTGATTTCCTCTTTGAGCTATATATTTCCTTTCTTGTGCTTTCTTTACGTTTCACTTGTTCTTTTTTTCTATTTTATAAGGTAGAAACTGAGGTTATTGATTTGAGACCTTTCTCATTTTCTAACATAGGTGTTTAGTTCTATAAATTTCTCTTTAATTAGCTTCATCCCATAAATTTTGATGTGCTGTGTTTTGTTTTCATTCAGTTCAAAATATTTTCTAATTTCCTTTTCAGATCTACGGTTTATTTTGAAGTATGCAATTTAGTTTCCAAATATTTGAGGATTTTCTAGATATCATTCTAATAATGATTTGTAATTTAGTTCCCTTGTAATCAGAGAACAACTTTGTATGACTTAAATCCTTTTAAATTCATTGAGACTTGTTTTTTTGCCCATTATATGATCTATGTTGGGAAATGTTTTATTTGCATTTGGAATGATTATTAGTCTGCTGAGTGTTCAAATGTGGTAGCTTTAGGGTTGATAGTATACATCTTTAAATTATTAAAGTGTACTTTCAAGTGATATAATACCACTTCATGTATAATATGAGAACCTCATAACAGAATTTCTCCATTTCTTTGCTCCCAGACTTTGTGTTATTGTTGTCTTAAACATTGCTTTACATATGTTATAAATCCAACAATATTTTATGATATTTTGCTGTAAACAGTTATCTTTATAAAATATTTAAATAGTAATAAAAATGTATTTATATTGTAGTTACCATTTTTGGTGTTTGTTTAGACTCAGATTTTCATCTGGTATCATTTTTCTTCTGCCTGAAGGACTTCCTTTAATATTTCCTATAATGCAGGTTTTATAGAGATGGATTCTTTTAGTTTTTGTATGTCTTAGAAAGTCTTTATCTCACTTTGGGGTTTTTATGTGTTTTGTTTTGGTTTGTGTTATGGTACTTTTTATTTTCCAGGCAGTGTTTCAAGCACCTTTAAAGTCTTCTTTTAATTTATTAAATTTTTAAGAATTTTTTTTTATTGTGGTAATACACACAACACAAAATTTGCCATTTTAATAATTTTTGAGATAAAGTAAAATTAATTAATTTGACAATGTTTTACAATTAACACTACTAACTATTTCCAAAATTTTCATCACCCCAAACAGAAACTCTGTACCCATTAAACAATAATTCCCCACTCCCCCTCCTCCCAGCCTTTGGTAGCCTCCAATCTACCTCTGTCTCTATGAATTTGCCTATCCTAGATATTTCATATGAGTAGAATCACTCATGATATTTGTCCTTTTGTGTCTGGATTATTTTACTTACCATAGTGTTTTCAAGATTCATCCATGTCATAGCATATAACAGTACTTCATTCATTTTTATGACTAAATAATATCCCATTGTATTTGTGCATATCACATTTTGTTCATCCATTCATCTGTTCATTGTCGCTTGGGTTGTTTCCACATTTTAGCAGTTGTGAATAATATTGCTACGAACTTTGTTGAACAAGTATCCCTCTCACTCCATGTTTTCAATTATTCAGTATCTAGCTAGCAGTGGAACTTCTAAGTCTTCTGTAATTCTGTTTAATTTTTTAAGGAACCATCAAACTCACCTTTGTTTTTGAAAGATGTTTTAACTGGGCAAAGATTTGAGGTTAATAATTTTGTTTGCTTTATTATTTTTTTCTTATTAGTACTTTAAAGATGTTGCTTCACTTTCTTCTGGCTTGTATTCTTTCCAAGTTGAAACCTGATGTCATATTTATTTTTGTTACTTGAAATATAATGTTTTTTATATTTTTTACCCTCTCTGCTTTTAAGATTTTCTCCTTATTACTAGTTTTAAGCACTTTGGTTACAATGTGCTTTGTGTGGTTCTTTTCCTTGTTACTTGTGTTTAGATCTATTGGGCTTTTTGAATTTGTGCATTTATAGTTTTCATCAAATTTGGAAAATTTTCTGCCATTATTTTCCAAATATTTTTGTTCTCCTCTCTTTCTATCCTTTTCTTTAGCACTCCAATCACACGCACACACACACACACACACACACACACACACGCACACAAGAATCCTTGAAGGTGTTACATTTCATAGACACACTGATTTATTTATCTTTTGCTCTATGTGTTTCATTTTGAGTAGAATTGCTATATCTTCAAGTTCAAGAATATTTTATTTTGCTATGTCTAATCTAGGCTTAGTTTTATCCAGTGTATATTTAATCTCAGACATGATAGTTTTTATCCCTAAAAGATTAATTTGCATCTTCTTTATATCTTCTATGTTTTCACCTAATATGGTGAAATATTGTCTAGCTTCTTAATATTAGGAATTCAGTTATAATAACTGATTTGATGTTCTTGTTGACCAATTCTGTCATATATGTCATTTCTGGGTCTGTTTCAATTTATTGCTTTTTGTCCTCATTATGGGTCTTATTTTTCGGCTTCTCACACCTAATAACTTTTATTCAATGTGTGACATTGTGACTATTACCCTGTTAAAGTTTATTCTGATAAGTTAATTGGAAATAATTTAATTCTTACAGGTTTTGTTTTTAATTGTAGACCTGTATTCTTACAGGTTTTGCTTTCAATTGTTAGGATCAGAATAGTGTTTAGTTTAGTGCTAACTTTGTCCTACTATTGAGACTAAACCCTTCTGAGTCTCTGCCTAATGCCCTGTGAACTACGGGTTTTTCACTGACACTTCTAATAGTAACTGACACTATTCCCAGACTTTTAGGATCTCTATGAATTGTTTCCTCTAATCATTTTGGCAGTTCTTTCTCTCAAGTCATTTTCTCACACACAAGTACTGATCAGTACTCAGCCAAATACACAAGGGGGGACCCTCGGAAGATCTCTGGAGTTTTCTCTCTGGGCAGCTCTCTCCTCTCCTGTACTCTTTTCTCCCTTAAGGTGGCTGTGAATTTCCTAGACTCTCAGTTGGCTCGTTTTCTCAAGGAAACTGCCAACTACTACTATTTCCCTCCTCTTTACACTGCAACCTGGAAAAAAATTCCAGATAATAAGCTGGGTCTATTACAGTGCTAACATCATATGTGTCCCATTTCTCAAGGACGGATCACTGTTCTTTGTTGTCTGATGTCCAGTGTCTTGAGAACTATTGTTTCATATATTTTGTCCAGTTTTTCGAGTATTTCAGATGGGATGGTAAATCCAGTCTCTGTTATCCCATCTTGGCTAGAAACATAAATCAGACTCTTTATTTCCTATTTTTAGGCTTTACTAAAATTATCTCTTGAATGATTATGTAGGATAAGGCACATGCAGTTGGAATGCATTAATAAATCCCACTATATAAATGGAGTCTAACATTTTAATATTTGCTAAAAATGTAAAAGAAGTTTAGAAAGGACAAGTATGTTTTCCAATACTTTGGAGGTTAATCCCTCCAGTAGCGGATGAGCTTTAATCATTTGACTATTTTTGACAAACGTTTACTGAGTGTCTAGAATTGGCCAGGCACCACCCTCAACTCTATACAAAAATAAAGTATACTTCACTCCCTTGAGGGACTCACATTCTAATCCAGTAGTCAGACACGTAAACAAATAATAATAGTACAACTACTAAGTTGTATAGATAGTCAAGCGATGTTCAAGGTATACATTCTCTTTAAAGGCACAGAGGCCTAAAGACCATGGCACACTTAAGGAGCTCTGAATGGTTTAAGCATTAATCCCAAGGGCATACTGAAGAAAAGTGTAAGATGAGATTCAAAAGGGAGAGAGAAGTCAAATAAGAAAAATCTTGGAATATGATTCTAAAGAATCCAGACCTTAATTACAGACAAAGGAAAATGAAAGCTGTTTCTTAGAGGTGTGTTATGATCAAACTTTCACATAACATTAACCTCCCCTTTCTCTGGAAGAAGTATCAGACAGATTAGCAGGAGTCAGAAAATTGTAGCCCATGGACCACATCCAGCCCATTACTTGATTTTTGTGAATAAAGTGTTACCGGAACACAGCCAGGCTTATTTGTTTACATATTGTGCTACCATGACAGAGTTGATTATTACAACACAATCCATATGTCCTGCCAAGCTGAAAGTATTTACAATTGAAGACTTTACAGGAAAAAAAAATTCGCCGACCCGTGGATTAGAGTGAGTCAAGAATGCTTTCAGAAACTAATTAGAAAGGTTCTAACAATAATTCTAAGGAGGCACTATCAGAGCCTTATATTTAACAGGGTTTCTCAAACGTTTAGCATCATTGGACCACAATTTTCACCATTTCTTTCAGCACTAAATCAAAATCAGGAGACATTTTGCTAACCACCAACTGGTATCTACGAATAAAGCAGTATGTGGGCAAAGCAGTGTGTGGATCAACAGAGCTGCTTTATTCACTTAGCAACGCCTTTCTTGATGCACGCATTGCTTGTATTCCCTCAGAAATGAGCCTGGAGCACCTTCTCCAATCCACGTCATGGCTCATAAAATAAGAATTCTTCTCCTGTAGTTTCGGTGTTTGGAAATGAATATCATAATAAGTTATTGAGTATATATCTTTCCCTGCATATATATTAAGAACGGATTCCCACTTTGTATGTTTCATCCAACTATAAGTCAAAATCTCTTCACACTCACTCAACATAATGTTTCTCTTCCCGGTCGTGTGCTTATTGATATACAAAGCCAAATGGTGTCATTTGATAAAGGAATTTTGCCAACAGCTTGCCTTGCTTTCTTCTGAGCATAATATTTGTCACTTTGCAGATGGTTGTATATGCTTCTTGGCAATGTGTGATTTGCAAATGGTTTTACTATTTAGAAAGCAGTAAATTTTGATTATTTTATATTTTATCAGAAAAATTCATCAATTTCTTGCTAAAAAGCATGAATTTGTAATTGTTCTGGAGATATTTACCAGTGAGTTCATTTTGCTTTTAAAAATGGCATAAAAGTCTCCATAGCTTTATGTTGCTATTTAATCATACTTTATAACAGACACTATCCTGAGGATTAAGATGGTCTCTAGTTGGCTGAATAAAAGACAGTTTTCAGATATTGTGTCACATTTTGTCCCAGTTTTCTTTATCACTTTCTTCAGAGACATCATGATATATTCTCTTATTCCTACACATACAGCTTTACATTTTATAATTTCACTGGAGTATTGCTAAGCATTTAACCATGGCATTATTCTGAATAGTGCTTTTTGATTTTCAAGACTTTTGCTTTTCAATGACCAACTTTTGAGCCATTTATAATATAAAACAATTAGGGACCTAACACAACCTATTAGTTAAAATAAAAATAAATATTTAACATATATGGAATATAATACACAATGACGTGAAAAGAAATTAACCAAGTGAGCTGTCTACTGAAAAATAAATGCAGCTGAGATAAACTGACAAATACATTCTTTTCAGTACCTTCACAATCTTTAATACAGTAACGATTACTAAGCAGATGCCAGGATTTTTATGATAATCTTAATCAGCCTTCTTTTTCAAATTTCTCAAATGTATGTGAACAAAAATTGTACAACTTTTTCTTCCCAAACTGCCTGTGGACCAGTTGATGAACTGACAATTCTTTGAAAACCACAGTTATAAATTATGGTTAATATGTCAGTAACATATTTAAAAATATATATAAAAAGCTTATTAAACTCTCTGGGTAACCTGCCATATATTTTAAATTTAAGTGAGAAAATGTATACAAATTCCACTTAATGAAATATATAATAATTATAATGTACAGAGTAAATAAAATTAAATAAATTCATAGAGTTATAGATCATTTATAGCATTATTTATATATTTTTTCCTGTTTCATTCCACAGAAGGATTTAAAGTAGCCTACATAAATACTGGTGATACAAAAGGATGATATTAATAACCAAAGGAATCTGATTGAAGGGAAAATGTGATTAAGAAAAAAAAAGTCCATGAGAAATATTAGCATGCAAAAATGCATAGCAAATGTTCCTATAGAGTTAAGGGCATTGGGTCATGAATTTGGCACAAATCTCTTGATAGCTAAAGTAAAATCATGGCATTATTTATCAGAAAGAATTGTTACTGAATTATTCAGTATCCAAATGAGGATGCCAGAAATCTACCTCTCTCATTGAAATCCCGTTGACAAAGACTTCCTCTCATATGCTTCGACAGTACTTGAGCTATTTTATATTCATTTGTTTCCTAATACAACATTACATATAATAATGTACATTGAATGAGCCATTCATCTGCTATCACCCTCTACTGGCTTAATTTGTCCATTTTTGAATTTATTACTCAAGTAAGACATTTTAAGATAAGCCACAGAAAGTACATATCTAATAAAGTGTTCTCTTTATAAAAATTATATCTTTGTGGTAGACTGGTAAGAAAGGTATTTTGAAGAAGCCAGACTTTTCTTTTCCTCTTGAATCACATCCCCTTATAACTAAGAGTAGAGATATTTCTCATCATGTATGTAACATTTCCATAGTCTCATAAATATGCTTTAACACTTCTTCATTAGGAATGAATTATAGCAAAACAAAATTCTGAAGAAGGTATGATTGTTAAGCTCGTTCTTAACTTAGTTGTATTAAAAGAGTTTCTCAATCAGAAATTTGATTAATTCAAGTAATAATTTTATACCCAGACCTCCAGAATTACCTGCTTTTTGGCCATGTCTACTTTGTCATCTCTTTTAAGTACAACATTAACAAAAACACTCAGAAAATATAACACGTGGTCCAGTGATACAGGTAAAAACAGGTATGAGAGGTACTCACTGACAACCAAGAGTTAATAATTTTGCTGATCAGAGAATATATAGATATTTAAATTGATTACAATAAAGTAGAAATAATTGAGAGGACTTGATAATCATTTAAACCCTATGTTAGAAGTTCCACTGGTTGGTTCTATCACAAACTAAAACCAATGGATGCACACAATGTCTATTTCCCTTTCCATTTAAAAGACTCATATGTTAAAACAGAAATGTTGAAACTTCTAAGCTGAATGAACATGGCTCTGAATATAGAAAAACTTCTACAGCCAGGGAGTTGCATAGAATTATGATATTTAGAAGTTCTAGTGCAAAATCTTACACTAGCAATGCTGAAAGCATCTCTTGCCTACATATATGTTTCAGCTGTATATATAACTTGTAACTTTGAGAAGATGCATGAAAACATTAATAATGTAACAAATATAACATTAAATTCAGAATATACCCTAATAGATATTTATAGTTTTTTTAATATTAAGAACAAGAGACAGTATGTTAGTAATTAAGTAAATATTATAGTAAGTACAGTTTATACTTGAAGCTTATCACTCCCCAGGGAACAGATATTTAATTTGTGGTCATGATAATAACAACCTAATGAACTTCACATCTTTCAGGAGAGCATTATAAACTTCAAAGAAGACAAAACAAGAATGTATGAGTAGAAGTACATCCTTAGCCTTTCATTAGGCAAAATGAGCATGAGTCCTGGCCCAGCATGGCTTCCAAAGTTAGCATTCCCAACTACAAAGCAAATGTATGCAGAGAAATGTACAACAAAAGACATAGCTTTTAAAGCTCCAGTTGAGTTTCCACAAATGTTGCTTACAAAAGCCACCATTCTCTGTGTTAACAAAAAGTTGTGGATCCGTTCTTCACTAAATCCTCTTTTCTTGCATAATCCACCTTGTGCACTTTAGCTTGAGTGTGTTTTATCTGATCTAATCCTGGGCTCATTCACTCTCAGATAGAAGCAACAGGATTATTTCACACTTAAACGAGGTCCAATCTTTCTGTGATCCCTAAGAGGACAGACACCTGGCTGACATAGAATTTAAGCCAAAGATTAACCAGGTGTTCCAAGCATATAATGGTTTCAAATATAATAACAGTTTATAATAAAAAGATTTACTGTTAGACCATATCACAGATGCATTTGAAAATCAACACGTTAAGGTCTATACAAGTCTATTATATAGATATTTTATGCATGTAATGTTTACACATCTAGACACATAAGAGTATTCATTTCAAGAAAAGAATCTAAGTTCTATTGGGAATTTTATGACTCAAAGAAAGTGTTCGCATTTTCATTCATGTCTTTCTTTCATATTCAGCACATCCACAGATTAAAATGAGTTGAGTGGGCTTTGTGGCTTAGCAAATTAGTCCCTGATTTTTTTCTTTTAATTCAGTGGAAAAGAAAGCTCAATAGAAAATAATCTAAGCCCCTGTGAAGCTAGAAAACATGGATTAGTATATGAAGTAAGTCTAGCTTCTGAAGCTTGTCTCCACAAGACCATTACATTTATACACACACACACACATACACGCACTATATATATTTATATGCACACACACATATATATACACACATATATATGATATGTGTATGTATATCATATATATGTATATGTGCATGTATGTTGTGAACATACATATTTTATATTTGTTGAGTGTGTACACACATATGTTTCCTATGGGTCTTAGATGCTAGCTTATAATTACGAACATGTTGAAGACATAAATTCACTTTAAATACAGCTTTCTGGTTTCAGAGTCTGCAAGTGTCTTAAATACAAAAAACATTAATTATATTTAAGGAGAGGGGTGGAGGAGGGAAGGATTGGGAGTGAGGTATTAGCAGATGCAAACTATTATATATAGGATAGATAAACAACAGGTCTTACTGTATAGCACAGGGAACTATATTCAGTATCCTTTGATAAACCATAATGGAAAAGGATATGAAAAAGAATATATATATGTATAACTGAGTCACTTTGCTTTACAGCAGAAATTAAACACAACATTGTAAATCAACTATACATCCATAAAATTTTTAAAAATTAAGTTAAAGCCAATCAAAGCTATAGAAATACTAATTTGACTATAAAATCTATACAATTACTATATATTTTTCCCTTTGAAATTTGTCTAGATTTTTTTAAAGGAAGAATGTGTCATAGACACTTAAGAAAAATGGTTGATAATAGTGACACTGATATGTATCTTTGTAGAGTACCTCTTGGTTTTTCCATCTGCGTCAGAGAAATGGAATGTACATCATATGTGGGGAAGATTGGAAAGCACAACAGCAATGTTTTATTGGATATTTTAATAATAAAAAATTTTTAATAAAATTAAAATGACTGAAAAGCCAATTCCATGTGGAAACAATGTAGATCAAAATGCTATCTCTTTGAAAGCTACTCACCAAAAGTCATACCTAGAATGATTAAAACTTCCTCATCTCCCTGAGGCTCAGTTTCTTCACCTGAAAAATAAGGAAGTTGGACCCACTCTTAGTTCTCTTTTATTCTAAAATTACTCTCAAATAGGTAAAGATCCTTATATTTTATTGATGGAGGAATACATTCCAGATAGTTATATTTCTAGTATTTTAAATGAATACATCAATTAATGAATCTCCTAGGATCAAATAAATTTCATAGCAGAATTAACAGTGCTATTAAAACAACTTAATAAATTATGAGGAACTGTGTTTCTGTGATCATTCAGTGCAGTAGTTTGATAACCACCAAGCTGTGTGTGAGTGTAGATGTGCAGAACATAAAAAATGACAATCACATCTTCAAGAAAAATGTTCAAATGTAGTTATCTTACCAGGTTATAAAATAAAATTATATTATGGGATTTGAAGTGCATACTATATTACTTATATTAAATTTATAAATTTAATTTCAAAACTAATTTAGAAAAATTTATCAGAGAAAATGAAAACTAAAGGCTAAGTTCATCATGGCAATACTTAATCAAATTAATCAATCCAGCTAAAAAAAATCACTAATCATTTTCTTTTGCAACATATAGATAAAATAATAAAATTATTTTACTTTTAAAATAATCATGTTATACCGACACAAAAATAGGATAAATGTTTACAAAATTAATTCTCTCAAAATGAGTGATGGTCACATTCTCATCATACATTTGATGAGATACATCAGTAAGTGGTTACATTGCCACTTATCACTGACATTAGTTGGATCAGCCCTCTTCATTCTTATTAATCAATAAACTAGAAAATATATCTCTTAAATAAAATTAAAATTCAGGTACATAGCTAACTGCAATGGAATCAATCCTAGGCATAGATAATTTAGATTTTCATTGGTGAAATGGGGGATGGAATAAAAATGAATTTTAGATACGTAGAAAGTAGCATTAAAACATATAATGAGGCTTCCCTGGTGGTGCAGTGGTTGGGAGTCCGCCTGCCGATGCGGGGGACGCGGGTTCGTGCCCCGGTCCGGGAAGATCCCACATGCTGCTGGGCCTGCGTGTCCGCAGCCTGTGCTCCGCAACGGGAGAGGCTGCGGCGGTGAGAGGCCCGCGTACTGCAAAAAAAATAAATAAAATAAAATGAACTTACAATGAAATTCGAGAAAAACGTGCAGAGACTGGTGAAGAAGAGTTGCCTATATTGTCTAAACACACATCAATTAAACATAATTGGTTAGCATATAGTCGGAAAAATCAGTGTCCCCAATACAGAAGGCACTGTGTGTATATACATAATTGTGTCAATGTCTACTGGTAGATGTCATGATAATAATAGCTAAACATTTGTTTACTGGTTATTACTTGCTCAATACTAGTTCAAACACTTTCTACATATTATCTTATTAATTCCCAGAACTCCTTAAAGAGGAATTAAAGTATTGTTGTTGTTTTGCAGTACGCGGGCCTCTCACTGTTGTGGCCTGTCCCGTTGCGGAGCACAGGCTCCGGACGCGCAGGCTCAGCGGCCATGGCTCACGGCCCCAGCCGCTCTGCGGCATGTGGGATCTTCCCGGACCGGGACATGAATCCGTGTCCCCTGCATCGGCAGGCAGACTCTCAACCACTGCGCCACCAGGGAAGCCCTAAAGTATTGTTTTTCTCCCTGTTTTACAGATGAGGAAACTAAGAGTGAGCAAGGCTAAATATCATTCCTCTTGGTAAGTGTAAATCCTCACACTGCATTCATCAGACTATGCATCATTTCCAGGAATACTTTGTTACCTTTTTCCTGCAGCCTAAGAATATACCTTCCACTCTATACAAAGCCACTTGAGCCTATAAAAAGTCACTTTTGCCAAAACTACTGCCAGTTTACCAAACGCAGTGGGAGAATTCTACCAACATTTACATCATGACTTAAACTACCCATCAAATGCCTTCTCTGATTTTGTTCATTACCCTTTTTTGTTTCTTTTTCATTATTTTATTAATAACATAATAAAACAAACAAAAAGTATCCAACATAACAAAAAAGTTTTGTTTTATTACAGTTGCCAGGAAAAATATAGGGTGTTCAGTTAAATTTCAATTTCAGATAAACAAAAAAAATTAACTAGATGTTCTATTTTTATTTGCAAAATATAGAAAACTTAGTTTTTATGTTCAGTACTATATTAGTTTCCTATTGCTGCTGTAATAAATTATCACAAACTTAGTGCCTTAAAAGAACACAAATTTATTGTCTCATAGTTCTGGAGGTCAGAAATCTAAAATTAAGGTATTGGCAGGACTGTGTTCCTTTTGGAAGCTCCAGGGGACCATCCATTTCCTTGCCTTTTCTAGCTTCTGAGGGTTGCCTACTTCTCTTGGCTAGTGGCTCCTTCCTCCATCTTCAAAGTCCACCACAGAGTCTTCTCTCCTTTCTGAACCCCTGCCTCCCTCTTATAAGGACTCCTGTGATAACATTGAGACCATCCAGATAATCCAAAGATGGCAGGGTAAATCTCCCATTATAAAATCCTTAATTGAATCACATTATAAAGTTCCTTTTGACTGTAAGGTAACATGTTCACAGGTTATGGGGATTATGATGTGGACATTTGAGGGGCAGTCTGATGGGGGGGGACACTCAAGTTTAAGTAATTTTTTTAAACTTGCTAAAATACTTCATCCGTTTCTGTGCTAACTATTGTTTCTTGTTCCCCATTTGTGCTCCTGAGTTTACTTTTTCTCTTGCGGAATTGGATGTTTTACTAGTTCTTTCAGTAAGGTCTTGTGGGTGATAGAGTCTCTTAGTCTACATTTATCAGAAAATGTGTTGTCATTGCTACTTATTCACTCATACTTTGCGTTTGACCATACTATGATTTTACTTCAGGGAGCTATGCGCTGCCTCAACCACTCTTGGGATGGGATGTGAGTCAGACCTGACCATTCAGACTATTGTATTTTCCTGATTAGGCAGGTGTTCTATCAGTACTGAGAAGCTGCAGTGACACTTTTAATGGGCTTATTGAAAGAGATGCTTCCTAGGGGATTTAAACCAAAGATGGCTGCTATCTTGAAGAGAGAGACTATCTGATAATGGAGCCAAAACTCCAGAGACCAGAACTAAAAGATGGAAAGAAACATTGTTTGTGTTCCTAGATCAAGCTACTTGTGAAGCAGAATCTTTCCCCAGATTTTTCAGTTAGGACAGCCAATACATTTTCTTTTTTGTTCAAGCCAGTTTGCCTAAGTTTCTGAGCACTTGAAATCAAAAGAATCCTATAAACATATTAAAATGATTATTTATATGCTGATGCATTTTTATAATATTTTATAACCATGTGTTAATTTTAAGTGAGGGAAAAAATTAAACTCTATGGCTAATATATCTATTAGTATTGATTTAGAGGCCAATAACATTGATTTCTCTCCTGGTATGGCCACATTTCTAATAAACTTAAAATATGAACAAAAGGAAATCAAAAAATGGGAAGGACCAACTTTCCCTTAGGCAACAGCTCAGAGCTCACCACGTTCATATTTGCCCATTTGGCCTCCATTTGACCCTAAGAATGATTTTATAACCTACTCCTCTGAGGTTCTTCAACCCCATTCAAGAAATCTGTGTGAGAGAAAGGAAACATTTTCCAGTTATTGTGTGGCTATGGACTAGCTGTATAGCCTTGGGAATTCTATGAATTTTCTGGTCTTTCTTCTGCTCCATTTTTTACAGAGTTCTTTTTGATGTCTGGAAACAGTCTGTGAATGATTATGAAGAGAAAGGCTGGGCATCCATTCTCTGTTGACTTATCCTTTGATGGAATGGGAAAATCAGTCAAGATACATGTTTTTCACTGTTAAAACTACTCCCAACTTCTTAGAAAATATATCAAATTTGTACCGTTAGACAAAACACTTTAGGAGAAGATTTAAAATTGTTCTGGGATGTGCAACTTTTGGAAATTTGTTCTGATTGAATGGATGTCTACTCTGATTGGTCAGTGGTCATGGTACACTGATTTTTTTTTTTTTTTTTTTTTTTTTTTGCTGCGTTAGGTCTTCGTTGATGCACCACAGGCTTTCTCTAGTTGCGGTGAGCGGGGTCTACTCTTTGTTACAGTGCGTGGGCTTCTCATTGGTGTGGCTCTCATGTTGCAGAGTACAGGCTCTAGCCGTGCTGGCTTCAGTAGTTGTGGCACGCAGGCTCAGTGGTTGTGGCACATGGGCGTAGTTGCTCTGCAGCATGTGGGATCTTCCTGGACCAGGGATCGAACCCATGTCCCCTGCATTAGTAGGCGGATTCTTAACCACTGTGCCACCAGGGAAGCCCACACTGATTTTTAAGTGTTTCTCATGTCTCACTTGAATGGAGGCAAATAACCATATAGACCATGGCTTTCATAAGGTTATATCCTCAGCCAATAACTAAATAGTATTCTGTCATGATCATGTCAATGGCTATCCCAGTATGACTAATATATTTAATTAGGATTCAGTGAGGCTTTAGAAACACAAGGAAGGAGAAAATATTGGGAAGTTAAAATATATGTATATATATACACACCCCCACACATACATACACATCTATATACACACATACTCATATATATACATTCATATACATGCATAATTAAAAATGTATACATTTTATAGACAAAGGTCCATACACAAATATACATATATAGGTATTTACACATACATATATTTCTAAAGGAAATGGTTGCTTTCACAGAAGACAAAAATAAACACAAATATAAATATACAGAAATGGAAAAGAAATTTGCAAAGACACTGCAATGCACATATATTAGCATTAACAACATGTAATATAGGAAAGCAGAATTCCATATTTTGTCTGCATACAGAGCCCAGTACACCCAAGAGAGTCTTAATTAAGAAGGCTCTAAACTGCAAGTTTATTAAACGAACATACTAAGCAGCTAATTCCTTTACTTTTAAATACAATTTAGGAATCCCACCCTGCTGTTATGTACAGTTATGACTGTTTGTTTATCAGGAACCTACAGTTTACAGTTGCTACTTATGGATTAGATGATATTGGACTTTCAATGTGTTAATGTTTTTCTTCTGAGCCAGAAATGTTCCATTGACATTTATGTATTAAGCATCAACATATAGATTTGTAAACATTATTTTTCTTATTACAATTTTTAAAAGTTCTTTGCAGAAAATTTGACAAACACAGTAATCTTAAAATCTATATATGATCTCACCAGCCAGAAAGAATAACAATTATAACATTTGCATATTCTCACTGTTTCATATAGATACATACCCACACATTCACATATTTATGTATTATGTATATTTTTATGTATGTATGTATGTATACACAGACACTATTTTGAAAGCTGCCAACATTTTTGCTCCATAAATTTGGGAGAGGACAGAGACTTTATCTTTGGGGACACGCAAATATTTTGTTTGGCAAAACTCCCAATAAACCTTTCCTATGCAAAGATAAAGATCTTACTGGCATGGAAATTTTCGATTATAAGGAGCTAGAGTTTTCTGCACAATCCCATAGAAACCTCTCTTCTCTGGGATCCCTGGTTGTGTCTCGTGGTATATAATGAAGAGCTGGGCCAGAGACTTGAGCTGAAGATAAAACATTTTGAGTTTATCCTTTCTTTGGCAGAGAATTCTTGATAACTCTGAACACTCATCTTCTTCCTGTTCAGTAATAGAACTTCAAATTTATTCAGGGAGACATGTGGCCCTGTGGCTAGTGGGCCATTTAAATAAGTTCTGACCAATGAGATGTAACCAGACATGTTGTGTAGTCCTATGGAAGAAAATCTCCTTAGGGACTGAGCAGGCCCTTTTTCTTCCTTCCTGCTGGGTGGAAGAGCAAAGTGATCACTCGAGTTCAAACACCCATCTTGGAAACCTTGGGTGGTGGGCATATACTTTATGGCAGAGAAGCCAAATATGGTCTGGATGCCCCATTTCCAGCCCTGTACAACAGCCTGCTGAACTCTTTTATACTCTTATGTGGTGGGTTACTCGTAGAGCAAAGTTCATTTCCTGACTGATAAATTCTCACTGGGATAATGAAAATTGGAGAGAAGGTATTTAGGGGCAAAGCCAGTTTAGTTAAGGAAAGGTAGCCTGACTGAAGACAAATGACATAAGCTTGAGGGGACAGATATGATTTTTGAGCAAGGTTTCAGTCTCAGTGTCCAGAAATTATGGTGCCCAGTAGCTAATGTGAAGTTTTTATTTTCCATATTATAAGTTCCTTTTCTTACCACCAAGACTTCAGTGTAGTGTAGCGAAATGTTTATATTCTGGTATTAGCTACATGTTAGGAAAGTAAGCAATTTTACCTGTTTACACTGAGAACATGGAGAAACGATTTTAAAGAAATAAAATGTTATCTATAATAATTGCAAGGGTGTTCCAAAATGAATGGACTGCGTGACTTGACAGGGGGAAACCAGGATGGATTAGCGGAACATTCAAGCATTTCTCTGGTGTTCTCAGAAATAATTATTGAGGGGACCACAGTAAAAGCTTGGATTTCATAACACAGGATGACTTGTTTGCCAGTGGAATGATGATAGAGAATGAAGAGTGGAGATGTGGGGTTTTAATACATGCCCATATAACCCATAGGATATCTCTGAAAACCTTTTATCATGATGATTATTTTAGTTTAAAAATAAATTATTACAATTACTTTAAAAAGAGGTATAATCTCCACTGAAAACTTATTTCATAAAATAAACAGCTAAACGCCTCATCTATTTTTCAGGAAATGGGTCGATTTTTTCAGTTTTGCATAATGATATTGAAATAGGAAAATTTCAGAATTTCTAGACTAGTAGGGAATGAGCATAGTGTGTGTACAAGTTAAGGACATATCCAGGAATGCTGACAATCCCATGGTGGCTTTCAAATGCAGTAGGCAATAATTAGTAGGTCTGTAATGTCTGAAAGTGGGGATCGATTGATAACTAAAAGGATCTGGGAAGACAATTAGAAATTGTTAAGTAAAAAATAAAATAAAAACCTAACATATATTAAGGGATCACTTGAGAAGACAGAAGGACCATTTTCATTCTTGAAGAAAGACTTTAGAACAGAACAATACTTTTTTGCAGAGTACCCAAACCAGAAGTCCAGAAATTTTACAATTTGTTTTGATGTTGGCCTTCCTGGATTGATATTCTCAGGTACAAAGTGTACTCTTTCAATATGTGGTTTCAAATCTGTGTCTTTGTTTCTAGAAAAATGTACTAAGTTATAGTTCTTAATATTACTCCTGTTCCCTTGCAGTGGTTTGTTCTTCAGGGACTCCAATACTTATGTTAGATCGATTTTGCTTACCTTCATGATTTGTCTCATTCTTTCAAAATTGTTTTAATCTCCTTCTTTATTCCCTTTTGATTTTTTTTATCATTTTCCTTCTTTGATGTTTTTAATTTTTTGAAGGCATGATATTGTTTTGGTTACTCTTTTATTTAAACCAGCTTATTTTTCATTTCTAAAATAACTTTTTCCGTATATTTAAAAATTTTCCTTAACTTCTGTCAATGATTTCTGAGTTTTCTAATTCATGTTTATGTTGTTCTTTCATGTCTTGAATGATTTACTGCTTAACTTTTTGTTAAGTATGCCAATATAGCGTGCTTTCCTTGTCTTTAGGAATGTATGCTACTTCTTTTCATTCTTTTATTGTAACTTTGTTTGATATTTTACCTTAATATACTTCTGTGGCATATTTTTATTCTATGAGAATAAAATGAATGAACCTTGGTGCAGAGAGCTTGGTAACTTCAGAGAGCTCTCCATTGATGTAAACTAAAATGCATGCACATAAATAGAAATGCTTAAAAGAAGACATATAAACAAAGTGGCACGCATTAAATACAGGAGGGTAGTTGCTTAAGGAAGGAAGGACAATAGAAGCAGGGATGGAAATAAGGAGAATAAACACGTATGTAAGACAAGAACAAGGTCTCGCGGAGACAAAAGATGATAATATTTCATGAATTGAGGAGTATCATTATTTTCATCTTCTGCACCTGTGGTCCTCTCCACGAGGAGAGGACTCTCTCTAGTTCTTTATGCATAGAAAGGCTCTCCCAAACACAAAATATTCTACTAGCTCTTTTATGACATTCTTATTGGACTCTAATACAGTATGTTTTCATTATTCTCATCCAGAAATACAGACATTTTGGTTCGTATTTTTGCTTTAATATAAGAGTTAACTTCTTTCAAATTTCCTGGTGAAAGAGCCTTTTTTGTTATTACTATAACTAATTGAGGATACATTGCACTGTGGTCTGATAAAGTTTGAATTTCTGTTTTTTAAGTTATTTGTAAACAAATATGAGCTAATTTAATAGATGTTTATGTATACTTGAAAACAAGGTATATTTTGTGCTATCAGGATGAAGTATTTATTATATATCTGTAGACTCTATCTTATGGTTTTCAGGTCTTCTATGTCCTTACTAACATTTTATCCTCTTGATCTAACTAGATCTGAGCAAGGTGTGCTAAAGTTTCCTATTTTTAATATGTGTCTGTTTCTCCTTTCATCTATCATTTCTGCTCTATGAAAGCTTTACTGGTATTTGGTGAATAGATATTAATATCTTCATTGTGAATGGTAGCCTTTAGCATTACAGAGTGTCCTACTTGTATTGTTGAATTCTTCTTTGTCTGAATTCTACCTTGTTTTAGATCAAGATGATGACCTCTGCTTTCTTCTTACTTGCCTTTACTTGATATATTTTCGCTCATGCTTTTATCTTTAGTCCTTTAAATTCGCTTTATTTTAGGTATGTCTTTTGCATACAGCATAAAGTTGAATTTAGCTTTCTTAGTCAATCTGAAAATCTTTTTCTTATGTAAGTTAAGCCCACTAACATGGATTGATACAACTAATATGGTTGGTCTCAGTTCTGTAATAGAGTATTACGTTTTATAAGGGTGTATGTATGTATATATTCCATTATATTAGCAGTTTGCTCTTCTATCATTTCCCTTGTTATTTCTGTTGCTATTTGTGAAGGTTTGGACTCTTTTTCTAATGGTTAGCTTTACACAAATACCTTTCTATATTACTTTTAACAACAACCTTGTTCTGAAACTATTAGCTTCTTTCTGTTATCAGTGTTAACGTCAGGAGGTATCTGCTTCTTTTCCTCTATTCTTCTTTAGTATAATCTTAGTTCTGATGTTTGTTGAGCAAAATATACTTAAGCTTCAAGTTCTTCATTTATCAGATTTAAATATCTTTTTACTCCTAACACCGCTGGGTCAATCAGCAAGTTCGTTCTATTCTCCATTTACTGTATGTTTCTCTTTTCATTTTTTAACTGGTTGCATTATTCCTCCAGCATCAGAACCTGTAATATGCATACAGTATTTTGTCATTTTTTTCTTCATCTTTTAGGTTTTAAATACTTACTGCCATACTCCCAGACATTATGAAGAAGTTTCTCCAGATATGTTTTTCTGAAACTCTTTCTGTAGAGGATTCCTCAGGAAAGGTTTATTGGAATAAATTCTTTCATGCATTGCATGTTTATAACTCTTTATAGCCCTTGTATTAAAAGGATATTTGGCTGGGTATAAAAATCTTGGCTCATATTTCCTTTTTTGGAGTACTTTAACTACATTATTTCATTGTTTTGTAGCTTAAAATATTGCTGCTGAGAACTTTGATGCTATTCTCATTTTCTTTCCCATATTTGTTATTTGATTTGTATGTGTGTGCTGGGGGATGGGGGTGGAGGTGGGGGTATGTGTCTCGATTTCCAAAGTCTTATTTTTCCTTATCTTAAAGTCTAACAGTTTTGCTGTGCTATGTCTTGGTATTGACTGCACTGGTTCCATATACACAGAGAGTATGAAATTTTAGTCAAATTAATTCTATCTTTTCCAGAAAAGTTTTGTTGAATGGTGATTTTAAATAATTTTTTTCTGTTCCACTGCTTTAGTGTCCATCTTTATGAACAATGATTAAATGCATATTTTATCAACTCTGCAGGGTTCCTTCATCAGCTTTTCAAATCTTTTTAACATCTTTCTTTAAATTCTGGTTTTGTTTCATTTTTTAATTTATTAGCTATCTATTTTACTTCTATTACAGTGTTTTTCCTGGTGTCTATTCATTTTTGTGTTCTGTTTATTTTTATTTTTGAATGTTTTTCTTTTCCTTTTCAAATTCATTTTTGGTATTTGTAAATTCTCCTTTCATATATTTCTACCATCCAGCTGCATAATTTCTGAGATTTCAAATTTCTTAATCGTGCTATTGTTTCAAAATTTCTAATATTTTCTTTATCTGACTGTGAAATATTATGTTAAGTTCCCATCAGTTTCAAAGCTACATTTTTTTTCTCATGTGTCCCCATTGTCTGTTGGAGCACGTCACTTTTTTGCAATAACTTTTATTAGTGTTAGATTGTATTTTTCTCCCCACATTTTTAAAGAGAATGGATTTTCCCAGGCTACTGGAAAGAGACTTCTTAGGAGAGAAATGGACAATAGTGTAGCTTTCCCAATATTATGGTGCTATGGTCTAAATGTTTGTGTCCCACCCAAACAATTCATATGTTGAAAGTCCAACCCTCAAAAATGATGGTATTGGGAGGTGAGGCCTTTGGAAGGTGCTTAAGTCATGAAGGTGCAGTCTTCATGAGTGGTATTAATGCCTTATAAAAGAGTCTTGAGAGAGACCCCTAGCTCCTTCCACAGCTGTGAGGACACAGCTTTAAGGTCTTGGCCAGACCAGGAGAGGGCCCTCACATGACCATCTTAGCACCCTGATCTTGGATTTCCAGCCTCTAGAACTGGAAGAAATAAATTTCTTTTGTTTATAAGCGCTAGTCTATAGTATCTTGTTATGGCAGTCCAAATAGACTATGGCATATGGGGGCTTAAGTGTTTCCTCTTCTGTTGCTACCCAGAGGCTCAAGATACGGTCTATCTATATAGATCTAAGACATTCAGAAAGATTTTCAGCCTCTAGCTGTATACAAAGCCCTAAGCTCGACGGGCCTTGCCTACCTGAATGGTGAGTTCAGCTTTGACATTACGTTTTGCTGTTAAGGTACCTTTTGGAAACTGTTTCCTCCTTTCTACTCCCTCGTGCTGTCTGATACTTTGACCTCTATTTCTCCCAGTCATGTCTGCTCTGCTCAAGTTTGCTTCTGTCATCAGATGTGTTTTTTCTTCCCAGTTTTCTCAGAGTAAGTCTTTGTCCTTCTAGAAGTCAGGAGAGGTTGTGGAGGAGGGGGATACTGAATACTTCACTAATTCTCAAGGCCTAGACATCTTAGAACTCTGTAATGTTCCCAAGTTCAAACACAGATTTTCTTGCACTCCCTTTACCTTGGAGGCTGTGAGGATTTGCCATTGTCCCTCGTCCTTCTCAGAGCTGTCCACTCAGGTTTCAACTCAAGGTAAGCTTCTTCTCCTCTTGAAAGTATTTGCTACTAGTGTTCTTTTCCACTTGGTTCGTAGAGTATGCTATAATACTTCTTCATTCCCAGCTTCTCCTATCACCCTTCTCTCCATCTCCCTGTTGGTTTATGCAGGTCTTTCTAGTTTTGGTCATACCCATCTGCATTCTGTACAGTTGACCTTGGAATAATGTGGGTTTGAATTGTGTATGTCCACTTAAATGTGGATTCTTTTCAGTAAATATGTTACCTGCATTTTCATTTTATAGATCTTTAAATTAAGTGTGGGGAAAAGTTTGTGTTTGACTAGAGATCGCGATATGTGGAATCAAAAGAACTAGTGTTTGAGTCCTGATTCTATCCAAATTGTTTCAGGACTTCAGGAGAGTGCTCTGGACTGGAGATTTAAGTTTGGGAGTTCTTGACCTATGAATAATGTGTAGAGTCTTGAGTCTAAATAAGGTCATCAAGAGAATAAACATAGATAGGGAAAATCCCAATATTAAGAAGTTCAGAGAAGAAAAGAATTGAGTGGAACTTCCCTGGCAGTCCAGTGGTTAAGACTTTGCCTTCCAATGCAGGGGGTGCAGGTTCAATCCCTGGTCAGGGAGCGAAGATCCCACATGCCTCGGGGCCAAAAATCCAAAACAGAAAGCAGAAGCAATATTGTAACAAATTCAATAAAGACTTTGCAAATGGTCCGCATCAAAAAAAAAATTTTTTTTAAAAAAAAGAAAAGAATTGAGCAAAAGAAAATTGAGAAGGAGTGAGCATGAAGGTAGGATGAAAACCAAGAAAGTGTGCTGTTAAGTTAAGGGAAAAAGGTGTACCAAGGAGGAGGATGAACAATTGAGTAAATTTAATGTAGGATCTATTAAGAAGAGGACTGAGAGCATGACTACTGAATTTAGTAACATGAAGATTAGACTGAAAATTTAAGTTTCAATGATGTGATGGGCACAAGAACATAATTGGAAAGGGCTAAAAGGGAGTGGGAGGAAAGGAATTGAAAGTTGCAAATATGTACCATTATTTCAAGGTGTTTCATAGAAAAGTGTCAGAGAATTAAAGAGGCTGCTGGCCAGAAATTTAGTTTTAAAAATATTTTTTAAGTGAGAGAAATACCATGTTTATATATTACTGGGAATGACTCAATAGAGAGAGAAAAATTGATTGTATAAAGAAGAGAAAGGAACCGTCAGAGGGATTTGTCTTAAGTATGTAAAAGAGGATTGGATTCCAAGGCAAAAACACTTATAGACAAATGCAGATTTAAGCTATCTGCTCTGGACTCTTAACAACAACAACAAAAAAATCAAATGGCAGTGAACAGGAAGAAATTTCATCCAAAATAATAATTACTGGAGTTTGTGCTAAGGTCTCTCTAGATGAAGTTTTAATCTATCAGTATGCTTGCACAGTATCAAATTATTTAGTATACAGAATGGCCCAAAGATATTGCATAATCTTTAATCTCCAGAAAATATCTGCATGCCATTTACTAAGGTAGAAGAAAGCACAAAATATGTATTTTCGAAAGCTTTCTAACCAATGAGAATTGAAACAAAAATCAATTTCAGGGTAATTTTTAATCAACCAGAAAATTTTATGAACTTGATATATCTCCTTTCTCAGAACTGTTATACTTCTTTTGTTTTCAATTAAACTTATTGTAATATTTTCTGTATTGAAATGGGATGCATCTACAGGTATACTCTTCATAACCTTCTTGGAGCTCCTGGTTCTATGGTCTACAAGAGTTCTACAGGATATAAACATAACCGTATTGTTTTTCCTTGTGTTACTTACCCTCACTTCTTGGGTTCTATTCAGTAACTACCAATTCATTTCTAAGTCTTAAACTCAGAGCCTGTATATTTTTTCAGGTATACATTATTTTTACGTTGGAAACTTTCCATGCTGAATTCAGTTAATTTTATGAATTCAGCCATAAATATTTCTAGATTTAAAAATTAATCAGGAATGTTTAAACAGGCAGCAGATATAGCATGCTTTTCTCTCTCTTCTCTCAAAAACATACCGAAATGAATAAAAAGAACTAAAAATAGAGTATATTCCATCCTTAATAAAAGTTGAAAATGGTGGTAATCACACACACACGTGCACACTGCCTCTGAAAATATGTGCCTGATATAACAAACTTTGAAGCAAATCAAAAGAGGACATAGAGTTTCAATATGTAGCCTTTTCATTTTTAATCTCTAGAAGATGATAAATGAGACAATTCGGAATAGTGCTATGACAAACTCAGGTTAAAGAGATGAGGATTGGCAAAGGGACAGAAGTGAGCCATGAGAAAAGTCAAAAAACCCTGTAGGGCCTTATTCCCAGTGCCGCCCTTCAGTAATGAGCAGCACAGACTTGGAAGGAGGAATTCCTGCCCTGGGCTCACAGTTTAGAGAGTCTCTTATATCTTGTGTATCAGAAACACACAAAAATAAATCCATTAGCACACATACAGGGGACTCTAACACAAAGAACTCAGGGCTCAGAACTGGCCACACACAACTAAACAACGACTCTTGGGACTAACTGTTCTGACCCTGGGAGAAACTCTTGTCCACAGCTCTTGCTGAATGCATCTCAACACCCTGAGATACTGCGGGTTCTGCCATAAAAGATGGTGCTGCATCACAGTTCAGGGAGGATATTCGTAGCTGAAACACCTAGGGAAGGAAAAAGATTAATTAACTCATAAAATCTTCCATCTCAGATACTCTGAATGTAGTATTTCTTGCACAATGAAGACTTGTTTTCCAACAGTACCAGCCATCTACTTTATTGCTTTTCTTCACTGTCTTCTTGGTTCCAGAAGTACTCACAAACTAGTTGCAGAGGTTGAGGAATGTTTTACACCACCGAACAATTCACATTCTTCTTATATTTCTATAAATGTAGGTCTAGATGTAACATGCTTGAAGCTAAATACAGATCCCTGGCATTGGCAGCTACATGGAAACTGAATACTAGAATTGTGAGTAGTTTTATTTTAATAAAATATTTACTAAGATTTAATTTCTATAGAGAGTGGCTGCTGGCATGGCAGATCAAAGTTTCATCTCATTTGAAAAGCGCTCGGTGCTTTGTGACCACCTAGAGGGGTGGGATAGGGAGGGTGGGAGGGAGATGCAAGAGGGAGGAGATATGGGGATATATGTGTATGTAGAGCTGATTCAATTTGTTATAAAGCAGACACTAACACACCATTGGAAAGCGGTTATATTCCAATAAAGATGTTTAAAAAAAACCACTCGGAAAGAATTGATCAACGTATGCTATTTTTGATCTTCTTTAAAATATTCCAGAATTAAAGGATTTTAAAGAACTGTATAATTTTAGATTTTGAGAGATGATGAAACCATGACATAAGAAGAACAGTTTGGAGAAAACATAAAATGTTTAAATTTTATCAATCAAATGAGTCATATGTTAGCCCATTACAAAGCTCAAACGTGGTGAATTAGTTTGCAAGGGCTGCCATGACAAAGCACCACAAACTGGGTGGCTTAAACAACAGAAACTTGTCTTGCAGTTCTGGAGTCTGGAAGTCAATATCAAGGTACTGGCAGTGTTGGTTCCCTCTGAGGGCTGTGAGGAAGCATTCATTCTATGTCCCTCTCCTAGCTTCTGGTGGTTTGCTGGCAATCTTTGTCCTTCCTTGGCTTGTAGATGCTTCACCCTGACTTCTGCCTTCATCCTTACATGGCACTCTCCCTGTATGTGTGTCTGTGTTCACATTTCCTCCGTTTTATAAGGACACCAGTCATCCTGGATTAGAAGCCCACCCTAATGCAATATGACCACATCTTAACTAATTACATTGGCAGCAACCCTATTTCCAAACAAGGTCACTTTCTGAGGTACTGGGATTAGGACTTGAACAAAATAATTTGGGGAGGACATGATTTAACCTATAACACATGGTATGTAAAGTTTAGCAGAGTGAGTAGTTTTCAAAATGAAAATAATGAAAAATAGGGACTACAATGCCTAAAGAAATGTGGTCTAATGTAACATTACATTTATAACACAAATTATGTGAAACATCTCAATTATAACACGTTTATTGATTTTGCTAAAATAGAAGCAATACAAATTGCTTTCATGAAAAATAAGAATTTATTAACAAAGCATGGCTTTATCTTATTACTCATCTAAACATTGCTGAGTCATCACCAGAACACCCAGATATGCACAATAAAGAATAAATTATTCTTTGGAATTTTGGTGACTTTCCAGTCACATGAAAACAATTGCTTTACAATTTTTCAAAAAATTTTTGCTTTTATGAAAGCACTGTTAAAGAGAAAAAAATATGAAATTACACTTGTTAAAAATGACAAGACTTTAATCAGGACTATCAAGAAAGGTATAGAGGCCACTGCAAGGGGATTTTACAGTGAAGGAGAGAAATTGGGCTCAACTCCAGGTGGACAAGAGGAAACTTACAGCTGAGGAGCCGGGTCGGGGGTGGGGCAGTGGATGGAAAATTACTAAGGGGGAAACATCAGGAGTAAGGGGGTTTCTGGCTAAACTGACCTACAGAATTCTTACTGAAGACAGGCCTCGGTGATCAGATATCACTTGGGAGATGGCAGAGGATGAAGAAACTGATCAGATACAGTAAGTCCCCTCCATATGAACCTTGTTGCAAACTTTCAAAGATGCAAACGTGCGTTCGCATGTCCAATCACATAAGGCATGAGTGAAGTCGCAGCTTGCCCTCCGTCTCCTATCGCTGACAACCCTTCAGCTCTACCATCTCCCACCCCTTCGCCCTCTTCCAGTCAGTAACTCTTCTTGCCTGTTCACTCGATGCCAGCCCCTGTATGCCAGCTGTTGTACTGTACTACTGTACTTTTCAAGGTACTGTACTGTAAGATTAAAAATGTTTTCTTTATCTTTTGTGTTTGTTTGTTTTTTATGTAGTACTCGTGTGAAAAGTATTATAAACCTATCACAGTAGTACTATATAGCCGATTGTGTTAGTTGGGTACCTAGGCTAACTTTGTTGGACTTAAGAACAAATTGGACTTACGAATGTGCTCTCAGGATGGAACTCATTCGTATGTCAGGGATTTAACTGTATTGTGGGTGATCAGATGCTGAGGATGGGGGTTCTGGTTAAACTGACTTGGCAGGGTTCTTATTAAAACTAGATTTTTACAAAGGAGTGCACAGATGGATCTAGAAGTTTCAGTAACCTGACCAAAGTTTGGTCAGGCAAAGAATTTTTGTCAGTATATTTGTCAATGTAAGATGACAGGAATATATTTAATTGTCAGATTGTTTTACAATTTAAAATAATCACTATAGATGCTAGTGGGCCTCCATTTGTTCTCTTCCTCTTAGCCCCACAAAGATCAGAATCAGGCCTGCTTATTCTGTTTTGAGAAGTGACAAAGCAGAGTCTTCAGAAGACACTTCAGCAAAGCCACTTTATTGGCCTTACCCTGGTTCCTAATGAAGGCCTTCTTGAAGCGATTTTTCATCACTGACCAAAGGTGACTGAGAATATTATATAGGTCCAAATGTATGGCAACCCTAATAAAAGGTAACTCCGATGAGAAGGTCCCAAAATTTCTGGCCAACTTGAAGTTTTAACACTTTTTCTCTCAGTTACCTGAATGTAGCATCCCAATTTGGAGATCACTGGCTCAGACAAAAATAATTTAAATTGCTCTCACAATGAACAGAAATTTATAATTATCTGTTTGTGCCATATGAGTAGGATATGTATGGTGTTCACCACATTAATGGTTCAGGAAAAGAAAAAGTCATATAATCATCTCAATTGATAACAAAAAAAAACATTTATTAAAATCTATCTCTGTGTGTGCATCTGTATACCTTTAGCAAGCTTTATGTCTAACAGCAAAATACAACAGATAATCCCATTTCAATCAAGGACCAAATGAGTTTGTATAGAGTCACTACTATTTTTAATGTCGCTTCAAAAGAGCTATCATATAATAGAACTTATAAATATAGAAAGGATAGGGTAAAAGTAGTACAATTTACAAGTTATACAATATAAGGAAAATCCAGGAGAATCAAAGGAAAATTAAGAATTCAGTAAGAGAATTAGTTCCAAAATAAATATGCAAAATTACTATGTAAAGACCCATTGAAAAATAGCAATAACAACCATAAAAACAAACATAAAACACTTAGGAATAAACCTAACAAGAATTAGGCAGTAATTATGTAAAGAAAACTTTAAATCTCGACTACAGAGTTAACAACAACTTTAGAGTCACATGCCATATTCTTGCATGGTAACACTCTGCGTTGTATGGATAAATTTTCTAAAAATTAACCTATGAATGTAATGAGTCTTAATACTCCAACTGAACCTAAGAAAAACCTTATGATTATATTGAAGTTTATCACAATAAAATAATGTGTATTATCAGAGTACAATTTAAAAATAAAAATGAGAAGGATTTGCTCTACCAGGTATCAGAAACTTATTTTAAAAATATAATCAATTAAACTGTTCCTGAGAAAAGGATAGGGGTAAAAAAAAAATCAATGGAATACATTAAAGATTCCAGAAACAGACTTAAGTATATATGAGGATTTATTATGTGGTAAAACTAGAATTTTTCTATCAGTGCAGGCAAAGGATGGATTAAAGAATAAATGACATTGGAACAATTTGATTTTGACTCAAAAATACTATATTTTTTCCTTATATCAAAAACTCAAATGAATTAATGATTTAATTGGAAGAAAATAATAATAAAACATAAAGAATATTTAGGAAGTTATTTTTATAATTTTAAGGTTGGGAACAGCTCTCCAAGGAAAAGTTTAATAGATTGAATTACATAAAAATTATAATGAACAATAAAACAATAGAAAATGTAGTAATGAGCAGGATCATGTACAAAAAATATATAAATGTTCAAAAACACATTAAAAGTTGTTTAGACAGACTCTTCTTGCTATGAAATTGGTTAGGGCTTAAACATGAACATTTTCAGTAACAATATAAGTGTGAATTATACACTGATTTTTTTTAAACATCAATTCGGTTTTATAATTTGAGGTTACTAACTTAGTTTTCTAAGAAAGTAATTAGATGAGTGTGGGAAGGTTTATGTACAACGGTGCTTAGATGAGTGTGAGAAGGTTTATGTACAAGGGTGCTTATTGCAGGTTTGTTTATATTTTTCAAAATGGTAAGAACTTAATATCTGATAGTAGGGAGTTTACAACCATTTTAAACAGTTGACCTTAAAAAGTGTATACACCACACTACTAAGAGAAAAAGAGCAGGTTATGCAAAGAGCTTAAGGCAGATAACCTTCAAGGTTATTTTTCATGGATGCATAACCAAAAAATCAATAGTAGTCATCTCTGGGTAGAGGAAGAAAATATATGATATTTATTTTCTTCTTCATAGTTTTCTGAAAAGCTTGCAGTGTGTATGAATTTTTCTTATAATTAGAAAAGATGATGGCTATTTTCATTAAAATCTTTTAACTAAATAAGTAATAAATGAACTAATCCTTCTATATATTGACTTACATACACTATTTTGCTTGTGTCCATGGAAGTTTTCCAATTTCCAGTGACATGACTTTTTTTTTTTTTTTTTTTTTTGCGGCACGCGGGCCTCTCACTGTTGTGGCCTCTCCCTTTGCAGAGCACGGGCTCAGGACACGCAGGCTCAGCGGCCATGGCCCACGGGCCCAGCCGCCCCGCAGCATGTGAGATCCTCCCGGACCGGGGCACGAACCAGTGTCCCCTGCATCGGCAGGCGGACCCTCAACCACTGCGCCACCAGGGAAGCCCCAACATGATCATTTTTTGTACTTGTAACTCTCCCCAAAACATGACTTTACTTCTTTTTGATAATTTTATTTCAAACTATATGTAACACTTGGGAGTTGTTAAAATATTTAAATAAATGATTGAAATTTCAATGTTGGCACATGCAGTTGCCATAATTGCTGTATTTTTAATTTTCCCACTCTGTCCTTAATGAACATCACACCCTTTTTGCTTCTGTGATCCAGCACACCAGTGATCTCCTATGAAACGGGGATATGGGAAATTCCCTTCCCACACAGAGCTAAGTAAAATATATGTGCATTGGCCTGTCTTATAATTAGCTTGCTGAAGTTTCACAGGATATTAATCTACCCTTTTGTTTTTATAGTTCATTAACTACATTATTATGTGTTTGTTCACATTTTACATTCACAGCACTCCTGAAGACAACTTTATTAGTTATTTCTCACATATAGTTATTAAATCCAAACAACCAAACAAAAACACTCAAAAATAAAGTTATCTCCAGTTCGAACTCCAGAGAGAATTTGATATAATAGGTGAAGCTATGGGAGGTCTAGTTCCCAATCAGAGCTGTTTCCTCAAGTTCTAAGTCAGTTTCATAAAACCTGGGGTGGTCAGAAAATAAATGATTTTACCTTTTAGTCTTGCTACACTACATCTGAATCTTCAAAACTGTATTCCCAAAGCTAGATCTCAATTTAGTTGATGTCGCATGCAATTATTCACCTTAAAATTCAACAAGTGAACTAAATTTCTTGTGACCATCTAAAGGAAATTCATTTACTGATTGATAGTGTTTCCCTTTTTCTACATGTCAATATTGTGTATTTCTCTGCATTCATGTATTTGTATTAAACCTTCATAGAGAACATGGATTGGGTATGTGTTATTCCCTTTATAATTACATGTAGAATAGAAAACCCAGGTGCTGCTGTTGCCATTCAAAGCAAAAACAAACAAACATGCAAGTCCTCTTCTTTTTCTCAGTACCTCTCTAAGTTCTTTGAACCCTTCTTTTTAAATGTACGTGGGACTTTTGTTTCCTCATCATTGCTCTATCTACCACCTGGACCTTTTCAATAGCTTCCATATTTGTCTTCTTTTCTTCAGTCCTTCCTACACACTCCCAACAGAATGGTCTTCATAAATTTATCTCTAAGAATGTCACTTGGGCTTTAAAACCCTCATGGCTCTCTTCATCTCCTGGCAAGAGTCAGGCTCCTGCTGGCATACTACACTCTTCATAACGGAGCCTCTTCTTTTCACCTTCATCCTCTTCACCCACCATCCAGCTCCACATCTCTGTGGGTTTGCACAGATTGTTGCCACTACTTGGGATGTCTTCTTCTCCACCACTGTCAATCCACCTAGTAATATTTTTTCTATTGTTTAAAGTTTTCAAACACCTAGGAATATATAGCATCATTTGAGATATTTGTTCAAAGTGTCCCCCACTCTGAGAACCTAAGAACCTAGGCATTTCTGATACAAATAATGGGCACTGCACCAATGATTTTCAATCCAAGCTACACATGAGAATAACCTAGGATCTTGGAGGAGGCTTTGGGGAAACACTCACAAGATGTTTGGACAATGGTGTGGTTTAAGTACTTCTCAGGTAATATTTTTTTCCTAATATTCAGCAAAGAACTGAGAATAACTGCACTAAACTTTGAGAAATAGGCTCTAAAAACCATGTTCAGGCAATAACTCTTCTGTGAAGAATTCCTTGATCCTTGAGACAGAATATATCACTCTCTCCCACAGGACTGATTCCCTGCTAGAATAAAAGCCCTGAAAACAGCTGTACCATATTTGCTTTTGCAACCTCAATCAGCTAGCTGCATTCATGAAAATGTGCTCTGTCTATCTGCCTTTCTGTGTCTCTCTGTCTTTGTCTCTTTCTGCCTCTCTGTTTTTCTCTCTGTTTTGGTCTTGCTCTCTCTCTTGCTTTCTCTTGTTCATGAAACTTTTCTCCTGTTCAAAAACCCCCTGGAGCTAAAGTTATATTAACATTCTTTGCCAGATGAGATAACCAGTCAGAAACCATCCTATTAAAAAATCAATTAATCGATAACAACCATTTTGTTCACTGAACACTTATTCTGGTAAATAAGGACATATAAATGGGTAAAAAAAAATGTAATTATCCTTAGAGATTATGAACATTCTTTTACTAGCTAAAAAATATTCTTCACAATATTTGTTGCATTCCACCTCCTAAAGACAGCTTTAGCCATACTTGCATCCTTCAGCCCTACTCTTTATGCGAAGTGTCTGAGTGTGAGATTGAACACATTTTGTTTGGTAAAGGTCTCTGACATTTCTTTGCTCTGAAAACTTTCTTAAACATCGATAGTGTTCTATTTTTTTCCTTCAGTATTATTGCTGATAGCCTAAAATTTAGGATCGCAAGCCTGCTCTCTTAACAACATTCAGAGTCAAATTCACAGCCCATAAAGAAAAGAATACATGTCCATTTTAGCCACGCAGGTACCATCATCCCAGCATTTCCTAGATGCCACCCCTTCTCCCCAAACTGCCACTTAAAGGACTGGCCCTACTGTCAGCCCATTGGGTGACAGCCCACTTGAGTTTATACGGAAGAGCAGTATATGAAAGAGAATTTTATAAAAGTTTATTAAGATGCACATAAACAAGTAGAGCAAAAGCAAGAAAGAGAAAGCAGCACAGGGAAAGATTGGGCAGAAGCAGCAACAAAGAAGAAAATATAAAACGTGGCTATGGCCATGAGGCACAGGAAAAGGGGAGAGGCTGGCATGACAGTAGGGGAAACAGGTGGGGGAAGACTTTGCTTGAGAGAGAGATGAGGTCAGCCTTAGAAAATATTTTGGGGAGCACAAATTGTGAAAGGAATCGCCGTAAATGCACACGTGCTTCTCACGCAGATCCAGTCATAGGCTTGGAAAAAGAAAACATCAAGATAAGCGTTTGCCAATGCTGCTAACTGTTTTCATTAAGAAATTATGTGCTTGCCTGAACTTTGAGCACATGCTGTCATTTGTATGAAATGTTTACCACACATACTTGGTCCAAAGAAAAGAAAGCTGGTATTCTTCAATACCCATGTGGAAGAGGCTGCCTAGGTCTGGAGAGAATATCCAGCTAGTCGTTATCTAGAGAAAATTAAGACTGTGTTTATGGGGAGGTCATTCTGACTTTATCATGCCAACACGTGCTCTCTGTAGAGGGCTGTTTCAAAGTAAATTGGAAATTCCAGCAGTCCGAAAGCTATGTGAACTGAAACCTTTGGATCCTTTTTGGCTGCACGGTGCAGCTTGTGGGATCTTAGTTCCCTGACCAGGGATTGAATCCAGGCCCTCGGCAATGAGAGCACAGAATCCTAACCACCAGGCCACCGTGGAATCCCCCCTGGCTTGATCCAGACTTTATGGCCTAACCACTCACTAGAAACCTAGAGATATAATTTTTGTTACAATGGTTCTGAACTGATAAATTAGGTTCCCCATATTAAAATGGAATTGGATGCCGTATCAAAGAAGTCGAAAATATTTGCTAAATTAGATAATTCAGTACAGGGTAACAAACAAATCCTGACTTTTTTGTTGCATTATTTCAATGCTGGACAGCCATTAACTTACTGGGTTTTCTTATTCTGGCCCTCAGATCTCAAATTAGAATCATAGGAAAAGTAAACCACAGTACTGAGGATTCTTGCTTAAGAGTTCACAGAGTAGGTATCTGTCATTTGTGGATGTCTCCAAGCTTCTGAACCCCATTCTCATATTTTGGTAGTCTCAGACATTGTAAACCTTCCCAAGGTAAAATCTGAAAATTGTACATATTCCCCCTTTACATGAGCTGCGTTTTCCACTAATCAGATGCATTTGTATGAGATTTAAAAATACTATGGTTCTGGTATGGGCAGTTCTGCAGTGTGATGATTGGAATTATTACTGTAAGTTCAATCTAGAATCTATTCCCTCAGCCCTTCCAAAGGTTTTGTTACATTTCTAATATTTCTTAATAATCCCCTACTAGTTAAACTAACTAGAGTAGATACTGTTATCTGCAACCAAGTTTATATGTTGGAATAGAGAGCTGTAATTTAACAGTAGTACATCTAGTAGCTATTGTTTCATTTTCCAGAAAACAAAAATATTAGAGACTCCTCCTTCCCAGTGGTAGCATTTTACCATGGACAAACGATACTGCTTGACTGCTACTGCCTATCCAGGACTGCATTACGTGTTAGGATTAAGTGTTAAGATAACTGGACAGGTCATTCCCCTCATGCAGCATATACATCTTGAAATAATTTTAAGTAATAAATTGTTTCAAAGTAAGCTGATTTGCTGAAAATAAGAAAATTGGAAGAAAATGTTGTCATTTGTTGCAACTGCCCCTTAAAAGAGATAGAGCAACTTTTATCACTTAACTTTTTGTATTCTTACTTTGTAAAACATTCTCCACAATTTTCTTCCCTTACTAAACCTCTGAACACAACCTCTAATGGTTCAATGAAGGATTCATAGAGAATCTGAAAAAAGAGTTAACTGTGAAGTGATCAGAAAAATGAAAAAGATGGACCAGGATACTAATTTAAACTTTAGTGGGCATGTGTGTTGCTTTAGAAAAAAAAAAAAAAAAACTCATTCATAGAATCCTAAAATTTCATAGAAATAAGAAATCTACATAATCTTGTTCAATACCCTCATTTACAGGTAATTGATTCACCTATATTGTGGAAAGGAGGTTACAATGTATATTTATGTATTTCCTCAAGCTGTGTGTCTTTGCCACTCCTCAAATGCCACTCTCGACTAAGCCTTCATGTTTCCCACTTTTCTACATCCAGTAAGCACACCCCCAGACACATATGGGTATGTGTGTATATATAACTTTGAAAAATGCATCTTATATTTTTCTTTCTGTGACATCTATCACATTACACAATTAGTGGTTTCCAGGACCATTAAACTTTGCTTCTGGAATAATACACATAAATCTGTATATTTATACATAGAAACAAATTTAGTTGTGGTGGGTATAATGAAATGATATAAGGCTTAACTGGTCTTTTACTTAAAATTAACCTGTATCCAGTGATGATTTATGGGGAATACAGAGAATAGAATGCTATGTAGATGTTAATTGTAGAGTACAAGTCAGCAGCAGTGAGAAAGTGCATATATAGGAACCTAGTCTCTTAGCTCCAAAATACAGCACTCCTTTCTTATCTCCTCCTCCATAATACAAAATTATCTTGGGAAAACAGGAAGAGAACTCACAGAAACGCAGCTAAAGTACATAGACAATTGAGATACAGCACCAGGGAAGACATCAAAAGTCCTTTAGTGAGTCAGACTTAAAGTTTATAGTCTTGCTTTTTCTTTAGTCTGCAATTCAATGGCCTTTCTATTTTTGTTAAATATAAGTGAAGGGGAAGAAGGTTTTACTGGAGGTTTGTTGACTAGCTGCTGACTCTGATATGCCGTAAGTGGTGCATTGATATTCTTAGCTGTCAGGGGCTGAAAGAATGGGGAGTATTCTTAGATTTCTCCAAAACTCTCACAAATACATATTTTGAACTAAATACATTTGCTTTCTCTATCAACTAAATGATGCTCTTTTTCCAGAAATAATATAGAATTTCAGAGTCAGTACGTATATTTTCTTTGTTGAACAAGATGGTCAATGAAGCAGTCACTGTGAAAGCCTCAGGAGAACAATTAAATCTCAGCAATTAAGTTGATGACTAAATTTGGCGGTAGAAAAATGTTAATGACATGCTTTCTGTAGCCCTTTCTGGAATGGCTCACTTCCCTTTTTCCTCCAATTTCTTTAATCAAAATGAATAGGCACAAATGATTAAAAATATCTTACAAGTGCCTAGACCTAGGACTTTGGCAGGTATAGCTAGAAGGAGTGGGAAAACATATTCTCAGAAGGTCAGAGGTTCAAGCTCTTTTTTTTCTTTGTAAAAAGATTTTAAAACAAGCAAAATGTATTCTCATGAAGATTTTTCTGAAATAATGAGTTTGAAAAAAAACATTAAATTCCATAGATTCTTGCTATTCCGTTTTGGTTAAGTTTTTACAGTATTTTATATGGGGAAGAGAAACTATTATTTGTGCTCAGTGACCTTGAACTTTTAAAATGAGGGCTGAAAGTGACTGGGAAAAGCAGGAAGCAGCAATGATAAATGAGTCTAAGCATAAATGTGGGCTTTTGTGGTTGAGTGAACTTCAATACAGTTTTTGATATGATAGATCTAAGTTACCCACATAAAAGTTCGTGCAAGTGTTGTTTCCCTGGTATTGCCTTAAAACAATTAATGATGCAAATGTATCACCATTCATTTTTGTTCATTTAACAAAACTTTGAATACCTGCAATGTGCTAGTGGTTCTGCTAGGTCTTGGTGCTACAGAGCAAATGCTCTACCTTCAAGAAATGCAGCTTATTAAGGAGTGAGATTCATATTTTAAAACATTTATGTGAGTACTATGATAGAAATGCACACAGAGTATTCTGAGAGCATGAAAGAGGGAAGCTTTTTTTATATGGGGGTCCCAGGCCACGCAAGGCTTTCTGGAGGATTTGACTCCTCATTGGTCACTTAAAAAATGTTCCTGGGCTACCCTGGATAGAAGATAGAGAAGGGCACTCAGGGCTTAGGGAACAAAAGCATGGAAATAAGAAACCCTCTAGATGATTTGTTTGGTCTAAATATATTTACATAGAGATGGGCTTCTATTGTTAGAATATATTTGATATTGTAAGTTTGAATTTACTTTGAGAAATACAGGAGCAAACTTTAAATAGATGCTGTGCTAATTCAAAACCACTGTGTGGTTGAGTTTCTTAGGAAAAAGTTATGATCTTCAGAATATTTGGTTCTATCAAAAAGTTCTGGAGATTTTCTACAATCTCCCCCAAGCAAATTCTTCTTTGTAATAGACTTTCTACCTTTGGTCTACAATTTCCCATGAAATAGTAGAAGCCTGTAGGCTTTCCACAAAAGCAAGATTTCTCAACCTCGACACCACTGACATTTTAGTCTGGATAATTCTTTATGGGAGTGGGAAGTCATCCTGTGCGTTACAGGGTGTTTAGAAGCTTCCCTGGCCTTTACCCACTAGATGCCAGTGGAAGACTTCCCTTACCCCACAGTTGTGACCAACAAAATATTTCCAGAAATTGTCAAATAGCCTCTGGGTAACAAAATCACCATTGGTTGAAAATCACTTCACTAACATAAGCTATTGCAACTTAGTTTTACTGCAATAGTTTGGCAGCTCAAAAGTTTTACTTTTAGTAATAATAATGAAAAATAATATTAACAGATCATTCGGTGACTTGTACACGGGGTATCCAGACACCAAATGCCAAACCACTCTAATAAAAGCCAAGAGTATACCAAACAGACTCTTATTACACAAGGTAATGTGTAATGGTGACATTGTCATTTCATTCCTGAGCACGCAAAGCAGGCCCAGCTCCTCCATGACCTATGAGAAAATTGGAATGAGCAAATCTCCTTTTCACCTGAAGTAAGGCTACACTCTAACACATGGTTCTCAACCTCATGTGCCCTTTGGAACCTTCTGAGGATATCCCAATAATACTGAACCTTTGATTACTCTGCAATGTTCTGATTTAATTCTGATACCTCAGTTACACCCAGAGGTTCTGATTTAATTGTATTTAATTGGTCTGAGGTGAGGCTTAAGTATTAAAGGTTTGAAAACCTCCCATGACGTTCTAATGCACTGCAAGATTGAGAAGCTCTGTACCTTATCTTGGGCTACAAATCATCTTTTTTTTTTTTAAACTTAATTTTGTTTAGGGATGTCAGGAGGCAGTTAAATCTTAGTTCAGTTATGTGTATATATATATATATATATATGTATGTATGTATATATATAATAAATCTATATAATTAGTCTTTATAAAGATCATACACCTAGTATCTGCTTTAGATCTAGGAATTTAGTCTTAGGATCTAGAAATGTATCTTTGGAAAAAGGAATTTAGCTTTTAACCCATTGGTTCTCAAACTTTGCACATTAGAATAACCTGACTTTTGTTTTTTAAAGTCCAGGCCACAGCACAGACCAATTAGATCACAGTCTCTAGGGATGCTATACCACAGCAGTTGTCTGTGAAGTTCCCTAAGTGATTCCAAAGAGTAGACATGTTTGGGGACCACTACTCTAACCAGATCTGGAAAGAGATCTAATTATTCATGCCCAGTGGATTTAGTTCATTGGTGCTCATCTTATCTGCACATTAGAATCACCTAGGGAACTTTTAAAACTCCTGAAGCCCAAATTGCACCTTAAGTCTATTATTAAATCAGAATTGCATGGGGTAGGAGCCAGTCGCCAGTACTGATTCTAATATGCAGTCAAGCAGTGATTCTCAGACTTCAGCACACATCACAACCATCTGCAGGGCTCAGTAAAACAGAGGGCTGGGCTCCATACCTAAAATTTCTAATTCAAAAGGTCTATGTTGGGCTTCCCTGGTGGTGCAGTTGTTGAGAGTCCGCCTGCCAATGCAGGGGACATGGGTTTGTGCCCCAGTCCGGGAAGATCCCTCATGCCACGGAACGGCTGGGCCCGAGAGCCATGGCCGCTGAGCCTGCACGTCTGGAGCCTGTGCTCCGCAGTGGGAGAGGCCACAACAGTGAGAGGCCCGTGTACTGCAAAAAAAAAAAAAAAAAAAAGGTCTATGTTGAGGCTCATGAATTTACATTTCTAACAAGTTCTTAGTTGATGCTAATGTTGCTGCAGGTCCAGGGACCACATGGGGAATTAAGTTTAACTTCCAGGAATTTATTCAGTGCTGCCTGTTGTTGAATTATTGTAGTAGATGTGATATTATTATTTAAAATCTCCATGAAGATACTAACTGTAACTATTGGAATGTTTTCTCCTGCTTCCTATACTAACTCTCTTCCCTTCAGATAAGTTTTTCCCTTTCTGTGTCTTGGTGCTTCTTTTTATTTCTCTCACCTATATGTGTAGATGAGATGAGGGTCAACAAGTATGAAATCTAAATTCATTTCATTAACCCAAATGACAGTACCTGTATACCTGTCAGTAAAGGCAATTTCTGATGACAGAACCCTGATTGCAGAAGTTGTGGCTCCACAGAGGGGGAAATAAGCATCTGGGCAAAGCAGGCTTTCTCTTAAGGTATGCAGATTGTCTGTCCACCAAGTGCTAAAGGACTTACACCCTCACAGCAGCTCTAAGTTATATAGACTCCTTGCCCCCTTTCTCTGGCCCCAGGACTCATTATGGGAATCTCAGGAGTCTGCCCTCCCACGTTAGAGTTACTTGTATAGCTTTAGCCAGACAACGAATGCCCAGGTCAACTACTCAGAAAACTCTGAAGGAAGGAAGGCACTGTCATTGCTATTCCATAGCCAATCATTTCCTGTTTCTGAAATAGTCTGCACAATGTTACTCCAAAAAAAGAAAGAAAAATAACTAAACAATGTACTCAGAAACAAATCAGTGAATTAGGGAAGAAGATCAAACAAATTGTACAGGAGTAAACTTCACAATTAAAGAAAACAACCAGACGGGGAGAGAAAGAGAGAGAGGGACAGAGAGAGGAGGAGGGGGAGGGAGGTGGTGATGTTCGACTTCTCTCTCTTTGACTGTTGACTTAGTGTACTTCATAGTTACATTGTCTGATTTAGGATGTGATTATTTTAAGGCTAGATCATGTTGCTTTAAATTAAACAAGTGGGTGATTCCAGAATTGACTGATACCCTTTTCACGGTATTAATGTTCATTTCACTGCACTGCTTCATCTTCCTTCTCAACTTTCCTGATGCCACTGGGAATATATATCAGTTCATTATGGTGCCAAGTGGTAACATAGGAGTGTTTGTTCCACAGAAATACACAATCAAGGGCAGCTGAAGTCACGAAACGAAAGGAGCCATGATCAAGGTTGGTGTCCACAAGCTCTGTTTCTTCATGTATCTTTACAGTATGATTTTAGCTTTTGATAAATTATTAAAGCTGGAGAAGCTGTGGTTGAAATCAACTTACACTACAATGCACAAATGAGAGACAGAGACTACTTAAAAAATCCTTAGAGCTGTGACTACAGGAGTATCTTTTTGCCTCTTTGGACAAAAAACTAGTTTTGCTCTATTTTTACCATACAAAATATTTAAAAAACAAACAAGCAAAAAGGTCCCACACACTAATGGAAAGAAGATCCTACAGAGCATGTACATGAAAGGATGGGACTCTTGGAGGCCATCTTGGAATTCTGCCTACCACCCGATCTCAATTTTTGCATATATGCAAAAATTCCACATTTCCAGAGTCACCTGAACAAAGCTTTATGGAAAGTAGAGAAGTTAATCAGTCCTGGGGCTTTCCTCTTCCAACAAGATAGCCAGTCGAGTCTCTCACAGATTCCTGCCTAAAACCAATTGTTGTACTGTGGAACACTGGACCTTTATATGCTATGATTTAATTTAGGTACACTACTAACACATTTCTACTTTTTGGTAGAAGTGTATTTCTAGGTAACTGGCATTTCCTCCTCAACAATGTACATGCTCTTGGCCTTGTCTAACTTTAACAAAGAGCTGTTTTATTCTAAATGGATTCCATATTAATGGATACCTTGTTGTCATTTAACGCATTTGTCTTAAATTTTCCTTGTACTTTTCCCATTTGTAATTTGTGACATGTACCCTTATGATTACTATGTTTTGTAAATAATAAAATAGTATTTGTTAAAAAAAAAAACCAGAACCAATAGGATATATGTCCTATTGGTTCTGTTTCTCTGGAGAACCCTAATATAAAGCCCTGACTAATATGTAGACGAAACTTGAGTACATGGTTAAGCAAAATAAACCAGTCATGAAATGACCAATACTGTATGATTCCATTTATATGAGATATTTAGAGTATTCAAATTTATATAAACATAAAGTGACATGGTGGTTGGAGCGGCTGTGAGGAGGGAGAAATAGCAGTTGTTTAACGGGTATAGAGTTTCAGTTTTGCAAGACGAAAAATTTCTGGAGATTGGTTACACGATAATGTTAATATACTTGGCACTACTGAACAGTACACTTAAAAATGGTTAAGATAAAAAATGGTAAAGATAAATTTTATGTTATGCGTTTTTTACCACAATTAAAACAAAATGAAACAAAAGCAAAAAACAGAAACAAGCTGTCAATACCTTCCTGGTTCTATTGGTTCCAAACAGTGTTAAAACTGGGAACTGTCTGCTATGGCTTCAGTGATAAAGAGGAGAGCTGTAAGTCAGAATGGGCACCCAAATTGAGTTTGAATCAAAAACTTTCTAGCTGGTGTTAAAAATAGTAACAAGTAAACAAGTAGGCAAAAAGCCAAATGAATGGGATATTCTCCTACACACAGTATGCAACGGTGCCTGGAACATAGGAGCAAGGATTAATGTCTCTACTCTATCATCAGTGGCAAGTTCCTTATGGGATCTCGAATCTATTTAAGTCAACACAGGATATGTGAGAAAACTGAAGTGAGTTCAGAAAGAAACATCATAAAAACTAAAAATGTGTATTATAGGAATGTTAAGTGAAGGTAGAGGTTAAAAGTTTACCTATAAAAGTTAATAGAATCCAGATTTCTTGATGTATAGATGAGAAATCTAAGGGAAAGTTACTAGTTATTACAAGGAGGGCAGTTTCCAGCAATTATCTATTTCCTTAACACACAGACCCCAGGTGTGGACTTCAATTCAGTAAGAGACTTTTCTAGGAGTAAGAGAAACTAAACCCTGACAAAAAGAATGGTAGACTATCTGTACTGGCTGTGTGACCAATAGGTTTGTACCACAAACTTAGTAGTTTAAAACAACATACATTTACTATTTATTATTTTACCATTTCTGTGGGTCTGGAGTCTGAGCATGGTCTAGCTGGGTCCTTTCCTCAAGGTCAAGGTGTTGGCTGGAGGTACAATCTCATGTTATCTTGGAGTCCTCTTCCAAGCTCACTGGCTATTGGCAGAATTCAGCTGTTTGCAGCTGAGGCCCATTCCCTGCCACCCTGTCCTCTCCACACCGTGGCATTTTGTTTCTTCAAGGTAAACAGGAGGGAGTCTCCTGCTGTTTCTTACCTCTTAAGTCTCACTGATTCATTCAGACCCATGCAGGATAATTCCTCTTTTGGTTAATTCAAAATAAACTGATTAAAGACCCTAATCACATGTGTAAAATCACTTCCCTTTTGCCATATAATGTAACAAAATCATGGGAGTAATATGCCATGATATTCACAGGCTCCACCCACACTAATAGGGAGAGGATTCTACAGGGCACGTACATGAAAGGGCAGGACTCTTGGAGACCATCTTGGAATTCTGTCTACCACGCTATCTCAATTTTTGCATATCTGACCCCAAACTACATCACTTTTTATTTAATTCCTGAGTATCACCCTAAATATGGGCTAGATGAAAATCCCATTTATTTCTATCAAAAATACTTGCAAAACACTTTCTCAAGAAGAAACCCTGTGTGGGGGCCAGATCAGCATGAAGGTAGAATAATTAGCACATACGTAGAGTGGTTGAAGGAATGCCATATGACCGTATCTGCTTTAAAATGTCTTCCCATGCTTGAAATAAACCCTGACATCAACTTCAATAATGTCATTCTGTTGGATTTATCTCTAGAAATAGCATAGTTAATAGTCAACAGGTCAAGGTCAAGGAGTTGGTTAGGATGTGTCAGAGGGAGGCGATTCAAATTCAATGTTGATGATACTCTTTTACAGGAACACTTCAGTACTTCCGGATTGACGTTACAAGTATCCATACATGTTTGTCTCCTAAAGTAATATTCATTAAAGAAGCAAATTAAAAATCCTATGTTGAAGTCAAAACCAAAATATCACTATAATCCTCCCTTTGCCAAATGGCCTCCTATACTGTTGGGATTATTTTCCTTCATGTTATTCTTTTATTTCCTAATTACATTATAGATTGAAATGACGGAAATTACACCATTCTTTTTAGGAGCCTATTTTTTTGTTTCAAAGACATCAGTAGATGTGTTACATTTTCTCTTCCCCAAGGGGAAATTCCTTAACTTTGTATCATAAATAAGGTGTCTTTATTCATATATTTCAGAACTTCATCATGTTATATTGCTTTAACTCAGCTATATTCTTTCCTCCCCCCTCTAAAAAAGAACACCGTGTAGTATTGACTAAAACATGACTCTTACCTATTTTCATATTTGTATAGCAGTAGAACATAGCATGATGCAGAGCACACATGAAATTCTCCTCGGGAAAGAAAAGGCACATGTTTAAATAAACTATTACTTCCAAGATATGTAACAAGGCCCAATAAATTGTTGATTCAATATCCTAGCTGATTGTGCACGTGTTGTACATGCTATTTAAGGAAAGTGACCGCACCGTATAGATTTTTCTCTTAGTGTCTGTTAAAGTAATAACACAGGAAGCATGTTATTCTAACCTACAAGAACCATAAAAACTAACCCTATAGCATTTTTATTACCAACTTATATCAAAGGCAATCTGGCACTCTTTTACACATAATATTCTCCCATTAGTAAGCGGTCTTATATTACAGACATAAAATATTTGTAAGCATTTTAACTTGGCCAGGCTATGGCAGCTGTGTCACATTTGCTTTTCCGTATTTTCATATGAGCTTATTTGGATGAAATTAGAATTGCCTTCCTTTCCTCTAGATGACAGATCTGGTTTAGTGCCAGGCCACTTAGTGAGGCCTATCAAACTCTCTATTATGTACAGTGGCATAATTTGAAAATCACAAGACCACTAACTCATAACACATGTTAATATGCCCAGTTAGTTCAAAACCTAGCCTTTTCCAGGTGATTTTGTATTCCGTTTTAAAATGTTCTTTATTGCCCCCGCTGCAAACCATTCATCTGATCATCTCTGAACTATTTTAACTTTTTTTTTCACATTTTTATGGGAATACACAGCTGTATATTACAACTAAACAAACAAACAGAAAAGAAGAAATCAAACTTTTAGCTAACCTTTGTGTTGCATCAACTTGCACTTGAGAAATCTATAAACTGGATTAGGGAATGAGATTTCCCTAATTGTGGCTTCCCCTCATTTTCCTATCACTGCTCCCCTACCAACCCCAGGGCTGTCCTGTTATCATTCAATGATGTAGAATCTCTTTAAGATCCTGGTAAGCTGGTAGCCTCTGCCACCCAAGGTATTTCCAATGATATCAACATAAGAGTCTGCCATAGGTGTCCTTTCTCAAACTCCTCTTAAAAGCTGAGAGGGTAAGACCACCTCAGAAAGCATAATCAAATCCTCAGACCACCTTCTCCAGGGTTAGTGACCAACATAGGCTTGAAGCAATACTTTCTTGTCATGGTTAATACGAAAGCTTCATCCATCTATTGGGTAGGGATCACCCCCCCAACCCTAAATAGTAATTTAATCTTCCCTGCACATCTGTTTACAGCAGGAGAGATCTTCACTACCCTGAAGACCCCAGGAGAAAAAAAAATCCTGCTCTCTAAAATTTTCTGCTTTGCACTTTAATCCCTGCTTGACTATTCTGGATCTTATCTATTGGCTCAGCCCTCAACTGACCTTTTCCTAAATACTATGTAGCTCCAATTTTAAGTGATAAGTTACACGTACATATATATTGAGTACTTGTCCAAATTTTATGAGTAATCATTAACTTCAATCCTGGTATATATTCATGGTTTTAGACTGCAAAATCTTTTAGGGCTGAAACTATAACTATAACTGAAAAAAATATATACCATCACAGGGCCTTGTGAGGTACCATCCAGGTTAGTAAACACTCAGAAAATAATTACCAATGAATGATGACAATGATGATTTAGGGCATTAGAGCAATCCATAAAGGTACCCCAGTGGAAAAAAGCTACATCTGAAGTGTAGTTAAGTCAGTAATGATAATACATTCCCTCTACAACTTTCTGGTAAAGGGGACAAGTAGAATGTAACTGAAACAAAGGAATTAAAGACTGAAAAAGGATATGGACAACAGCCCCAAAGAACAATGTTTTCATAGTTATTGCCTGTTATGGGTTCTTAATGCAAGGCAAGATTTAGATATACATGTAAAGGTGTGGTGGAGTTTCATTTAGTATTAGGTAACTAGACAAGAAAATTGAGTTTGTTATGCAAAGTGTTATTTTATTACTTGAGATTTAGATTCAGCTGAGAACATTGAAAAGGATGATTGAAAGTACGGGACAACTGTGAATTTAACATTATTAGTCATTTTCTTTTTCTCCCTCCCTTAATTACTTGGTTTGTTTACATGTTTAGCATTGGATAGTCATGAAGGGGTTCAGAACAGGCCTCCCCAGTTTAAATTCCTTAAGGGAGAGGCAAAAGTTCCTTTGGAGCCTTCAGGGTTTGACTGCTTTCAGCTCAAAATAATCCACATGCCAACGTGACACGTCTTGGGGAGGCCTGTTCAGAACCCCTTTATGACTATTCATGCGAAGATGTGTCGCTTTGGCATGTGGATTATTTTGAGTTGAAGGCAATTGAGACCATTCGTGATCAAGAGAAACTATCTCCTCCTTAAAGAATTGGGGGTTGGGCTTCCCTGGTGGTGTAGTGGTTGAGAGTCCGCCTGCCGATGCAGGGGACACGGGTTCGTGCCCCGGTCCGGGTAGATCCCACATGCCGTGGAGCTGCTGGGCCTGTGAGCCATGGCCGCTGAGCCTGCGCGTCTGGAGCCTGTGCTCCGCAACGGGAGAGGCCACAGCGGTGAGAGGCCCGCATACCACAAAAAAATAAAAATTAAAAAAAAGAATTGGGGGTTGTTTTTTTTCCAGAATGAGAAAAATTACCAGAGATAAATTTTATGTCAGTGACCCATGTGTATGGCTGGGCAAACACCTAATTACTCAACAACTGCTCTTCTTCTTCTCATCCTGTGAGTGACCTTACTGTCCTTGGAAGTCCCAGGTCCCTATCACTTTCCCTAGCTCAGGATGGCATAGACACCTCATTTTACCTTTCTGTCTTTGAACCTTTCATGTATGTGGTGTTCCTTTACATACGAACTTAAATTTGATTTTCTCCTGTTAATCTGCCTCATGTCAATTTAATTCTTAGACCAGCCAGAAGAACCTAGAAGGAAAGAGGAAAAGTTTTTCCCACCCTGACAGCATCACAAAATTCTATAATTAAACCTCGAAAAGGCTTGTGATGGGCTCCATTGCCGTAAAAATACTTTACCTGTATTCAAATTTACCTGTATTCAAAAGATTTACCTGTATTCAAAAGAAGCTTTACTGCTATTTCATGATTAAAAAGAAAACAATAAAGGATAAAATTCTACATTCATATAATAACCAAAAATATTGTTCTCAATGCCTATGAGAAGAAAAATGGGGCCAGATTACTTACTTTTCAGACATATGTTAGGATGCTTAACCAGTAAAGGTTTGTTCTTTTTTTCCTCTTGAAACAAATACAACTGAAGTGTGGACTCTTAGGGGTAAAGGTATGAAATAATAAGACACTTTTGTTTTCTTTATTACATAATCAGAATTTCCGGATTTCATCTTTTATTAATTCTATTTGTCATTCTTTTAAAGCTCAGTTTTTTTAAATACTAATAAAGACAAACTATTTTTAGAGCTGTATACACTAGATTTTCAGTTTTCTTTGATGACTTCTAAAAGCCTTTTGACGTGGACTCCAAATAAAAGGCTTTTTCGTCTTTAGAAATATGTTTTAAAACATTAAAACCTTGAGAATGGCAGAATTGGATATTCTCAGCTGCAACTCTGAAAAAAATATTGGTAGAATGATGAAGTCTTAAAGTAAAATTTTAGAAGCTGGGTAACGAGTTGAGTTAGTGTCAGAAGCAAATCAGCTGGCCAAATAGTAAAGAGGCCCTCCAGGAGCAGGATAGCTAGAAGCCTGTAGAGTTATTTAGGGGATGGGGAAAGACGCCCACATGATGGGTTCATGGATGGCGTGCACATGGCACCTCCCCCCACTGTGCCTGTCCACTCAGCTTTGCCAAGTGTGGGCTCATGATTCAAACTGACAAGAACCTTGCTCCCTCCCTGATCCAGAAAGAAAGAGCCTTGTCAAGTTGAATATCCTGCTTGCTACATGGGAGCAGGGTTGCCAGGAACAATGGGGGGAACTCAAAATGTGCTCTCAATCAGCAAGAAGCCCTGGGTCCTGGCGTGGCTGTTTGCAGGGCAGCGAGAAGTGTAATTGAAGCTTAAATGTCATTGTTTTCATTTTAGAGGAAACGCTGATTTGTTTCTGTTGTTTGACTTGTTTTGCTCTCTTTGTTGTTTTTGTTTGTTTCTTTCCTTCTGGACTTTGAAATTCAGTTTGTAATGTAAAATACTTACCTTTTTTTTTTTTTAAGGAAAATAGAATAACTACTGAACAAACTCTCACCCAAAGAACAAAATCAATCTATCCAAGAAATGTACTCATTAAACCCCACTTAGGCCAGGTGGAAGGGCCACTGGGGTGATGGGTATAAAGATGAACAAAATTTTTGGCCTGGAGGAAACCAACACAGCCTATAAGGATGACATTGTGCATTTAGAAGATATAGGAAGTTCATGAAATTTGAAGGCAAAAGGCTTCCTTTTGATGGCTGTTTTCCTCTACTTGCTCTGTGATCTTTGGCGAGTCATTTGACTTCTCCTGAACCCTATTTTCTTATCTGTAAAGTAGAGTTATGAATAACTAACTCACAGGGAAGGGGCAAGAATTAAATGAGATAATGTTTGAAAAATGCATTTTGAATGTGGGAAGTGCTATGCAAATGTTAGTGATCATTTGGTGAGAGGCAGGCAGGCGGGACTCATGGTTTCTAGCATGTACTGGATTTTGCTCCATATTTTCAGAGATGAGGTCCCTTCAGATTCTAATTTCCAATTGAGTATATTTCAAGAAAGAATTCAGTAAGTATGATGGATGGGAGGAATTGCCAAAAAATAAATAAATAAAGCCCTGAAGAATAAAAGATCAAGTCCAACTGGGGTAATAGCAAGAAGGCTTCTCAATTAGAGCTAAAATGTACTTAATGGAAACGGCAGATTCTCACAATAGGACGCTTTATACTCATATAAATGCCTAAAACCCATGGTCACTATTTACTAGGATTTCTGTTAACAATTTCAATCCACGGTGTGTGAGCATTTCAAAGAGACTGGTCGTTCGTTACAATTGACGTAGCAGCATGCGATGCACTGGCCCCCAGAGCTGGCTTTGCCTTTCCATCCTTCTCCTGTAACGATCGAGGGAAGGAGATCTTTACTTAGAAGCTGTACTTTCAACCAAATTTAATTATTTCTTTCTTTGGTTTAATGTGAGAATATCTTCAAAATGAGAATGATTTCTATGAAAAGAAATTAAATTTCCTGTAAAGTAGCAAGGAAAGGGCGAAAAAGAAGGTTGTAGCTCAGTAGTATATTATTTCAATAACCCAAGCAAGTTAATGTTGATATTTGTGAGAAAAGGGCTGGGTCTGTGGCCCTACAGCATCAGAAATATCTGAATGCTGACTAAAGCCTATAATGGAAAATAATATGAAAAAGAATAGATTTATATATATATATATATGCACAACTGAATGACTTTGCTGTACACCTGAAACAAACACAACATTGTAAATCAACTATACTTCAATTAAAAAGTAAATAAATAAAGGGACAAAAAGAAAACTACTGAAGCAAGATCTGATTAGAGATGAGAACCTGGAATGCTGAATTTAAAAGAAATGCAGACTAAGAATAAGATCTATGAAATTCATTTCCCAGACAAATTTATTTTATGTGAATATTTAAGAACTTGTGTCACCATCTGATATTCCCATGATTCAACCTGTAAAGCATTTGCTTCTAATGAGAGAATCACTGAATATACAAGTACCAGGGATCCTAGTATGTCAGCATGTTACAGGCAATGTGGAAATCCTTTTCTATCAGTATAGGCTAAATCATAAAGCACCTTGATTGTGACACTCAGCACACAATTACTACATTAATCCATCCATGTGTTTCTCTGCCCACCTCTTGGCTCAAAGATGCTCAGAAATAAGACCAATCTTCATTTTTCTATCAGAGCTCCTAACACAGTGTACGGTGAGTTACAGATGCTCAGTAAATGCTCACTGAATAGAACCAAAACTTCGATGCCGAGGAAACTTGTCTCATCACGAATCTTATGGGGGAGCCAACCCCAAAGCAGCAGCTGCAGTTGGAAGCCACTGAGCCATTAATGGGAGATGACAAATGGTTGGTTTGGCTGGAATGTGGAGTTAAGGCTAGACACAGAACAGGGCAGGTCCACGAAGGAATGTACAGTCTGTATCTATAGTAAACTCTAGTTCAAAGAAAAACACAGAGGAACAGAACTAAAACAACTTCAAAAAGTCAAGCACTCAGCAATATTTACTAAGCATCCACTGTGTGCCGTGTACTTGGTTAGATACTGAGGATGCAGCAAAAAACTGAAAAGACATGCCTGCCCTTATGGAGCTAATGGTCACACACACATTAAGTCTATGGAGGAAGTGCAGAAGGCACTATGAGAATGGGTAATAGGAAGGCCTGTGTGTGTGTGTGTGTGTGTGTGTGTGTGTGTGTGTGTAACTGCGGCTGTCAGGATGGAGGTTGCGGGGGTTAATAGTAAGGAAGGTTTTTCTGATAAAATGATATATGAACAGAATCCTGAAAGGATAAGTAGGCATGAACCAAGAGAACATCTTAGGGAGATAAAACAACATGTACAAAACCAGGAATTCCCTGGTGGTCCAATGGTTAGGACTCCGTACTTCCACTACAGGGGTCACGGGTCAAGCTCTGGTCAGGGAACTAAGATCCTGCAAGCCGGGTGGTGCAGCCAAAGAAATAAAATGTACAAAACCCCCGAAGCAGCAAAAACATTGTCACTTCAGAGGAAATTTAAAATATTTTAGGTGAGTCATGAGTACAGTAACTCAACGCTTATTGGTTCCAAAAACAGGTCGCAATCATTTCCTGTTGCTGGCTGTTTGCAAATCTGTCTACCCTTAGCTACCAGAAAACCAGAAGCTCCAGGACGGCCCTAGGCTGCTCACTAAGTTCTGTCATGGTGACGTCTTTAACCACAATAGCCCCACTGGAGAAGCAACTTGATTGACACCTCCATGGTCTGAGGAGGGAGGAGAGGAAGGATTTGGGGGTATTCTCAATTAACAATAATACTATGTTTGGGGAAATGTTTTTTGGACATGGGAGAGATGTATGTAGCCAAATTGTATTTTCCCTGAAAGTAATGATTTATACAGCAGGTTCATAAAAATCAATCACTTGGAGAGGTCGTACGGCCCTTCAATGTCAAGAGTGCTGACACACCGGCAGCCAGAGCTGTATTTCTTGGCAACAGCTCTTTTTGGTCCCACCAATTTTTTTTGCCACAGTTATTAAACCAGTCTGGCCCCTTAATATTATCTGAGGAATCTAATCTTCTCTTCTGAATGAAAATTCTAGTAGAACTTCATCTTTTCTTATTGGTACTCAGTTTATCTCCACAAGATTATGTTAATGCTATTATTTTTCCAAGATGCTGAGTGTCATCAAGAAATTGGGAACCTTCAACAGCTTCACTCTCATCAGACAAAAGTTATCTGTATGCAATGTTTGTTCTTTGCTTAACAAAGGATCACTATACTCTCATTTTGATATATGTGATACATGCAATGTTTACCCACTAGCTGTTTCAGCCTAGGGAGAATTTTTTGACCAACTAACAAACCCCAAAACAGTATTTATAATGTAAATACTGATATACCATTATTTATACTTCAGTTCAGTAGCAAAAAATGGTTCTATGATAAATAAACTCTGATTATCCAATCATTAGTCTCTTGAAGCCACCCTGACAAGTCATGCCGCAGGCAATACAATATCACTAATGAAATGAATTAATTTATCTTTTCCAAAGGGACATTGGGGAATTGGAAATGTATGTTTTATAGCAACACTCCAAATAGAAAATATATCTAATAATTCAACATTTTAGGCAGATATTTTCAAATCATCAAGTTTATTTTACTCAACAAATATTTATTGAGTGTTTTTCATATTCCAGGTACTTTTCTAGATGATGAGAGCAAATTCTACTGATGGGGGCAGGGGCGGGGAAAAAAGTAAGAAAAAGACAAAGCAAATCCAGATTCTGATCATTGCTATGAAGAGAAAGAGAAAAATAAAACCCAGGTTGACAGAATAAAGAGTGACCAGAAGGCTATATTTTATAAGGTGACCAGAAAACATTTTATGTTGTTACAGGCCTTTTTCTACTATAAAAGTCATGGTGATAAATTTACATTGGACCCCATGAAATTGCTTATAATCAACATTTTTCACCCACAAAAATGGCAATTTGATGTGGTTCAACCTAAAGGCTGATAACCCTGAGAACTAATAGCAAATAGAATTTTAAGAGCTAAGATTTTTATATTAAAGTTTTATTTCAAATGTACAATTGCTCTGAGGCTGAATTATCTGATACCCAGTGTTTTTTTTCAGACCCTGAGCCTAGAGACAAGAGGAGAACCCCGTCCCTCCGCAGGTCAGCTAGAGTCTCAGCAGTATTTCCAGTCCATAAATAGACTTCTAAGGACAGGGGCCTGGTGGAGCTTCTGTAAACAATAGAGTACCGGAGTACTAGCTGGAGGACTGCTATGCCCTGGTGGAAACATAACATCTTCGGAGTCAGGGCTTCTTCAAACTTTGCTCTGCCAGCCATGCGATCTGCAACGTGACATTTAACCTCTCCTAGCTTCAGTGTTTTATCTTTTAAATGAGAATGATTAACTTACCTTGTATATAGGTAGGGTAATATGCTAGGCACATTCAATTGGTGATAAGGCAAATTCAACTTTATATACTTGGGCTTCAAGAGTGGGGCAGAGAAAGAAAGAAAGAGAAACAACTTTTAAAAGATGCAGGAGGGCTTCCCTGGTGGCGCAGTGGTTGAGAGTCCGCCTGTTGATGCAGGGGACACGGGTTCGTGCCCCGGTCCGGGAAGATCCCACATGCCGCGGAGCGGCTGGGCCCGTGAGCCATGGCCGCTGAGCTTGCGCGTCCTGAGCCTGTGCTCCGCAACCGGAGAGACCACAACAGTGAGAGGCCCGCGTACCGCAAAAAAAAAAAATGCAGGAGATTCCACCCACTTTGATATTCAAAGAACTTAGGTCTCAGTGTGAGTGAGCATTAGCTGAGAGGTGTTAATTCATGCTTTTGGTCCAGGTCCTTTGCATCTCTTGTGGTGTAAGCATCTTGCCATTTTGAATTATTTTTTTATGGTGTTTTAAGATGAGCCTTTCTCTTTAAATACAAGCTATTTCATCTGTGAATCAAAGCAAGAAAGAACAAGCTGTCCCAAAGCTGATGAAAAAACTGATTCCGGATTTATTAAGAGATGGAATTTCAGTCTCCACGATGATGTTGTTTGTTGTAAGAGATTTTCAGGAATAATTTTTATATTAATGAATCTGACTCTATAAGGTAACTTCAGAATCTAAATCCACAGAAGATGCAGATCCAGTGTCTCCTAGGCAGTACCTGACCAACTGTTGATGATCAAGTGGTTATTTTCTCCTTGGGGAGAAAAATGGGCTACTCATTCAGCTAGTGGATCCCGAGCTAGTGTATCTGGCTGCCACAATCTAAATTTCCACAGATAATATTCTCACTTGGTGCAACTTTGTACTTTTCAAGCTTGTTCTTGTATGTCACTGTGTTCTGACCAGCACAATGACTTATAAATGATATCTCATACACTGGAAGAATTGGAACAAATTCATACATTCAGCAAACATTTCTTGGTTGAATTAATTTAAAATTGATATTCTTTAGAAATCGTTTTATTTTCATTGCAGGCCCCAATTTATAACCAAATACTTTGTCCTACAGAGAATAGATGGAAAAGCAAAAACTGTCCATCTCCTCTTCCTTTTCTGTGCTTCTTCTCTAGAAAAAAAAAAAAAAGGCCACATAAATCACAATAAGCAGCAACTAGCAGGGCTATATCAGAGCTGGTATCACAGTTATTACAACCCAAGGGACAATTCCAACTGATCAATACCCTTTCTGTTTGATTGGTGCCCATGCACCAATGTACATGTAAGATTTATTACATATTTAAATATCACTCATGATAATAAGGACATTAAACTATTGTTATCATAAATTGGTTTCTACTTAGAAGTTTTATAGTAAAAAGTTAGTAAGTTATTTTTCCCAACTCACTTAAGAAAACTATTCTGTAACTGATTCACTTTGCTATAAAGCAGAAACTAACACACCATTGTAAAGCAATTATACCCCAATAAAGACGTTAAAAAAAAAAAAAGAAAACCATTCTGTGCACTGTTAAGGATAAATAGCTTCTTTGTTGTTATAAGGAAGAAACATATAATTCTAAGAGTGCACATAAAAATCAAGTAGAAAAATGATTTTTCACATTTCTGTAGTTTTCATTAGTTTGCAGATTGTAGATTCAAATAGATCTGATAAACTAAAACGTAGAACTAAACAAAACCTGTGTTACATTTTTATGTCTATAAACGTGATTCACAATCCTGGTGGCAGGAGAGAAAGTGTATATTTGAAGTAAGCCTTGAGAAAGAGATGAACTTCATAAAATAAGCAGCTTAGATAATAAAGCTCTTATTCATATAAGCTCTCCAAGGGGTATTTATTTAAACAGTTAGATTGACAGCCTTGAGTATAGGAAATATATGCTGAGCATATATACTGAGCAATTTGAGAAAACCTTTCTCACACATTATGTCTGTAACATTTGGCAGAAATAACTTCCATTTGGAATATTCATCATTTCCAACTTTTCAAGAGTTGCAGTAGCTCATTTTCAAAGTGAGAACAAATTACGGTTCAAACTATCTGGGTTTTCTTTTTTGGTCTTATTTGTTTTATTTTATTTGTTGTTGCGTCATTGCTGCAAGTGTATTCACAAGAAGTATTTTAGGCAGAGCAATGGCTTCATCAATCAATGTGCTGACAGAAGAAATGATCTGTGTACAGGCTCCAAGGAGGTCTATAACTTCAGGTGGATGCCCCCTGTTCAGCTCTACCAAGAGCTCCCAAACCTCTACCTTTGGGGACCAAGAGTAGAGGATATCCTAGACCCGCCACACAATGCTGAGGACCACAAAGTGCTGTCAAGTGGACGGTAATGTCATGGACATATTTTCTAATCCACAGTGTCTCTAGGAAGCACTAAACAGAGTTTGCTAACTGTGGTAGAGGTATCTGTGGGTCAAGGGCATAGAGAATTGAGGGGTGTAGGAAGAGGCCCTAGTAGGTTATATTCGAAAACAAGTGTCCCTAGTCTCACAAATGTCACGGCTGAGCTGGACATCAAAAGACCCTAACCTGTCATGTATGTATACCTGAGGAGTAGCAGACAAGCTGTTGGATTCTGCCAAAACAGCATCTCTAACGCAGGCCAGACATTGAACGACAGGTAAGGGAATTTCCTGCAGCTGGACAAGGAGAATAGAGCCGAAGACCATCCCTGAGCTTGCAGAGGGGGAAATGTGCTTCTTCAGTGCAGGAAACATTTCTTTGTTCATTAAGAAAGACGTATCAGAGGTATTTTTGAAAATAGGTCATTGGTTTATACATGCAAGCTTTACAAAGAGTATTTATTTAAACAAATTGTTTAAACACTCCACCAGCACACGGTGACTGAAACAGGACTTGAACTTAAAGATGCAGGGTGGTCTAATATTATGAGAGAAATGTGTTCCTGAAGACCTCACATAATTCAAAGCACACATGAGTTAAGATGAACTTTCCCACAGGAATAAATGTAAAGGTTGATATGCATAAATCTCCAGCCAATGTGGCTTAGGGGCACTTGACCTTGTTTTTTTCTCACAGTCATGTCATGCCTCACATTCTTTTTATTCCTTTTTTTTTTAATTTTATTTGCCCAGTTATATAAAGTATGTGAATCAAAAAGTACCTTATTTTTCAGATAATAAATGATGGAGAGAGCATGGAGAAAAAGGAACCCTCCTACACTGTTGGTAGGAATGTAAATTGGTGCAGTCACTATGGAGAACAGTATGGAGATTCCTTAAAAAACTAAAAATAGAGCTACCATATGACTCAGCAATCCCACTCTTGGGCATATAACCAGAGGAAAACATAATTTGAAAAGATACATGCACCCCAATGTTCATAGCAGCACTATTTACAATAGCCAAGACAGGGAAGCAACCTAAATGTCCATTGACAGATGAATGGAGATATATATATATATATATATATATATAGTATACAGTATATACCAATACATGTATATTTATAAACAATGGAATATTACTCAGCCATAAAAAAGAATGAAATAATGCCATTTGCAGCAACATAGGTGGACCTAGAGACTATCATATTAAATGAAAGAGAAAGACAAATATCATATGATATCACTTATATGTGGAATCTGAAAAAATGATACAAATGAACTTATTTACAAAACAGAAATAGACTCCCAGACTTAGAAAACAAATTTATGATTACCAAAAGGGAAGGGGAGAGAGGGATAAATTAGGAGTTTGGGATGAAAATATACACACTACTATATATAAAATAGATAACCAACAAGGGCCTACTGTACAGCACAGGGAATTATACTCAATATTTGTAATAACCTATAATGGAAGAGAATTTTAAAAAGAATATATATATATATATATATATATGTATAACTGAATCACTTTACTGTACACCTGAAACTGACACATTGTAAATCAACTGTACTTCAATAAAAATTTTTAAAAAGTACTGTATTTTGCTCAACACTTTTTCTGAAACTACTCCAAGTATCCTCTCCAAAATTAAGAGCACAAGTATTGTGGGGATTCTAGATCCTCTTCAAAGTGTTTTTATCACATCTAAACATCTTTCCAAAGTTTTTCATATTTTCAGCAACAGTGTTATCACGACTTAAGAACTCGAGCAACGTTGTTATAGTATTAAAAATAAATTTTAATATTGATAATTCAAAAAATAAATACTACAATCATCAAAAAGTTACTCAGAAAACTTCTGATACAGGTAGAGCATGACCAATAGTATTGTCTATTTTGTCTTTCAATTTGTCTGAAAGTGATGCTGCCATGTGACAACAGCACAAATACAATTTATTATTAACTAACTCCACCTGCCCCTTTAAAATTGCACAATTTTTGACTATTCTCCACATTTGATGTATAAAATGAAACTAATATTTTCCACACTTTTAGCAATCCACTTATTTCAAAATACACATAAAATGACCTATACTATAAAAACCATTCACTGACAGAGACTATGTGACAGATACTATGTTGAGTAATCTTTAGCCTCCATTATTCCCATTTTAGAGATAAGAGAATTGAAGTCCAGTTGGTTTAAATAACCTGGGAAGCTTTAACCTAAATTTTTGTGGATTCCAGAACATGCCTCTGCCAATGTTTCTGCCAATGTTTCTGCTAATGTTTCTGAATGTAGTACAATTTGTGAAGGGTTTGATGGTGTTAAAAGAACTGATATTGGTGTGGTAGCAGTTAAAGCTAGGATTGTAGGGCACTGAGAAGAAGGTATGTGGTGAGGATACAAAGGCAGTAAGAGTCATCCTCTGGATGGAACTACTTGGCACCATGAGTTAGGAGGAGAAAAACTCTGTGATTACAGGACACTTTGGGTTCAAGTGGAAGCTTTTATATTTTAGGAGAGATAGAGATCTGTATATGTATAGGTATATTCCTTTTACAGAAAGTAGGAAATATTTAGAAGGGATTTCTCTCATGTTAACAGAGATATAGAAATCTCAAGACTCTAAATGTCAAAACAGGTTCAGCCATAAAGAAACTTGTGAATTAGGCAAAGAGTGGGTTTTCTCCTAACCCTTTTTACTCACATGCTTCTTCGAGGACTATCTCCCTAATAAAAATAACACTAATAATTATAATAGTTTCACATATTAAAGTAAGTAAATTTAATACATGTAAAACTCTAAGCAATGTTCTAAGTACTTTACATCAATTAACTCATTATTTTTCATGACACCTAAAATAGGATTCTCTCATAATCCCCATTTTATAGTTGAGGAAACCATGGCACAGAGAGATGAAGTAATTTTCCCAAATTGCCCACTAGCAAAATTACTTGTCTTTTCTCTTCAGAATCCTCACTGTTGTCTTGACCTCTCCTCTCTCCTTTCATATCTCTTTCACCCTTATCAAAACTTATGTGTCCTATGTCCCCAGAATCTAACTATATAATTAATTGACTAGGTAGATTCATGATAAATAATTTAATGCCTTCTATTTACAAGATACCATAGTTGTATCAAATAAAAGGAGGAAATAAGTAAATAGTTGGGCTTTTTTCTATCAAAAATCACTGACTCACCAAAGTAAAAATCATTTTACACACCTCAAACAAAAGTTTATGTGTCTAACACAGACACTGGGTTACAGAATTAGAGCACAATTTGTTTTAGATTTTTTTAATTTACAAAATAAGGGAAGTGTCAATCGACAACAGGTACTATAACAATGCATTTAAAAATAAAAATGTAACCTAATGTTTAGGTTATATGTGATCTCCAGGTCATGATGATTTAAGGAAATAAAGGGAAGATGAAGAGTACAGATCAATAAAGGCACAGGAAGAAGAGGACAGATACAATCAAACTCTACCTCTACAGCCTCTCCTTAAAGGCCCCAGATGCCTCGTGATATGTTCAAGATCTCATGTGCCAAATCTCTCCACCACCAGACCTTCTCCAGCAGTATTAGCTGTCCTTCATCTCATGGTAAGAGCAAAGACAATTTTCCCTGAAAGAACAAAGGAGTCAGAGGGCCAGATCTAAGTCCAAACCTCACCTTTCTTAGCTTGGTAAACATGCTTATCCTCCCTGGGGTGGGCAGAATAATGCCCTTCTCCCTCAAAGATGTCTATGTCATAACCATTAGAAGTTATGAGTATATTAGGATACGTGGCACAGGGGAATTAAGGGTGCAAGTGGAATTGTTTGCTAATCAGATGACCTTAAAATAGGAAGATTATCCTGGATTATCCGGGTGGGGGCAATGTAATCACAAAAGTCTTTAAAAGTAGAAGAGGGAATCAGAAAATAGACCCAGAGATGGCAGTATGAGAAGCACTTGGCCCAATGTTGATCGTTTTGAAGATGGAGGAAAGGGACATGAGATAAAGAATGTGTGCAGTCTCTAAAAGCTGGAAAAGGCAAGGAGATGGATTTTCCTCTAAAGCCTCCAGGAAAGAATGCAGCTCTGCCGATACCTTGATTTTAAGCCAATGGCAATGACCTTCTGAACTACAGAACTGTAAAATAATAAATTTGTGTTAAGTCACTATGTCTGTGGTAATTTGTTACAGCAGCCATAGAAAACTAATAAGCTCCCAAAGCCTCGATTTTATTTTTCTTTTATAAAAGGAAGATACAGAAGATAACTTGTAATCTCGCAGAATTATTGTGGAGACAAAAAGATACCATGAATGTGAAGAGAGTAATGTAAATTAGAAACACCATGTATGTAAATTAGAAACACGATGAATGTAAATTAGAAACACCATGAAATTTTTAGATATTATAACTCATAGGAGTATTAGTTCCTTTTGTCCTCAAAGTTTCTTTAAAGAATATGCAGTTAAACTGATACACTTTCAATTGTGTATTTGGCATTAACTATGGTATCCTGTATATTATGAAGAAGTCATAACCTGGCATTTTTGATATGTTATGACTTGAGTATGAGAATAAAGCATAAACGCATGAACTACAGTACTATGAGCAAAAACTCATATATTTTTTGGCAAATATGCCAAACTATTTCATGCTTTGAGATGAACAAAACGGCACTGTGTGATTTAATAAAAATTATCATCATAGTTTACAAAGCTAGAACGCAGAAAACTTCAGAAGCCAATGAAAAAGTCAGATTTTTCAAAATCTGTTTTTTATGAGTTATTAATGATAACTCTTAACTTTGTTCTTATGTGCATATAAGAATTTATGCTTGTGGAAAAAATTTTATTTTCATTATTACATCCGATCCTGACACCAGCCCTATAAAGAAATATTTTTAGATATGGAAATACTAAGACATACCTTTTTCTCCCCAAGGAAGCAAACGGCAGGTTGACAATATCTCTATAAATGCTAGGTATTATTATCTACTAGTGGTTCTCCAAGTGTGATCTGGGGACCTTGGGGTCCCTGCCACCCTTTCAAGGAGTCTGCAAGGTCAAAACTATTTTCCTAACAATACTATTTAATACCAATATTACTTAATTTTTCAATCTCATTCTCTTGCAACCACAGTTTCCCTTTCTAATACGGTGAGTACTGAAAAATAAGACCCCTGTAAACAAAAGTTCTTTGGGGTCTTTAATTTTTTTGTGTGTGTGTGTGTGTGTGTTACACGGGCCTCTCACTGCTGTGGCCTCTCCCGTTGCGGAGCACAGGCTCCGGACGCGCAGGCTCAGCGGCCATGGCTCACGGGCCCAGCCGCTCCGTGGCACGTGGGATCTTCCTGGACCGGGGCACGAACCCGCGTCCCCTGCATCAGCAGGCGGACTCTCAACCACTGTGCCACCAGGGAAGCCCTTTAATAATTTTTAAGAGTAAAAAGTGGTTACAAGTTAACTGGGTCAATTCTCCGGGAAAACTGTTCAAGATAAAAGAGGTAAGGAAATGTGATAGCTAAAAATGTATTCAGATGGAAAGGAGCTAAGAAAAAGAAATACAGTTGAAAGATTCATTAAGATTCTTCTTTAAGGCCAGAGGATCATGAGGAAAGCCTGTGTGGCAGAGCAGCAGTTTACTCAGTAGTACCCTTATGGCTCCAAAGATACGACACAAACTTTCCAAAAGTGCCTAATCTACCCCAGGGGAGTAGTTCACACCTCATTATGGGTCCACAATTGCAAATAAATGCACAATAGTGACAGCAACAATAATATGGCAAAAATATGCCAGGATAACAACAAAAACACAAATTTGTGCACAGAATTATTCCCAACCGCAGAGCAACATTTGCTAATTACTAATACCCCATATTAACTATTTCATCTAGCCACTGGAATCTTTCTAAAAATTATTTTTGATTCATCCACTGATGATGACAGAATGAATCATTTTTGAAGTGTTCGCCTTTGATTTCATTGCAATTCTCTGTCTCTTGCCAGTGAGTGGGCCCCATTGATTTACTGTATGAAGCATATCACAACTGTCAATTCCTCTTTATTTTCAGTCCAGATTTCCCTGACAGGCTACTCTGATATATGCTTTCCAATTTCATATAAATAGGTTTCAACTTTTCCCTATTTTCATTCATTTAATTAAACATTATCTACCTATTATATTCCAGAAAGGCCTAAAAAAATTAGTTTTTAGGCTCTGGAGACATGGTGAGGAATAACACAAACAAAAATCTCTGCTCTCACAAAGCTTATATCCTGGTAAAGAAAGACAAATAATAAACAGGTAAACAAATACATAAAATATTTCCACATAATGATTAAAAACTAGGAAGAAAATGCAGCTGGGTAATGTTACTGAGTATAATGAGAATGGCGTTTTAGATAAGATGGTCAGAAAGGTCCTCCACAGGGACCTGACATTAAGGTGAATCCTGAGTGAGAAGGAGAAAGCCGTGAGGATGCGTGAAAAATATTAAGACAGAGGGCATACCAAGAGCTAGGTAACTAAAGCCTGGTAACCCTCTATAATTTCCAGAGAATGGAGAACACAAGGAAGGTGTGGCCAGAGCATATGGTGAGGAATGTGGGAGTTCTCGTAGAAGATTGGTGGGCAAGGGTAGGTCATACAGGACGGGTAGGTCATGGTAAGGAGATCGAATTCTATTCTAAGTTCGAAAGGAAGGGACTGACATGTTTTGAATGTGCATTGCATGGAGAAAGGAATGTAGGGGTCCAAGAGTGAAAACAGGGAGAGGAATTGGAACTCCATAGTCCAGGCAAAAGAGGATAGTAAACTGGATAAGGTAGTAGCTGGAAAGGTGGATGATTTGGGATGTAATTTGGAAACAGAGCCTCCCTGCCTTACTGATGAACTGGGTGTAAGTGTGAGTAAAGTGGAAGAATTGGGCACGGCTCCTGTGATTTCTAGAAAATGATTTCCTAAACATTTGGTTAGCATCCAAGGCAAGTGCGCCCTTTCTATAAACACTGAGAGTCCCTCTCTCTACTACAAAACCTCAACAGCAGTAAAACACATTTCCTCCTTACTTTTTTTGTTTTTTATTTTTTTGCAGTACGGGGGCCTCTCACTGTTGTGGCCTCTCCCGTTGTGGAGCACAGGCTCCGGACGCGCAGGCTCAGCGGCCATGGCTCACGGGCCCAGCCGCTCCGCGGCATGTGGGATCCTCCCAGACCGGGGCATGAACCTGTGTCCCCGGCATCGGCAGGCGGACTCTCAACCACTGCGCCACCAGGGAAGTCCTCCTCCTTACTTTTTTACACACAAAACTCATTTTCACCTCTGCTCAGAAGGTTTTCAGTCTTCACTTTCCACGTTCTCTAGTGATGATCATTACAGCCCACATTCATAGCTGTGTCTCCTTTTAGAAATTCCATCTTTTAATATCTGTTGCTTCATATGAGTGAACATTGGTTCCCAAGTATATAACAAGTAACTTTATAGCAAGCACCATGTCTTAAATTCCTTTGAAACCAGCACACCAACTAGTCACATTTGAGAAATAAACCCTTGCTGATTAATAATAAATGTTATTAAATATAAAATTCTGTTCTCTCAGATGTTAGACCACGTAGCCTTTGATACAGCTCTCTTTGTACTGCTTCTTGTTCTTCAGGCCTCAGCTCAAATGTTACTTCTTAGGAATGCTTTTTCTTACCACCCAAGTATAAGTGCCCACCACCCACGGCCACTGCTCACTTTATCCTGTTTTCCTTGACATGTTATACTTCATAGCATTTATCTCTAATCGGATGCTATCATATTTACCTGCTGACTTGTTTGTTATCTATTTTCCTCATTAGACAGGTCACGTCGTGAGAGCAGAACTTGTCTACTTGTTCACTCCTGGATTCCAGCACTTACCACAGTGCCTGCCCTAGAGTAATATACATTGTGTCAGGTATTGTGCCAGATGTTAGGAATCAGGAAGTAAACAAAATGACAAAACTCACTGCCCTCATGGAGTTTAGATTCCAGTGGGAGAGACTGACGATAAAAAAGATTTTACTAAGTAAAATATGTAGTTTAGTAGATAGCGGTAAGTGTTATGGTAGGAAAAAAATCAAGCGAGAAAAGGCAGACACGATCTATGATTGTAGAGGGAGTAGAGAAGTGTAGCAATCTAAAAATAGGCAAGGAAATCCTCAATGAGAAGGTAACATTTGAGTCAAAACCTGAAGAAAGTGAGTCTTAACAGCTAGCTGGGGAAGGGTGCTCCAGCCAGAGGAAACAGCAAATGCAAGTTTCCTGAGGCTGGGATGCACTTAATGCTCTCTAGAAATGGCTCAATTTGCTAAAGGTCTAGAAGGTCATGAGCAAGAGGGAAAGAGGTGGAAGATGTGGTCAGAGAGGAAAAGTAAGTACAGAGGATGGGAACAGATCATTTAGGGTCTTTGAGGCCAATAAAATGATGTCAGCTTTTACTTTCAGTGAAATGGGAAATAACTGGGAGATTTTGGACAGAGAAGAAGAGACACAAATGATTCATACTTTAACAGAATCATTCTGGCTGCTCCTTAACAATAAGAAAACAAGGGCAGAAGCAGAGAGATCTATTCAGAGCCTAGTGCAATGATTCAGGGGAGACATGATGGTAACTCCAAATGGAAGAGTCGCAGTGAGTAGTCGCAGTGAGTGGTCCTTGATAAATATTTGTTAACCTAATGAACAGTTAAAGGTTTCTCACTCAACAGTGGTGGTTTACATTTTATTTAAACATATAAAGTAGCCCATTTGTAAAAAAGGATATGGATAACAATTTTTGAAATTAGATAGATTCTTTTAAAATGCCCATAAGTGAACATTTCTACTTTTGTTAATGAAAATTCATAAAATATTTATTTATAGACAGGTTACATTTACTTTTACAAGATGAGCAAGTGGATTATTCATCTGGTTTATTTACTCTTGAGGTACACATTTCCCTTTGAAAGCGATTCTGACAAGATGGATGCATTTGTAGAAAATTCAAGAAGAATGTCTTTATAAAGGGGGACAAACAAATTGAAAAAGCTTGAGATCTGCCAATATTCTGTCTGCTTTGGACATAACAGAGATGATGAGTCTATCATTTAGCATTCTAAATTAATAGTTTTATGAAAATGAAAATCTTTTTCTTGTATGTAGTAGATGTTTGTGATTTATTTTATTTTTTTATTTTTTATTTTTTTAGTGTTTTCATCTGACACTTCCTAATTACCTCTTTCGGATGAGTGTTAATATATTTTCACAGTGCTACCTGGCTGGATGTCATCTTCAGACAAAGACAGAGATCAACTCTGTTTATCAGTAGAACTGGTTTTGACTGCTTCTGCAAGTCAAGTGTATGTTCTGGAGCCATCCTCAAAAAAAAAAAAAAAAAGAAAAAGAAAAAAATCAGAGCATGTGAAATGTCTTTCTGTTTTTTATAGAAATTAATTAGCATGTTGAAATTGCCTTATTGTGCCTCTTTGCGTTGGTTTACATTCAACTCATTGTTTTCAAAACAGAAAAATCTGTGATTAGCTGGAGTTAAAAATCTAAACAAGAGCTCCCCAAGCTCCAAATCATGTAAATGGTAATATTTGTGACAGTTTACAACTTCTCCCCCCACCAGTGGGAATATCCTGTGTGGTTTATTGCAAGCCATCAAAAGCAGAGCTCTCAAAAATTGCAATATGGTGTCTCAGAAGCTCTCACAAAACCTAGCTCAAGCTGATAGGTTGCAAAAAGCCAAAAACAAACAAAAGAAAACACACAATAGTTTGAAAATACATTGGTGTGCACAAATAACTCACAGCCTATAGATTCGGTGCTTATGCACGGCTTCAGGCAGCGTTGAAAATGCCTCAGGACGTTGCACTCATTGTATTGATTGATAGTACATTTTGAAATCACATAAAATTCATTGGCTTTTGCTATTGGTACACTAATCACATTCTCTTTGGTGCACAGAGGCAATCTTGTTTACATTTCTAAGAGATCTTGGTTACATTCTGGCAGTAAGGACACTATTAGGAACAGAACAGAAAAAAAAAGATGTCCTGTGTTTGTCTCTGAATTTTCATGGAAGTTACTGGATTGCCATCTCTAGCACAGTTCATAAACAAACTTGGTGAACATCAAAGGCATTACAACCTGCTGAGCCCAGATTACACACCTCTAAAGTAAATGTTACCTCAGTGAAAAGTCTTCTGAAATTTAAAATCAAGTAAAACTCACAATGTCCTAATGTTTGCTTTAGAACTCGGGCGTTGTGTGAGAATGTTTTTACAGTGATTGAATGATTAACCCTCTATTTATTCAGTTATTTATACCATCCCTAATTTGTTTGGCACAATTTTGTGTTCTCACATGTATAGCCCTGCCACACATGCACTGGTCCCAGATATGGGAAATAGAACTACAAATGTCCCTTTTATTGCTTTTAACATGTGCTGTACTATTCATGTTAGAATACAGGTAATTTGTTCTTGAATGTGAGATTCAAAGATCACAGCACTAGCAGAAGTAGCCACTTAAAGCATGTTAGTTGCCTCACATGAAGACTTATTTCTAATTATTCCCAACTAACTCTGTTTTACTGATACACACACACACAAACATACACACACACACATATTTGTGCTACAGAAATGATTGACTAACTTCAAAACAGAGGCAGCACCAAAATGAGAAAGATTCTGCCAAGAGATCCTGTTTACTGTGTTTATTGGTGCCCCTCAAAAACATTCCAAAGCATGTTTGTTCTACCCACTTTTGTGCTTCTACCAAGAAATCTGTGAAAATGAGAATCTCTCCTATTGGGAATCTACAAAATCATGTCATATATTACCCTTAATTATATATCCTACACAGTTATTTGGGAAGGATTCCAAAAATCTGAAAGAATTTGAAAGAAAACATGTCGTTAGGTTGTTCAAAGTGACTCCAATTGGACACCAGTGGTCTATTCTATGTAAATCCTCACTGCTAATATTCCCCGATGGTAAGTCTTCAGTCTCAGGCCTTGCACACCTAGAGTCATATCTCATCATCTCACTAGCCTGCTCCCTCAAGGAGAATTCATTGCTCCCTCACCTGCGACCTCATAGCAGCATTCACATACCTTCATCATGACCACTACCAGACTACGTTACAAGTACACATCATGTGTGTTTCCTCAGAGAGTATGGACTTCTTGAGGGTAGGGCCATATATTACACATCTTTTATCCCTGGCACCTGGCATCATTCCTGGCACACAGCCAGTATCTGATACCAGTACATGTTGAATAAATGAATGAATCTCAGCCCAAATCTGCTTTCTTAATATCTCACTGGAAAACTCTTATCTAAAAATGTGATGGTCTTGACCCAAGGGATATTTTCAAAATGCGATTTCCAAATAAAGAAGCTAAAATATGCTTCTGTGTTTATATCACAATTTTATAAAAATGATAATCTGCGCAAATGTATTTAAAATCAAATTAAATAGCAATACACTGCTATACACCTATTCACATGGCTAGAATAAATAAGACTGACAATACCTACTGGGAATCCCATACATTGCTGGTGCAAATGCAAAATGGTACAACCACTGTAGAAAACAGTTTAGCAGTTTCTTACCGGTTTTAACATATACTTATGATGTGATGCAAAACCCCACTCCCGGATTGTTACAAGAGAAATGAAAACTCATTCTCACCCAAAACTTGTATACTAATGATTAGAGCAGCCTTTCTCTAATCTCCAAAAACTAGAAACAATGTAAGTGTCTTCCAAGTGGTGAATGGATAAACAAATTCTGGTACATTCATTCAATGGAATACTACTCAGTGATCCATGTAACGATATGAATGAATTTCCAATGCATTAGGTTGAGTGAAAGAAGCAAGTCCCCAAAGGCAACATATTCTATAATTTCATTGATATGACTACAGTTGTCTTCTATTACTGCATAACGAATTAAACAAATTCAGCAGGTTAAAACAATGTCCACTAATTAGCTCACACTTTCATATGTCAGAAGTTCACTGCTTAGGAGCTCACAAAAACAAGGGCTGTACCCTTACCTAGAGGTTCTGGGGAAGAAGCAACATCCAAGTTCATTCAAGCGTTGGCAGAATTTAGTTCCTTATCATTGTAGCACTGGTGCTAGTTTCCCTGCTGCCCATCAGCTGGGGATTGCTCTCAGCTCCTAGAGTTCACAATTAGGTCCTTTCCATATGACTCCCTTCATCAACAAGCCGGCAACGTCACCCTGAATCTCCCTCCTGCTTCAAACCTCTGGTTTCCTTTTCTGTTACCAGCTGGCAAAAATTCTCTGCTTTTAAAGGGCTTGTGTATTATTTGACCCACCCATATAATGTAGCATAATCATGGGAGTTTTTATGACCAGAAGTGAACGCCATATTAAAACTGTATCTACCACAACAACTTTCTGAAAAAGGCAAAACTATAGGGAAGGAGAACAGACCTGTGGTTGCTGAGGGTTAGATGTAAGGGGAGGGGCTGAATACAAAGGGACAGTGAGAGAAAAATTTTTGGAGTGAATGTGTGTCTTGATTTAGGTGGTGGCTACATGACTTTATGATTTTCTCAGTCCTCATAGGACTGTACACCAAAAATAGAGAATTTTACTGTTTGTTAAATGAAAAATAAAAATAAACCAAATTCAAAGAAGTATTTTTCTTCTAAGACTTAGCTTCCTTAAATATCATCCTAAGTGAATCTAAACCTCAGTTCTTCCTGTTCTTGATTACCTTAGATACTGAAAACAGAATAATCTCTGGTAACATATTTTTATTAGGAAAACCTAGACACAAACTGGAAATGGTTAGTCTTTTATTTGCACATTAATTTTCTATTCCATCTCACAATTTTACTAGGAGCTATTGTTCAACTTTCAAAGCTTCTGACGAAGCCTTTTCTCAGCTGCTCCAGCCACTGATTGCTCTCTCTGAGCGTCAAATAACACTTGATTTTGTATCATCACTTATTTCTTGTATTGGAACATAGACTTTTTCCCTATTTTGGATAATTGTACCTTCAGAGTATAAATCCTAAAGTCATACTGACTACTCTCCCTTTCCAATGCCAATGTCCAACCAGTATGCAAGTCCTATCCATTCTGCCATGGACATAGTTCTGCATTCACTTCTCTCTCTTCTCTTCTCACTATGCTCATTCATTCAGGAATTTATTGCTTCTTAATTGGGTCATTGTCTTAAATTCATATTTACTTTCTATTTTCCATTTTCAAGCATTCCATTCATTAGTTTTTAACTTCTTCTGCTACCAATTTAACCTTTCTAAATAATTATCCCAATTATTTAATTTTCTTTTCCTGCAATTTCAGTAACCTCCCTCACACACTTTCCTTACTGAATAAATTCCAATCTCTCTAATCCTGGCATTTATGACTCTCCTGAGTCTGGCTGAAGTCTTCCTTTTCAGTTTTTTCTTTTTCATATATATCATATACAACCAAAATATTTTACTAAAATCATGCCCCAGTATTTTCACTATATCCATGCTGTTTCCTCAATCTGGTAGAACATCTCTTCTATTGAAATCACCTACTATATTTTCATGCAAAGGCATGTTTCCCATGGACCAAATGTGGACCATGTGAGAAGCAGCTAGATTCAAGCCAGTCTGTACAAAGCTTTCAAAAAGAGATTCCTGGCTGGTGATGGAGCCTCATCAGTGATGCTTTATGTGGAGAGGACCTCCTACACTCTGAGGACTGAAGTTGTGAGCAGCTAGCCACCTAGAAACCTTGCCATATGAGATCATTGAAACTGGAGGATCTTGGCAGGATAGTCTCCAAATAATCCACAAAGACACCACCCTCTGGAAGAATCAGAATTAGGAATCTGGGGTGTCCTGCCTAAGAATAACATCATTAGATTAAATTAATGTCATCAAATATGATCTGTACCATTTCTGATGCCTCCTTTTCCTCACTCCATCTGTGGAAGGATTAGAAACCTCATCCAGCAAGGGAAATAGATACAGGATGGAGGCCTTAAGGATAAGGAACAAAGATGAAGCCAACCATGCCCTTCCTCTCCTTTGTCTGATGCCTAAAGCAGTTCCACAATAGAAAAGGGGAGACGCTTTGATTTTATGTGAAATTCAGTAAATTTTTAGTATTACCCTGGATGGGACATTTTCATAGTATCTATGAGAACTTATTTCTACCAAAATTGACTAAGGGGCTTATTATCTAAGAATGTCCAGAAAAAGTTATGGTATGCTTGAGACTTCATGCAAGCAGCAGAGAAAACAAGTCTGGAGAAGAGGTTTGAATAATTAAGGTAATGGTGGCAGAGAGTGGAGGAAGCAGGGAGAGGAGAGACAGAATATTATTCTGGTTGCACCCTATGGAGTCTCCCTCTTTCAAGGTGCTAGTTATCTGCAGGAGATGACAGGGCAATTAATTAAAGGAAGATACAGTGGAAGGTAATCATTCACAAGACTTTAAGTTGCAGTTTCATCTCTCTTTATCTTTCTATAAAACATGTTTGCTGATAATTATGCTTCCTTAATAAAGAATTGAAGGTGGAAAGAAAAGGTATTGACTACATTAAATCGAATTTGGGGAGGCAATAATCTGCCTGGAGAGAATTGTGTTCTTGCTGTTTACACTACTGAACAGGAAAATACAACTATATAAGAATGACCAAAATTCTCAACTGAAGATGGTGCTCGTGATTGTTTGAAATGACTGAACACAACTTTTATGTTTACTTTTTCACGCAGAAGAAGTCTAAAATTTAATGTACCCTTTCTGTACTCTTGCATTATTTCAGTGATATTTATGTTTCTTCCTATAGGCATCCAGAGCCTTCCTATCCCTGACCCAGAGAAAACAAGAAAGGAACTAGTAAACCTTTTTTATCTTAACTCTTCCAATTAGCAAAACAAAGCATTTAAGCCCTTTATCTCTATGACTGAAATTGTGAACTCCTTAAAAAATTTTTTTTTCCATAAAACACCTGAGAAGGGAGAAATCTTTTGGGAAGAGTTCAGTGGTACATTCTTATTGCCCCCAAAACTTAAAAATGCCTAATATTGGCCCTGAAAGAAAAACTATTTTTGATATTTTGTAGTGCATAAAAGTCTAGGTTAGGGAAACAGTAATTCAGACCCAGCACTTCTCAATTATCATGGTGTCTAATTGGTTTGCAAATATTAATTTCATTTTCTTCTGGTCAGGGATCATGATTCATATTTTCTTACTACAGTTCTCGGAACTTCCTTTGTTCCACAAATATTTATTGAATAAATGTTACGTTGCAAGCACTTTGCTGGACATTCATATGCGTGTTGTGTGGTTAACTGGATCTGACACTAAAGAGACTATGGATAATTAAAAAGCACTTATTTTTAGATTTTGTCTCCCAATCTAGTGTAGAACTGGTGTTACTCTCTGATGCAAAGACTCTCCAGCCTGATTTCAGGTCAACTTTGAACCTCAAGGTTTTAGCTGTTGCTGGTGACTTCTTTCAAACACAAGGTGATTCCAGGAACTTAGAGCTGGATTGCAATTTCACTGTCCAAGAAAGAATCCATACAGGCTTTCCTGGTTTTCAAAGATCCTGGTAAATAACAACGTTTTTCATATTCTGATCTTGAATGAATTACCAAATTCAGGTCTAAATTGTTATAAGCTTGACCTCAGAGAGCTATGAGTGAAGAATTAGGGCTGGCATTGCAACAAAAAGAAAACATGCCTTGATAAATTCTCTTTCCTGTACCCAGAAACCCTTTCTGATATATATATATATCTCCAGTGGGAGTAATTACAATGTGTCCAATGTCATCCTTGAACAAACATTTTTTCTCCTATGCAAGAACTAGTCTTTACATGTTCCATGAAGCACCTGGCATATTGTGAACATTTAAGACATGTTTAATGATGAAACAATGGCAACTAAGGATCTACAGCCTGGTTTCCTGTGGCTACTGTAATCTGAGTGGAACCCTGCCCTGACAAAGGAGGAAGAAAGTCACTGTGGTTCCTGTAGTATTATAGCCTATCATCCAATCTAGCCCATTTATTAGAGATTTCCACATGCTATTTTGCTTAGGAAATATTTGGAACACAATCAAGTAGTGAGAATAAAACAAGTGCATCCTATAAAAGCTCATAAGTATCTATAATTCACTTGTTAAACCTTTTTGAATATGAAGAGATTTGCAAAGAATGATGGCATGTTGCATCACGAATTGCAAAAGCACTAGAATTTTCCTAGTGGGTATATAGTGGGAATCTGAGGGGATACATGAGATTAAACTTTTCTTTAATTACCACTATATATATATATATATATATATATATAGTTTGTGTTTGGTTTTTTTGTTTTTTTCTCACTTTATTTTTTTTAAATTTTTTAACATCTTTATTGGAGTATAATTGCTTTACAATGTTGTGTTAGTTTCTGCTGTACAACAAAGCGAATCAGCTCTATGTATACATATATCCCCATATCTCCTCCCTCTTGCGTCTCCCTCCCACCCTCCCTATCCCACTCCTCTAGGTGGTCACAAAGCACCGAGCTGATCTCCCAATATATTTTTAAGAAGAGTATTCTAGAAGTCTTATTGGCAAAATGGCTACCACGAAGCAATTCACAGAAACTATCCAATTCAAACCACCACATGATCATTTTTCTTCCATGGAAAAAAATATTTCCACTTTTAACTTGACACAAATAACTTAGACTCATGAACTCTTCCAGGTGGGAGAATATTAGAGATTCTCTAGCCCAGGTTTGGGACCTGGCATTTACAGATTATTTAGCTCAGCAAATGGTCATTATTAGATATTAAATACTGGTCTTAGATGCAGAAGTTCATATTCATATTTTTAAAAGCCAACACCAGCCAAATAAGGAAATGATAAAAGAACCTAGAACAGATAAAACAAAGGAGGAAGAGAAGAGACCAAGAAAGCAACTCAGAAAGAAAAATAAAATTGCCGAAGACATGGCTCCAAAGTCAAAGAGAACACCCACCACCGCCCCGACCCCCTTTTAAGAAGATTTCACTTTATCTAAAGAGTAAAGCAAATGCTTTTAGATCCAAGGGTACCTGGTTCAAACCTCAGCAGGGGCATATTTCTCACAAACTAAAAAGGCACTCTCCCTATTAAAGGAAGTGACTTAATACAGTTATATGGACCATTACTGTACAAAATGGGGATTCACAAACTATTTTCTAAATGGGTCCTTTTTGTGCATGCACAGTAATTCTTGTAGAAGCCTTTTACAAATGAAAAAAAAGGAAAAATTGGGGGGGAATCTAAGAACCCATGATTTGAGCCTTTAATAACTATTGGTGTATTAGAGACAGCCATCTACAGTAATATAGTAGATCAGGTCTTCCTGGCAATAGTCTGAAAAAGCATTCTAAGGATAACAGCTTAATATTTGTGCAGACCTCAGATGCCTAGAAAAGATGAACAAAACACACCTTGAAGTTTGGTCTCAATATTGGACCTCAAAATGCACGGTCTCCATGGAACTTCATTTAAACAGGAAGTAGCACTCAAACAGTTCACCATAAAGACCTATATTGTCTGAGATTTCTACAAGAAGACTTTGTTGAGTAAATTTTTATGTGACACCATAATTTGACTGCTGCAAGTCTTCCTTAACAGTGAAACCACGGAAGGCTTGTGGTAAACATTCTGTCTAATCCACCTTATGAAAGAACTCTGAAGAAACTTAGAAGCTTATTTCAACCATAAATTTATATTTGGAGAGCTACACTTCATCTAGGTTCAACATATTTGTGGTAATTGATATCACTCACCCTGGGAACATCAGCAAGGATAGAATAATATCCAGAAGTTTGAAGAATGACATCAGAAGTCACTCTCTTCTCTCCACCTCTTAGGTCTTCTTCTCTTTAGCTTGGTTCCTCCCTCAGACAGACAACCCTCTCAGCCCCACGAGAAGGCTGCCAGATCCTCTAGGATTACACACATCCTCACAAATCCATGTCCTATGAAAACAACTATCCCCTTCAACATTTCAAATCAAAATCCCCTCTCAAAAACTTGAGGGAGCCCCAATTACTGTTTGATTGAACTCACCTAGATTTAAATGATAAAATGTACAAGGGTTTCCTTTGATTTTAGCCAATGGAGACAACAGAAAACCATACCTATGAATTTCTTCTATGTTTGACCAAAAGAGTGACCAAAGGGCATTCTTTTGGTTTAAAATATCACTTGCATAATAACTGACTCAACAAATTCTGACCTGGAATACATCCAGGAATACACATGTGTGCACATGTACCCAGACACACAAAATAAAACTGTACAATTTTGGAAAATTAAGACTAAGGAATAATGTAGGGTGAGAATCTGGAAACAATTTTAACTCAATATAAAGCTATTGAGTTCTGCTAAAACTGTAGTCTTGATAACATGAAAAAAGATGAAGTATAGTCAATCCTCAATAGATATTCAGTAAGTGGATGAATGAAGTCATTAGACAGAATTAAAACAAGGTGAGTGGTGTGTCACAGAAGCCGACATTAAAAACTGTTTCAATGAAGACAAAGAAATAAAATCTAGGTAACTCTCTGGGCATATTAAAAGTGAAAGTGAGTTTGGGAAGCTAAAAAATGCCATGATAAAAAATTAAATTAGATATTAGAGAATATTCTCTGCTGGTTAATATTTAGTTAATGTTTGAAATTTTTGATCCATAAAATTATTCATACATCAATTTAGCAAATAAAACAACTATTTATTGAGCATATAATATATATCAGATACTGTGATAAGCACTTGGAATATAAAATGAAATTAGGTGTTGCTTATCAGGGTATCTCTAGTGAAAACAATAAGCAGGGAAAGATGGGAATCAGTAGAGTATGAAAACTCAAAAAAGATGGGTAGAATTGAGAGGTTAAGTCTGAAGCATACCAAGTGCTGAGTGAGGGGTCAGGGGTAACTTAGGAAAAATTAACCCATTAATTCTAAGAGAGAGTTGACCATGTTTCTGTCACAATAAGAAACTAATAGAGTGTGTCCATACATACAACAAGAGTGGGGCTGAGCACAGCGTCTAGGGGCCAAATGAGGACAAGTGCCTGGACCAAGGGAGATGGAATAAGGTGCATAAATAGGACAATGTTATCAAGAAAGGACCTCAGCATGGTGGGGCATTTTCCAGACAAATCTTAGTATTGTCCAGTGAAACCCAAAAAGTGTCTTCCAGATGGCTTGTCTAGCATGTTTGCTATTATATTTATTCTTTGATTCATGGGATTAATTAATGGTTTACTTAATAAACTCTGTTATTAATTTTTGCAAAACTCACTAAAAAAGGAGTCATGAAGTTTGGAGAATCGGTTTTCTAGTAGCCCATGGGACAGTCATTTTTTCTCAAAAGATCTTTACTCTCATCAAAAGAAGTTAGGGTCTGGGTAGGGGAGAACAATGCTTTAAGTCAGCTAAATCAAGAGCTTGGAATCCAACAATATTTAATTTCAGAATTCTAAATCATAGTGCAAAACACTTCAGCCAGAGCCTCACAGGCTTCAACTGTATAATGGGGATAAGAGGCACCTCACAAGGTCATTGGGAAAATTAAATGAGATGCGATATGACAAACTGCAGTACAATGTACAGTACACACATTAACCTTTTTTTTTTTATTGTTTTGGCTTGATTTCCTAACTATACACTAGAAACTCCCTGTGTTTGTCTTAGTATCAATAATTTTCATTTAAATGTCCTTGTAGTAATAGAAAATTTTTGGCAGTGAACTTCTCAAGTAGTTAAAGTCACTTGACCTTTAGCCTCTTGCTTTAAAAAAAATCTCTCAAGAGGTATGTTAAATGGCCCAGAAATACATTGCCTGTCATATCTTATTGCTTAATTAATGGCCAACTAAGATGGCCTGTATGGACTGCCCTGAAGTAATTGCTAACTGATCTTCTCCTCGAGGAAAAGAATTAACTTCACAACAGCAGAAGTGTCATAGAGCATTTACTGTATTTAAATTTCTACAACCCTTAGAAGAGACAGCATACAATGGCTGGTTAACTGAGCATACAAACATCAACTGAGAGATAAAAAGTGCTCTGTTGTTTACTGTGCCAGACAGGGAATCATACATTACTGGTTTCTGAAAACTGCTTTGTGAATCAAATAAAAAGCTACCAGATAAGCATTTTTATTTTAGCCATATTTGTGATAGAACTGGAAGTCACTGAATTCTTCTAATAATAATTCTTTTTAAAATGTTGTTTGAAATTGTTCCACTTGAAGATAAATGGAACTCTGGAGAATGGGATGAAGATATACATATTGTGAAAGTTCATTGATTCAAAATGGGTGATAGAAAGTATATTCTAAAATAAAGGAAAAACTGGTGATATTTTAACTTCTTTTTCTTTCAAGATAGTAATATGAACTGACTTGCTAATAAAATACCTGCAAATAATTCTGGATCTTTTATAATGATACAAAGTGTTTATGATTAAATATGAATATTGACCCTCTCAGAGACCCTAATCTACTCATCTCTAAAGAACTCAAATGACTAGCATTTAGAGAGTCATTACAGTGTTCTCAAAATAACATTTTCAGTATGTTCATGAAGCTTTGAAATTTTTAGCTTTAAAAACCTACTTTAAGCCACTTTGAGAGGGGAAGAGTATCCAGATGGATCCCTCCATCTGAAAGCAGCCATCCCCTCACCTGGGCTCTGGAGAAGGAAGAAAGGGAAAAAGGAGAGAGAAATAATTGGCAAGTAAAGATGTGAGTTAAAAAAGATCAATGAAAGGAGAAAGGTGGAGAGAGGGCAGGCTAAGCAAGCCAGGATAATTTAGAGTTCCTCAGATACAGGAAAACTGAGTCAAAGCTGCCAGGATTAAGAAGCAGTGCCTTAGTGCTGCTTATAAATCAAAATGCTATACTTTTAAAATAAGATGATTTTTTAAATTATTAAAATAATTCTTAACTTTATCTTGCAAAATGTCACTTTTCCCATTTCCTCCTGTTGATATCCCATTGTGGCAACACCAGATCTACTCCCAAGAGCAAATGGGTTACAAGAGTAGCATTGTGGCCTGGAGTGTTACAGCTTTGCAGCAGTTAATCAGAGGCAACTGAATACATTTGTTTAGGATGCCACACATCCCTAGGGTGAGTATTTGTTTTATAGTCTTGGCTTCTCAAAACGCTCTTTATCCAAGTTGCCAAGAGTAACATCATTCAATTTGTAACTCAATATTTCATCAACAACATTCATGTGTAGTGGACACACAGAAGACAGAAACCCTTGAAACTAAAAGGTGGGTGGAATAACAGGGCTGACATGAAGCCCAGCGCTGAAGGGCAAAAGACCGATGAAAACAATCAGTGTCCTGTGTCAATTCTGTTTTTAGGTACCTTTGCCTTCCTGCCTGACGCATGGATTTTATATTACCCATAAGCTGCCGTAACACTGAGATGTGAAATTGGGGGGATTTGAAATAAATGGAGCTAAATAGAACTTTTGGATGAAGAATCTCTGGTTTGTTCAGATCTGTTAAAGTAATAGGGGAAAGCACAAAAGGATCAAGGAAAAAAAGGCCCCAATCTTTGTTGGATGAGTGATAAAACAGCATTACTTGGGGAAAATTGGCCTGACCTTCACCTGCATGATGCTTCCGCTGCCTCAGTGATTCTTGCTTGGCTCTGATTAGGTAAAGATTGCCCCTTTCCCTGCAAGGAAAAGTCAAAGAACAAACAGGGGAACAATTCTTGACTGAACTATAAAAGATTTATTTTTTTAATCACAGTTGGACTCATCCAAGACAGTTTCTAATCTTATATTTTTAGGCTTAAAGAAAACAAAACAAAACAAAAAAAACCCTGCCTTTTAAAAGAAATTCTTTGGATCATTTTCTTTACAACCTCTAGTCTAGATCTCAACTCATATTTCTTGGATGTATTTTTTTAAAAAAAGAAAGAAACTCTTCCCACTTGAAATGATAGCTTTATCATTTCTTTTAGGCTCTCCACTAAGTTCTGCCGGAGAAGGACGGGCAGAGAGGAAACACAAGGCCTCCTCGACATCAGTTGGCGAGTTCCGCCAACGTTCCAAGTAAAGCTGAAACGATTTCCCACCCTCACGTCTCTGTGGATCCCTGCAGAAAGCAGAGCTCCATGGAACTATAATATTAAGTTGCAGACTCTGTCTGTTCATATAGACCAGAGCTTTTCTGTGACATTACTGTCAAACAGCCCCCTGTGTGACTAATATTTTTAACAGCATGCTATTTAAAATTTGACAAGGATATAATAATTCATTCTTCAGATAGTCAACATGCTATGAGAGTAAGTCATGTCTTTAAAGTATCTTTCAAAGGGGCTATTAAAAGTAGGTTAAATTTTCCCCCTATAGCATGCAATTTCCTTTTGGCTGTACCACTTCAACCACATAAAATTAAATTTTGACTTGAGAGTGACCTACTGAAAATTCAATGGAAAAATAAGGGGAAAGATTTAAATTACTGATTCAAAGGTAACTAACATGTCTGTCTGCAATTTAGCATACAGTTTGCTAAGCCCTCTGAGAATCTTATGTTTCTGGTAGTCAGTATTTTCCTCTTAGGATTCAGATTGTGTTTTTAATGGAAATGTTGTAAAATTTAATGGAATGTAATATCTTGTTGTGATATATAGACGTAAGGCAACACAGGAAAGAATTATCCATACGTATTTTCTGCCACAATCCTCCTCTCCATTCCTGGCCGCCTTCTAACCCATGATCCAACCACCCAGACCAACTACACATCCTCTACAATAAACTCTGCTCTTTTAACTCCTATGAAGTTGTTAACTGCTGACTTGCTGCTTTGAAATCCTTTTTTTCCCCCAATAATAGAAATGTATTCTAAATTATTATTAACAATATACTGATTTTGATGACTCCAATTTCAGAAGGGTATAAGGCAAGAGAAATTAATATGATTACCTTAATAAGAGTAGAATGTTCAGTGCCTAGAGAAAGAAGGCTTGAAGACGTTTACTGCAGAGCTATCTATAGCATATTCCACTGAGGCCAATGGGAATCACAAAAGTATTGTGTGATTTCACAGACAGAATTTTGGTATCTTTTATTTTGAGTTGTTATAATTACTAAATGTATTTTCTTTAAAATCTTGTGTGTATATGTGTCTGTGTGTATATACACAAAAAAGTTTATATATACAGTTGAACCCTTGAAAGCTGTGTGGGTTACGGTTGCCAACCCACCACACAGTCAAAAATCCCTGTGAAGCTTTACTGTAGGACCTCCATGTCTGTGGTTCCACATCTAAGGATTCAATCAACCATGAATTGTGTAGTACTGTAGTACATATATAGTGAAAAAAAATTGAGTATAAATGGACCCACGCCATCCAAACCCATGTTATTCAAAGATCACCTGTATAAAAAAGTATATATATATATATGCCAGGCAGGATAGGCTAGGTTATGCAGTGGTAACAAACAGCACTTAAATCTCAATAGTTTAACACAACCAAAATTAAATTTTTAATCAGGCAAGTCCACTGCAGCCTCCTAGGTCACTTTCTACAGCACCTGTATTCCACACGTTTACTTGTTGTCACAGTGTGCTTTGATCTCATGGCACACGTAATTTCCACAATCATCTCTGCAGAAGACCAAGAAAAAAGTGCAAGTAATCAAAGGCTTCACCTAGCCCCCCTGCTCATATTTTATTGGCCAAAGCATTTCACATGGCTAAAACCCACCAACAAGGGGACAAAGAAGTACAGGTTTCCTATGGGACCCATAGAAGATGAGAACCAGAGATTGGTGATCAGTACTACTGTCTACCACAAATGCAGAAAATGTTCACAATCAAATGCCTTGCTTTTCTTTTATCTCCAAATTACTCTCAACTTCACTCTATGGTATATAATTATTGCTGAGAGCAAAGTGTACTAAAAAGTGTATTAAAAAGCCAAAACTCCCAGTGGTCATCCACAGATACCGTTTTATTTTACCATTATGTAAACAAAGAAGAACGTCATCCTTCAAGATCTCAAATGTTTTGGATACACACACACACACACACACACACACACACACACACACACATAACATAACTTTGCAAAGCAGGAAAAGTATTAGAAAAAGTGAACCAAGTAAAAAGAATATGTTACAAAATCACTCACAGGAACAATAACCTAAGTGGAATATGAGATAAAATGCTTTAAAAACAGGTTAACATTTTTCTTTTCTATTCTTTTATCGTGAAAATATATAGCCTATACCTGCCAATTTTAACTGCTTGGCAATTCTTCCAAGGATTTACTCAGGCCATGCATTTAATGACAAATGTGTGGGCATCATCTGAGATGGGAATTGAGATGCTCAAAACTGCAGTCAGTATCTCCTATTGCTTTATACTCCATCAAAGATGATGCAAGCTGACTTCAAAGGGAGCTCGGTACTTGCATCAACTCTGCAGGGGTGTTGAGTAAAATGAGGAATGAAAAACAGGAACACCATTATGTTTTGAATTTCAAGTCCTAAATCATTATTTCCTAGCTGTGCATGAGGTTACGTAGACAGAAAATAAAATGACAACTGGTCATGTCATTGGGATGATGATATAGGAGGATCGGGAAGCTTCAGAAGAGGAATTTTTTTAAAGTCACATTAGAAAATAAATCTCTCTCCCCTGGTGTTCAGATATTCCTAGGACATTTTTCAGTGATAGAGTGACACTCTGGTACCCCCATAATGCCCAGGTGCCTGCTGGGGATTGACCTGTTTCAGAACTCTTTTCTCAAGAGAAATAATGTGCTACCCCTGAAGATAATTAACTGTGAGGTATCCAGACAGTCACTTACCTCTGCCATTGGGCCTCCATTTCTAAACAGAAATTTGTATGGCTATTTGTCAGTAATGGAGAACTCGTTATTAACATTAGAAAGCTAAAAGTATGCAATTTTATTTTAAAAACACATTTATTTTGCCTTTCTAATGTGTGTACAGAATACCGTTTCTCACTTGGTGCTATATTCATAGCGTGGACTTAATGGCTTGAAAGAAATTCAGATGATCCATTCATTTAAAAAATAAGATCTTTGAAAGTGCCTAAGTATTTAGTTACAGTCAATTTCTAAAATAATATCCATGCTGAAATGTGTGTGTGTGTGTGTGTATTTATGTGTGTGCATATTTAGTGACAAAAGGCAAAATAATTTATAGGACTAATTCTGGGTGCATATTTAAACAAGACAATTCATATTTATTTGAAAAGCAAGAATGCCTCTGGATTTAGTTAAGTATCTCAGTATAGTAATATGTGATTTATAATGTTCCTGGAAGTGTTTTTTACAGCGTTACTTTTGAAAAATAAATGAGGAAATTCTTAGCCAAGGCTGTACTTAAATTATGGTTTTATGATTTGTCATGAAGCACTAGAAAGTCACGAAAGGCAAAATGAAGCTGGAACTCATTGTGTTTCTCATAGTGTCATTAGAAGAGAAGCAGTCTTTACCATAAGAACATGGCCAGTATTTTTGAACCAAACTTTTACACAAGTTGACCTTTAAAAATTCATTACATTCCACTCTCGCCACTGTTATTCAACATAGTTTTGGAAGTCCTAGCCATGGCAATCAGAGAAGAAAAAGAAATAAAAGGAATACAAAATGGAAAAGAAGAAGTAAAACTGTCACTGTTTGCAGATGACATATACATAGTGTTTCTATACATAGAAAATATATATTTCTATACATAGAAAATCCTAAAGATGCCACCAGAAAACTACCAGAACTAGTCAATGAATTTGGTAAGGTTGCAGGATACAAAATTAATGCACAGAAATCTCTGGCATTCCTATATACTAATGATGAAAAATCAGAAGGAGAAATTAAGGAAACAATCCCATTTACTGTCACAACAAAAAGATAAAATATCTAGGAATAAACCTACCTAAGGAGGCAAAAGACTTGTACTCAGAAAACTATAAAACACTGATGAAAGAAATCAAAGATGACATAAACAGATGGAGAAATATACCATATTGGAAGAATCAATATTGTGAAAATGACTATACTACCCAAAGCAATCTACAGATTCAGTGCAATCCCTATCAAATTACCAATGGCATTCTTCACAGAATTAGGACAAAAAATTTTACAATTAGTATGGAAACACAAAAGACCCCGAATAGCCAAAGCAATCTTTAGGGAAAAACCCAGAACTGGAGGAATCAGGCTCCCTGACTTCAAACTATACACAAACCTACAGTAATCAAGAGAGTATGGTACTGGCACAAAAACAAAAATATAGATCAATGGTACAGAATAGAAAGCCCAGAGATAAACCCACACACATACGGCCACCTAATTTATGACAAAGGAGGCAAGAGCATACAATGCAGAAAAGACAGCCTCTTCAATAAGTGGTGCTGGGAAAACTGGACAGCTACATGTAAAAGAATGAAATTAGAACACTACCTAACACCATACACAAAAATAAGCTCCAAATGGATTAAAAACCTAAATGTAAGACCAGACACTATCAAACTCTTAGAGGAAAACATAGGAAAAACACTCTTTGACATAAACCACAGCAGGATATTTTTTGACCCACCTCCTAGACTAATGGAAATAAAAACAAAAATAAACAAATGGGACCTAATGAAACTTCAAAGCTTTTGCACAGCAAGGGAAACCATAAACAAGACAAAAAGATAACCCTCAGAATGGGAGAAAATATTTGCAAATGTAACAGTGGACAAAGGATCAATCTCCAAAATATACAAACAGCCCAGGGAGCTCAATATCAAAAAAACAAACAATTCAATTACAAAATCGGCAGAAGACCTAAATAGACATTTCACCAAAGAAGGCATACAGATGGTCAAGAGGCACATGAAAGGATGCTCAACATCACTAATTATTAGAGAAATGCAAATCAAAACTACAATGAGGTATCACCTCACACCGGTCAGAATGGCCATTGTCAAAAAATCTAGCCCACGTGCAGCAGCAAAGACCCAATGCAGCCAAAAATAAATTAATTAATTTTAAAAAATCTAGAAACAATAAATGCTGGAAAGCGTGTGGTGAAAAGGGAACCCTCCTGCACTTTTGATGGGAGTGTAAATTGATACAACCACTATGGAGAACAGTATGGAGGTTACTTAAAAAACTAAAAATAGAACTATCATATGACCCAGAAATCCCACTACTGGGAATATACCCTGAGAAAACCATAATTCAGAAAGACATGTACCACAATGTTCATTGCAGTTCTATTTACAATAGCCAGGACATGGACGCAACCTAAGTGTCCATCGACAGATGAATGGATAAAGAAGATGTGGCACATATATACAATGGAATATTACTCAGTCAGGAAAAGAAATGAAATTGAGTTACTTGTAGTGAGGTGGATGAACCTCGAGTCTGTCATACAGAGTGAAGTAAGTCAGAAAAAGAAAAACAAATACCGTATGCTAACACATATATATGGAATCTAAAAAAAAAACCAATGGTACTGATGAACCTAGTAGCAGGGCAGGAATAAAGAAGCAGACATAGAAAATGGATTTGAGGACACAGTGTTGGGGAGGAGAAAGCTGGGGCGAAGTGAGAGTAGCATCAACATATATACACTACCGAATGTAACATAGTTGGCTGGTGGGAAGCAGCAGCATAGCACAGGGAGATCAGCTCGGTGCTTTGCGATGACCTAGAGGGGTGGGATAGGGAGGGTGGGAGGGAGGCTCAAGAGGGAGGGGATATGGAGATATATTTATGCATATGGTTGATTCACTTTGTTGTACAACAGAAACTAACACAGTATTGTGAAGCAATTATACTCCAATAAAGATCTATTAAAAAATGAGAAAATATTCATTACATGAGAGCTATTTGTACATTCTACAGGTATGAAAACACACACACACACACACACACACACACACACACACACACACATATAGAATCGAATGATCATCTTGATGAAGCAGGATAAGAAATCTTGATAGTACTTCTTAGACTCATATATCATTTTTCCAGAGTGACTTCTGCCATGATTCCATTGAAGTATTTAGCGTTTTCTTCACTGATATTACTAAAAGGTCCCTTTTCACCATAGTTACTGACCTGTATCTTTTGCTCCTTATATACCTTTATTGTTATGAATATGACAGTTTTTAGGTCAGCGGTTTCCAAAGTAGGATACCTGTAACTTAGAATCTGTGCAACTCAACTTTTTTAGGTAAAAATATATATAAATAGAAATTCGACTTTATTATTTTTAGTTTTGTTTATACTTTATAAAATATATAGTATATTACATATTAAAGTACATGTATTTTAATCTTTTAAAATAACTATGTTGGGAGTACACACTTAAACATTTATAATGAAAAGAATGTACAAATAAAAATGTTTAGATCACTAGTCCAGATATCATTAAGCTTTGCAAAGCTTAAAAAATAAATATAATGATATATTTATTATACTTTAAATGACCAAATACCAGATGGATTTTCACATTAATACAGAATGTACTTAGATTGCCAATGGAAAAATTACTGGCATCAAATATTGATATTTTTTTCAGAGGCTAATCATGATATCACTTAGGAACTATTCTAATGGGCAAGACCCACACTTTTCAGATATACTCGATTTTGTTTGATACAGTATTTATTTCCTAATGTAAAGTGCCTGATCTATGAAATTAGATTAAAATTTTGATACAGGAAATTGGTTTTACATATAAAATTTTTGACTAATAATTTGAAAGTCAAGTACTTCTAAATATCACTAATATCTTACTGATTGACTACCTTCTGTCTCTATGTGTCAACATAAAATGGTGAGTGTAGAGTAACTGTGTCATTGAAAGGGGGCTTTCCTAATCCAGAAATATTGGGATTTGGTATGTGCCACTTAACATTTCATCTTTGTACCTGTAAGATTTCATATAGCGTTACTCCAGCTTCATCTATCAATGTTGATAGTAACAGAATGGGGAACTACGATCCCACAAACTGCACGGTGTGCACGCTCCCCCCCCAAAAAAACCTATATATATATTCTACAGTGAGTACTGGAGTTTGATCAATCATCAAAGTAAGAGCTTATTAACCTCACTGCCCCTATCCACCCCCACCTTCCAAGACCCTTCCATGGAGACAGAAACGATCCCCATGCAATTTGGGCATTAACTCAACAGATATTTATCGAGAACCTACTGTGTTCCTGGCACTATTCTTTCTATAAGAGGTATACCAGTGGGAAAAAAAAAAAGACAAAAACCCGCTCCTGCACTGCTACTGCAATCTATTTGATACGAGAGCAGCTCCCCATAAAAATCTATACCTTAAATGCCGGAAAATATTCAAACACCACAGCTATGTTTCACTACTGCTTAAGATGACCAGTGTCAGAGACTACCATAAAATCCATTTGAGACCCTAAAGCTTAACTTAGCTTTTCTACACTCTATGTAGTTTGGCGTTTAGACTGAGAATTGGCTCGCGTCTTGGCAGTAATAATACCACTAAGCTTCCAGCCTGCCTCACAGGTTACAATTTAATAAGAAAAATAAATGACAGCAGATGTTATACACAGTTACATTAGGAGAATTGCACACATCTAGTTCTAATCAAGCCATTTTTCACCCAGCTGAAGGTAAGAGAAGTTACTTTTAAAGGGTTCTGAATCAATGGGAAAATATTTGCTGAAGCCATGACCCCATCGGAGATAACCTGACTACTCCTGGGGGAAAACATTTTCTCAATGTTCCCACAATTTGATATACTATTCTTGAAGAATAGCGTGAATTATGAAAGGATATATTCTGGTTGGTAAGAAGATGGATGGAACTTCTTTATATATTATTTCATTTTCATGCATTTATTTAATAAACATTCTTTGAACACATTATAGGAAAGAATTGTTGTGAGCGGTAATGCTCAAGGTCCTTGAGGTCCACAGAACTTAATATCGACTTGGAAAGAGACCTTATAGACCCAGGGAAAGTTAGATAATAAAATAATCAAGCAAGATTAAAAGACAAAGTCTGATGAAGTTGCCAATTTTGGATATGAAGCTATGTGACCTTGGGAAAGTTAATCTCACTGATTAAGAGAACAATTGTTACCATCATAGGTTTAAAAGAAGCAGCTGTCATTATTGGATTATGAGACATGTTTGCTCTTAATTATATAATCACCCTGAGCTGATATGAACAGTCTTTTCTCAGATCCCTTGTACCACCTCAAGTTGGCTGTTCCAAAATGAAAATTTATTTTTTCTTTCTTCTCTTCCTTCACTTGCTTCCAGAGTGTTACTTTGTGCTTGCTGTGAGCGGGGCAAATGCAGGGAGTACCATTATTCATCCAGCGTGGCATTCCCTGTGCCAGCATCCAATTCTCTTACTACCCCTGACTGTCAGGGCACCCACTGATTGTGCATGGAATCTCCAGCCTTCTTGCCTAACGATCGCTGTTTGTAATAGACAATTCAAACAACAGATGTAGACTCTGATGCTCTATTTTCAACCCATTACATTGAAGAAAACCCACAGTGGTGGATCTCTAGTAGAGGAGATTGAACAGGTTATGTATTTAACAAACCAAGGTTATCACTGTAGCAGGATAATATCCTGTGAAACCACCCCCATTCCCTCCCATACCCCAAATTTCTTGTATCAGCATCAATATAGGAACAATCAATTGAGGAAACTCTTAGGTTTTTATTTTTACATTCATAGTCAGCTCAGTTCCTTTCAAATGTTATTTTGACACAGAATGGACAAGAAAGGAAAACCTTTCATAGTTCAAGTATTTCAGCTTCTCAGAGTTTTCAGAACTCAGTTCTCATCTATAACTGGCTGGATTATAGATACCAGAAAGAACTGGCCCTTATCAAGCCATTCCCAAACTTACCTTCTCCCTATGGGATCTGGAGATAATATGACAGACCCTTTCATTTGTCCCCTGCCCCTCCCCACAACACACATTGTTTCCATCTGGATGCCCAACTCAACTACATTTCCCCGCCTCCCTCGCGACTAGGTATGGACAAAAGATTCATTTCTCACCGGTGAAATGTGAAAAGGAAAGTGAGGTGTGCAACTTCTGCTTAAAAGGCACTAGCCCTGGACGTGCTGCTCCTTTTTCCTTGCCATTTGCATGAAAATAAATGAAGATGGCTGGAGTAATCTTTGAAGTCATATGTAGAAGATAGATTTCTAGAGCTTTGAATGTAGCCCAGTGACAAGCACGCTTGGCTGTTCATGAGAATCACTTGGGAAGTTTATAAAACGAACCAGTGGCTGAGCTTCAACCACAGGATTCTGATTTAATTATTTGGTTTGGGGCCCAGGAACTATTATTATTATGTCATTGTTGTTACGGATCTCCTGGTGTTTCTAAGGTGACAACACTGATGGAGCCCAGTGCAGTAAATGGTTACGACCTGATATGCCCTTCCCAGCTCATTCTTTCCCTTAAGATGGAGACTCCACTGCCCTCAAACACAAGACCCATCAAATTTATGCCTAAGAAGTAACGACTTTCCACTTGTTCAGCTGAATTGAGATAGAGAGAGTCTATGGAAAGGAAGCAGAGTTATCCATTTAAAGCAAACGAAACAAAGAAACTTACTTGCCTCTCCCAAGTCTCTGCTTCCACTCCTGCCCAAGCAGCCAGAAAGATCCCTTAAAATGAGAAATAAGATCATGTCAAAGCCCTGCAGTGGCTCTCCATTTTAATCAGAATAAAAGCCAAAGTTTTTACAACGTCTTACCAGACCTCACACACTATGGTCCCTCTGAGATCAACACCTACTTCTCTTCCCTCTGCTCACTCTGCTCCAGGTCTACTGGCCTTTTTGTGGTTCTTGGAACACATCACATACTCTTCACCTCAGGGCCATTACATAGACTCTACCTAGGTCTAGAATACTCTTTTCTAAATAACCAAGTGGCTAATTTCCTCACTTCCTTCAAGTACTTGCTCAAATGTCAACTTTTCAACGAGGTGTACTTTGGCCATTCTACTTAAAATTGCAATTTTCCCACCCCTCTACACTCTCAAATTTCCTTTTGCTACTCTCTTTTTTTTTTTTTTTTTTGTGGTACGCGGGTCTCTCACTGTTGTGGCCTCTCCCGTTGCGGAGCACAGGCTCCGGACGCACAGTCTCAGGGGCCATGGCTCACAGGCCCAGTTGCTCCGCGGCATGTGGGATCTTCCCGGACCAGGGCACGAACCCGCGTCCCCTGCATCGGCAGGCAGACTCTCAACCATTGCGCCACCAGGGAAACCCTGCTACTCTCTTTTTGTTTTCACTTGGAAATTATTACATTGTTACGAACTACACAATTTCTTATTTATGATGCTTACTCTCACTGTCATTTTACCCCCACTAGAACGGAAGCTCCATAAGAATAAGGGTATTTTGTTATCTAACTTGTTCATTCCTATATCCCAAACCCCTAGAACAACATAGTGTAAGTACTCAAAAACTGAATGAATGGATAAATGAACTAAAATATCTAAATTATTCTAGAAGAGATTTATTGAATATCTACTATGGAGAGACCAAAGAAATAGAAATTGTTTCTGTCCCCAAGGATTTCAAAGAAGGGTACACAAATTTGATTTTGGATATAAAGAGCATGGTGTCAATATTGTGTGATTTGCAGACTTCCAAGCAGAACTCTCACTACAAAATACTTTTTTACACACACACCTGTGGATGCGCACACTCACACTTACACACAGACATACACATTGTCTTAATGCTTTATGTTTCCATTGGATTCCAAAGACACAGGCCTTTGTAAGCTGATGCTTAAAAGAAATTATAATTGATTGAAGAGAGTATAGTGCTAGTAAAAGTGGAATCAGTGAATGATAACTCTGGGAATGGAAGAGGCAGAGTCTCAGGGAAAGGAAGAGCAAGGTCTAGAGAAAATTTGTTTGCTTCACAATATTGCCTAGAAATGACCCTGATTAAACAATGAGTTGACACTATTTTAGTCAACTGAAGAAGGTTAGAAATCTGCTATAGCAAAGTGCCCACATAGTGGGGACTCAATAAATATTTACTTTAAATAAATGGATGAATGAAGAGTAAGCAGCATGATTTATGATTATCTTTTCATCATTTACCTTTCCCTACAAAATAAGGTCTTCTTATTTAGATTAATATGCTCACTTTCGATTAATATGCTCTTCCTCCCCCCACAAAATGGCTGTGAGGTAAAAGGATAAAACAAATGTTTCGGCATAAAAACTATGTGAGATATCTTTTGAAATCTGTGCAGTATCTTCCATCTGTACCTGCTGTGCATAATTTCAGAATCCACTGCTTTCATCAAGTAAAGAAAACCCGTTTGCCCTTTCATCTGTGCGTCATATCACACTAATTTTCATCAAAACCAGCCAAACCTTTATGAGCTACCAGTCCCCAGGCTTCCTGGAAGGCTCCCCTGTCTGCTTCTGGTATAAGCAGAGTTAGGCCCTGAAGTCTGAACTGTGGAAAATTTCAGTTGTTTCTGTAACTATGGTAAGTCCTGTGTTTATATCAGGAAAATTGACTATTGACCATTATTTTCCTAAAGAGAGAGGCTCATGAATTTCACATGCTCATGCCTTTTTTGGTCTTTAATGTCCTTATTCCAAACCTGACATCTTCTGTATGCATCAGGGAGACCTAATCTTAAGTACAAAGAAATAGGTTCTTTCCAAAGTATAACTTGTGCTTCTTGAGGTTCTATCAGTTAGGGGCTACTATGATAGGTAGGTCATATTACTGAAAAAATAAATACATTTATCCAAGTATGCATCCTCCATATTTTTTAGGAAATTCTCACTCTCCCTTCAAAAATCCCCATTCATTTATCTGTGCAGTTCCTCAAGAGCTGTCTCCTATGTCTCAGCTGGCATTATGATCTGTTCTTGCTTAAATTCAAACACTGATTCATGTTCTGTTGCCAAGGATGCTGAAAGTGACAAAGCTGCTCCAGAAGTTGGTGATGATTGCCAAGGTCTACATGGAAGTTGCCAATATTTATTGCTGCGAGTACTGCCTCTACAAAGTGAAAATAGCTATGGTTTGGGCACAGAGTCCCACCACTAAGAAAGCCTTGGACACTAAGTCCCAGGGCCAAAGAAGCTACTAATAATAAACCAATCTTATGCCAAGCCCGCATTATGTATTCTATAACTTTTCTTGTTCTGAAACAATGACAGGTTTCATGACAAAGTAACATCAATCACTTTTTCCCTCCTTTTAAATTTCAGTGCATTAAATGCTTTGAGTTTCATGCTCTCAAAATGTTAAAAAGTTTAAGGTTACAGCCTCTATTCATTACTGTTCTGGCTAATGTGACTTCATGGACAAAGGTATGTATATTGCAGAAAAAAGAAATAGATGAGGAAACCAACTGGGGTAGTCAGTAAAGGAAGACAGTGTAAACTAAATACCTTAATTTTTCACTGCCTTCCATGACAAATCCATTGTATGCTTGGTCTCTTTCTTCCCACAGTATGAATTCCTTCTAAAAGGACTTCACAAATCCCTGAAAAGTTTAACACCCTGGCAGTTCTGCCCTCAAGTCTCCTCAGTTACTCCTATATGCATTAATTCATAAGAGATAAGATACCATCACACCACCTCCTCTCCACTATGTAAAAAGGGCTTTACATTCTACAGATTTCACTTATAGAGTCTCAATCAAATATGGGATTATTATATGGCAGCTACAGTGACAAAAAAATTCTCAGGCATAATTTAATATTGGTTATACATTGGGAATTATAATTTAACTATCCTTCGCAAAAAGAGAACAATCCTATCAGTGCCATCATCTTCAAGCTAAAAAGAATAGACTTTAGTGCATTCTCATTGGTAAAATGAAGGAAACGTACAGAAATCAGAACACTAAGAAAGAAAAGTGTGGATTTGGAGAAGAGAGAATGGGAGATCAAGCTTAATATTACAGGTATTCCAGAGTGGAAAAAAAAAAGGGAGACACACAAACTAATTAATAATGTAATAAAAGAAAACATTCCCAAGCTAAAGAAATACTTCATCCTGTAGATTAAAAGCTACCAATAAGTTTAAAATGAATGATTTATAATCAAGTGTACTTTCATAAAAGTACAAATGCCTGAGCTCAATCCCTGAAGATTCTGATCAGCTGGGACTGAGGTGGTACCTCGATAATTGTACTTTAAAAATTCCTCAGATGTGATTCTGATAAACAACCCTAGGTTGAAAATGATTCTTCAAAGCATACTCTTTATAGATAAGAATACATATCTAGATAGTTTCTCAAGGAAATAAAAGAAGTGGAGGAAAGAGTGATGGGGGAGGAAGGGAAGAAAGGAAGGAAGGAAAGAAGGAAGGAAGGAAGGAAGGAAGAGAGGAAGGAAGGAAGGAAGGGAGGGAGGGAAGAAGAAAGAAAGAAAGGAAGATGTTTTAAAAGTCAGGATGAGAGTAGGTAAGGGTGGTTTTAAATTAGTGAAACCCTTATCTATTTTAATATGAGGTTAATAGATATTGTACAAAATTAATAAATAGCAGTATAGTCATATCATTTAGAGAATAAAACTGATCACTTTAAAACAGTTACCATTGTTATAAGTGGTTTCCTCTGCAGACTAAGACTTTTGATGTGAAGAAGGGTAGGCAAATATAAGACCGTACACAATATTTTTTTATTCCCATGCATTATTTTCAAATACAATGATAAAACTTAAAAATAACAACATTTGTTGTTTATAATAATTACTAACATTTATTGAATATTTATTATCTCCATGTTACTACTATACTAAACATTTTAATTGCATTATGTAATTAAATATTACCTTTATGTAATTTAAAAACCCTATGAAGTAGGTAAATTTATACCTATTTTCCACTGGAAGAAACTGAGGCTTAACAAAGTTAAGTAACTTGCCTAAGATCACAGAACTGGCAAGGGATGCATGTGTCTAACTTCCAAGTCCACACTCCCAACTGCTTTGACAAACTCTAAAGAAGAACATACATGCAATTATTACAAAGGAGACTCTAAATAGAGTATACATTTATTAATTGATTCAATATATAATAATTCCTATTTTAACATTTAGATCCCCTGTAGCTATTACAAAAATTTCTCTATGAAACTTGGATCCAAAAAATATGTTTTCTTTTTTAAATCAATTAAATCTTTTCCAAGACCCCACCTGCAAGGATGGAAGAAATTCAGTAATAATCATGCTTGAAAGGGCCCTCCTTTCTTTCTAGGGTCGTGGCAGAATTATAAGATGGCACTCATTTTGGTGAGGGGACGCGGGGCTCGCGGGCCACCGTGGTAGCCATCACAGCCATTGTTCTTTCTAATATCCGGATTCGAGGACTCTTGTCTGGGCTAACTCAGACATAACCCGCAGTGATTTACCTGATTGACTACAGACTCCCTGATGTCAGGGCCAGAGTGCTTTCACTAGCAGCCCTGGTCAAACCTCCTGCTGAAACCTCCTGGCGAATTTTCCTCACCTACTCTGCTCCAAGTTCAGTGATTCCTCAGCATCCTTCTTGGGATCTGGAGGGTCTATTTCTGCTTCTTCCATCCCTAGGATCCCCTGTTACCAGACAATCCTGCTTAAACATTATCTCACTAAGAGAGATATGTTCTGATATTCTTAATGACTTTGAGTCAAGATAACCCCAAATGTTGAAATGTTGTCTATCTTTAGATAAAAGGTTGAAGAGGGAATATCTGAAGCTGTGAGAACAAAATACAGATGAGTGTCTCAATAAACTATCCTGCCTGAATAAAACTAAAAGGAAAGTTAAGCTCGACTTTATTACTGACCTTTCTAAGAATAATAAGATCTAAGGGGATATTTATAAGTATGTATGTATAGATATAGATACACACACTCATATATATACATATATATTCACACACAAACACACACACACACACACATTTCAAACAGGCCAAAATGGAAAGAATAGCATAATGAACCTCTAGGACCCCATTACTCAACTTCCAACAATTATCCACTTATGGTTTCAACTATATGCCACTCATCTCCCCACCTGGAATTACTGAAAAGTACCCAGAAATCCTAGTATTTCATCTATATTTTATTATGCATCTCTAAAACATAGTCTATTTTCATTAACTTTACCACAAAACATTATCATACCTTTAAAAAATATTCATTTCTTAATATAGTGAAATATTCAGTCAATGAAATTGAATTTTTAAGAACATTAAGCTAAAGCAATAAGTTATCAAGAATTCCTTCCAGAGTTAATGTATTAATGCTCATGATGATTTTCCACAATTATTAAGAAGCTCTTTCTTATCAACATATTTATCATATTTTAAGAGTATTTTGAGAAAAGCTCTTACTTCAATTTTACACTTTTAGAACTAATATGCTGACTACTAGCCTTCACTTTGTTCAAGTTGTATTGATTTTCTTAACAAAAGTAACACAGTAGGGCTTCCCTGGTGGCACAGTGGTTGAGAGTCTGCCTGCCGATGCAGGGGACACAGGTTCGTGCCCCGGTCTGGGAAGATCCCACATGCCGCGGAGCCGCTGGGCCCGTGAGCCATGGCCGCTGAGCCTGCGCGTCTGGAGCCTGTGCTCCGCAACGGGAGAGGCCACAACAGTGAGAGGCCCGCGTACCGCAAAAATGAACACTTTAGGGAAGGCGTCATTTTTGCGTTTCTCTAGACAGTCTGAAAGCTGCAGCAACATTATTGAGAGACTGTCAAATATCAAACACCAGCTTTTCTTTGGAAAAACAAAAATTTAGGTGATTTTGCCTTCTTGATTTGTTCAGTGCAAAGAACTTACTTCCTCATCTCCTTCTCTGCTGGCCTCCTCTGTTCCCCCATCTCGCAAAAAAAAGAAAAAAAAACCTAATTATTAATCTTTGACATTAAGAAGAAATGTAGAAAATCGGTTCTTCAAGAGGAACCAAATATTACACCAAAATTAACATATAATGAACTGAATTATGGAGTAAATATCTATCCAAACATTCCCCTAGGACAGGATTTGGCAAACTCCAACCTACTGGCCAAGTCCAAGCCAAGGCCTGTTTTTGTTTTACACATCTCACCAGCTATGAACGGTTTTTACATTTCCAAATGGTTGAAACAAAATTGAAAGAAGGATAATATTTTGCGACATGTGAAATTGTATGGAATTTAAACTTGCCCATCAGTAAAATTTTATTGGCACAGAGTCATACTCTTTCATGTATATATTGTCTAGGAGTGCCTTTGTACTGTAACGACACAGTTATAGTTGCAACAGAGCTGAGATGCCCTTAGAGCCTACATTATTTACTACCTGGACCTTTGTAGGAAACATTGCCATCCCTTGCTTTAGGACAATGAAAACTTTCTAAGTATCAATTTTTAGCAATTGTTAATGAAATATAAACACTGTCCAGTTATAGAGCTCTTACTGACATCATCACAATTCCTAGGCAAAAAACTTACCAAAGGTTACAATGCAAACAGAATCACAGATATTTACGCATGTACACGCATCCACACAAAATATTAAGAAGACAAATGCATTAAGCAAATAGTTCATATTTGTTTTGCTAATATTTAGATATGTACTGGATATGCTTCAAGTCTGCTGGGTTGGGGACATTATCTCCCACAGTTTTGTTATTTTCAGTAAAGAAACAATTGCATCTGTAGGAAGAAAAGTATACTCTGTTACAGCTGTATCAACAGAATATTCTTTTGTTTTGGAATGCAGCTGACATTGCATGTCAAGTTTAACATACTTGGCCAATGATGCAAAATATGACCTCCATTGCCCATGAGCATAAGTTTGGAAGACTTCCCCTGAACAAGTTTTTCTTTGGGAGGAAGGAGGCTGGAGGGTATAATTATGGTTCTTTAACTTATGGTTCTATAATTTATTTAGTTTACTTAATTTTTGATTCTATAAAGTATTTTATTAAACAAAATAGTGTTCAATCTTCTAAACATATTTTTCTTATATGGAATTATGTGAACACTAGAGATTTGTTTAAATTAAGTACTAATCACTACCCATGCTGAGTGTGAGGGAAAATGTCTGAGAATTGTTATCTGTTGAAATAAGAACATTTCTCTATGCAACCACTTATCCAAACAAGCATTGTATTAGCTTTTAGCATTCATAAATTCTCTTAGTGAACAATAAATAAAAATAATAATAATAATGTTCCTGTGTTTCAAATGTGTTCTTTCTTTTTAACATCTTTATTGGAATATAATTGCTTTACAATGGTGTGTTACTTTCTGCTTTATAACAAAGTGAATCAGTTATACATATACGTATGTTCCCATATCTCTTCCCTCTTGCATCTCCCTCCCTCCCACCCTCCCTATCCCACCCCTCTAGGTGGTCACAAACCACCGAGCTGATTTCCCTGTGCTATGCATCTGCTTCCCACTAGCTACATATTTTACATTTGGTAGTGTATATATGTCCATGCCACTCTCACTTTGCCACAGCTTACCCTTCTCCTTCCCCATATCCTCAAGTCCATTCTCTAGGTCTGTGTCTTTATTCCCGTCTTACCCCTAGGTTCTTCAGGAACTTATTTTTTTTCTTAGATTCCATATATATGTGTTAGCATATGGTATTTGTTTTTCTCTTTCTGACTTACTTCACTCTGTATGACAGACTCTAGGTTCATCCACCTCACTACAAATGACTCAATTTCATTTCTTTTTATGGCTGAGTAATATTCCATTGTATATATGTGCCACATCTTCTTTATCCATTCATCCGATGATGGACACTTAGGTTGCTTCCATGTCCTTGCTATTGTAAATAGAGCTGCAATGACCATTTTGGTACATGAGCCTTTTTGAATTATGGTTTTCTCAAGGTATATGCCCAGTAGTGGTACTGCTGAGTCGTATGGTAATTCTATTTTTAGTTTTTTAAGGAACCTCCATACTGTTCTTCATAATGGTTGTATCAATTTGAATTCCCACCAACAGTGCAAGAGTGTTCCCTTTTCTCCACACCCTCTCCAGCATTTATTGTTTCTAGATTTTTTGATGATGGCCATTCTGACTGGTGTAAGATGATATCTCATTGGAGTTTTGATTTGCATTTCTCTAATGATTAATGATGTTGAGCATTCTTTCATGTGTTTGCTGGAAATCTGTGTATGTTCTTTGGAGAAATCTCTGTTTAGGTCTTCTGCCCATTCTTGGACTGGGTGTTTTGCTTTTTTGATATTGAGATGCATGTGCTCCTTGTAAATTTTGGAGATTAATCCTTTGTCAGTTGCTTCATTTGTAAATATTTTCTCCCATTCTGAGGGTTGTCTTTTGGTCTTGTTTACGGTTTCCTTTGCTGTGCAAAAGCTTTTAAGTTTCATTAGGCCCCATTTGTTTATTTTTGTTTTTATTCCCATTTCTCTAGGAGGTGGGTAAAAAAGGATCTTGCTGTGATTTACGTCATAGAGTGTTCTCCCTATGTTTTCCTCTAAAAGTTTGATAGTGTCTGGCCTTATATTTAGGTTTGTTTTTTTTGTTTGTTTTTTCTTTTGTGGTACGCGGGCCTCTCACTGTTGTGGCCTCTCCCGTTGTGGAACACAGGCTCCAGATGCGCAGGCTCAGTAGCCATGGCTCATGGGCCTAGCTGCTCCACAACATATGGGATCTTCCTAGACTGGGGCATGAACCTGTATCCTCTGCATTGGCAGGCGGACTCTCAAGCACTGTGCCACCAGGGAAGCCCAATTTAGGTCTTTAATCCATTTTGAGTTCATTTTTGTGTATGGTGTGAGACAGTGTTCTAATTTCATACTTTTACATGTACCTGTCCAGTTTTCCCAGCACCACTTATTGAAGAGGCTGTCCTTTCTCCACTGTATATTCTTGCCTCCTTTATCAAAGATAAGGTGTCCATATGTGCGTGGGTTTATCTCTGGGCTTTCTATCCTGTTCCATTGATCTATATTTCTGTTTTTGTGCCAGTACCATACTGTCTTGATTACTGTACCTTTGTAGTATAGTCTGAAGTCATGGAGCCTGATTCATCCAGCTCCATTTTTCATTCTCAAGATTGCTTTGGCTATTAGGGGTCTTCTGTGTTTCCATACAAATTGTGAATTTTTTTGTTCTAGTTCTGTGAAAAATGCCAGTGGTAGTTTGATAGGGATTGCATTGAATCTGTAGATTGCTTTGGGTAGTAGAGTCATTTTCATAATGTTGATTCTTCCAATCCAAGAACATGGTATATCTTTCCATCTACTTGTATCATCTTTAATTTCTTTCATCAGTGTCTTATAATTTTCTGCATACAGGTCTTTTGTCTCCTTATGTAGATTTATTCCTAGATATTTTATTCTTTTTGTTGCAATGGTAAATGGGAGTGTTTTCTTGATTTCATTTTCAGATTTTTCATCATTAGTGTATAGGAGCACCAGAGATTTCTGGGCATTAATTTTATATCTTGCTACTTTACCAAATTCATTGATTAGCTCTAGCAGTTTTCTGGTAGCATCTTTAGGATTCTCTGTGTATATTATCATGTCATCTGCAAACAGTGACAGCTTTACTTCTTTTCCGATTTGGATTTCTTTTATTTCCTTTTCTTCTCTGATTGCTGTAGCTAAAACTTCCAAAACTTTGTTGAATAATAGTGGTGAGAGTGGGTAACCTTGTCTTGTTCCTGATCTTAGTGGAAATGCTTTCAGTTTTTCACCACTGAGGACGATGTTGGTTTGTCATATATGGCCTTTATTATGTTGAGGAAAGTTCCCTCTATGCCTACTTTCTGGAGGGTTTTTATCATAAATGGGTGCTGAATTTTGTCAAAAGATTTTTCTGCATCTATTGAGATAATCATATGGTTTTTCTCCTTCAATTTGTTAACATAGTGTATGACGTTGATTGATTTGCGTATACTGAAGAATCCTTGCATTCCTGGAATAAACCCCACATGATCATGGTGTATGCCTTTTAATATGCTGTTGGATTCTGTTTGCTAGTATTTTGTTGAGGATTTTTGCAGCTATGTTCATCAGTGATATTGGCCTGTAGTTTTCTTTCTTTGTGACATCCTTGTCTGGTTTTGGTATCAGGGTGATGGTGGCCTCATAGAATGAGTTTGGGAGTGTTCCTCCCTCTGTTAAATTTTGGAAGAGTTTGAGAAGGATAGGTGTTAGCTCTTCTCTAAATGTTTGATAGAATTCGCCTGTGAAGCCATCTGGTCCTGGGCTTTTGTTTGTTGGAAGATTTTTAATCATAATTTCAATTTCAGTGCTTGTGATTGGTCTGTTCATATTTTCTATTTCTTGCTGGTTCAATCTTGGCAGGTTGTGCATTTCTAAGAATTTATCCATTTCTTCCAGGTTGTCCATTTTATTGGCATAGAGTTACTTGTAGTAATCTCTCATGATCCTTTGTATTTCTGCAGTGTCAGTTGTTACTTCTCCCTTTTCATTTCTAATTCTATTGATTTGAGTCTTCTCCCTTTTTTTCTTGATGAGTCTGGCTAATGGTTTATCAATTTTGTTTATCTTCTCAAAGAACCAGCTTTTAGTTTTATTGATCTTTGCTATTGTCTCCTTCATTTCTTTTTCATTTATTTCTGATCTGATCTTTATGATTTCTTTCCCTCTGCTAACTTTGGGTTTTTTTTTGTTCTTCTTTCTCTAATTGCTTTAGTTGCAAGGTTAGGTTGTTTATTTGAGATGTTTCCTGTTTCATAAGGTAGGACTCTATTGCTGTAAACTTCCCTCTTAGAACTGCTTTTGCTGCATCCCATAGGTTTTGGGTCGTCGTGTTTTCATTGTCATTTGTTTCTAGGTATTTTTTGATTTCCTCTTTGATTTTTTCAGTGATCTCTTGGTTATTAGGTAGTGTATTGTTTAGCCTCCATCTATTTGTATTTTTTACAGATCTTTCCCTGTAATTGATATCTAGTCTCATAGCGTTGTGGTTGGAAAAGATACTTGATACGATTTCAATTTTCTTAAATTTACCAAGGCTTGATTTGTGACCGAAGATATGATCTATCCTGGAAAATGTTCCATAAGCTCTTGGGAAAAATGTGTATTCTGTTGTTTTTGGATGGAATGTCCTAAATATCAATTAAGTCCATCTTGTTAATTGTATCACTTAAAGCTTGTGTTTCCTTATTTATTTTCATTTTGGATGATCTGTCCATTGGTGAAAGTGGGGTGTTAAAGTCCCCTACTATGATTGTGTTACTGTTGATTTCCCCTTTTAAGGCTGTTAGTATTTGCCTTATGTATTGAGGTGCTCTTATGTTGGGTCCATAAATATTTACAATTGTTGTATCTTCTACTTGGATCGATCCCTTGATCATTATGTAGTGTCCTTCTTTGTCTCTTGTAATAGTCTTTATTTTAAAGTCCATTTTTTCTTATATGAGAATTGCTACTCCAGGTTTCTTTTGATTTCAGTTTGCATGGAATATCTTTTTCCATCCCCTCACTTTCAGTCTGTATGTGTCCCTAGGTCTGAAGTGGGTCTGTTGTAGACAGCATATATATGAGTCTTGTTTTTGTATCCATTCAGCCAGTCTGTGTCTTTTGGTGGGAATATTTAATCCATTAACATTTAAGGTAATTATCGATATGTATCTTCCTGTTGTAGACAGCATATATATGAGTCTTGTTTTTGTATCCATTCAGCCAGTCTGTGTCTTTTGGTGGGAATGTTTAATCCATTAACATTTAAGGTAATTATCGATACGTATCTTCCTATTCCCATTTTCTTAATTGTTTTGGGTTTGTTATTGTAGGTCTTTTCCTTCTCTTGTGCTTCTTGCCTAGAGAAATTCCTTTAGCATTTGTTGTAAAGCTGGTTTGGTGGTGCTGAACTCTCTCAGCTTTTGCTTGTCTGTGAAGGTTTTAACTTCTCCATCAAATCTGAATGAGATCCTTGCTGAGTAGAGTAATCTTGGTTGCAGGTTTTTCTCCTTCATCACTTTAAATATGTCCTGCCACTCCTTTCTGGCTTGCAGAGTTTCTGCTGAAAGATCAGCTGTTAACCTTATGGGGATTCCCTTGAGTGTTATTTGTTGCATTTCCCTTGCTGCTTTTAATATGTTTTCTTTGTATTTAATTTTTGATAGTTTGATTAACATGTGTCTTGGCGTGTTTCTCCTTGGATTTATCCTGTGTGGGACTCTCTGTGCTTCCTGGACTTGATTAACTATTTCCTTCCCATATTAGGGAAGTTTTCAACTATAATCTCTTCAAATATTTTCTCAGTCCCTTTCCTTTTCTCTTCTTCTGGGACCCCTGTAATTCAAATGTTGGTGCGCTTAATGTTGTCCCAGAGGTCTCTGAGACTGTCCTCAGTTCTTTTCATTCTTTTTTCTTTATTCTGCTCTGCAGTAATTATTTCCACTATTTTATCTTCCAGGTCATTTATCCGTTCTTCTGCCTCAGTTATTCTGCTATTGATTCCTTCTAGAGTATTTTTAATTTCATTTATTGTGTTGTTCATCATTGTTTGTTTCCTCTTTAGTTCTTCTAGGTCCTTGTTAAATGTTTCTTGCATTTTCTCTATTCTATTTCCAAGATTTTGGATCATCTTTACTATCATTACTCTGAATTCTTTTTCAGGTAGACTGCCTATTTCCTCTTCATTTGTGAGGTCTGGTGGGTTTTTACCTTGCTCCTTCATCTGCTGTGTGTTTTTCTGTCTTCTCATTTTGCTTATCTTACTGTGTTTGGGGTCTCCTTTTTGCAGGCTACCGGTTCATAGTTCCCGTTGTTTTTGGTGTCTGTCCCCAGCAGCTAAGGTTGGTTCAGTGGGTTGTGTAGGCTTCCTGGTGGAGGGGACTAGTGCCTGTGTTCTGGTGGATGAGGCTGGATCTTGTCTTTCTGGTGGGCAGGTCCATGTCTGGTGGTGTGTTTTGGGTGTCTGTGGCCTTATTATGATTTTAGGCAGGCTCTCTCCTAATGGATGGGGCTGTGTTCCTGTCTTGCTAGTTGTTTGCCATAGGGTGTCCAGCACTGTAACTTGCTGGTCGTTGAGTGAAGCTGGGTCTTAGTGTTGAGATGGAGATCTCTGGGAGATTTTCGCCGTTTGATATTATGTGGAGCTGGGAGATCTCTTGTGGACCAGTGTCCTGAAGTTGGCTCTCCCACCTCAGAGGCACAGCACTGACTCCTTGCTGGACTTCCAAGAGCCTTTCATCCACACAGCTCAGAATAAAAGCTAGAAAAAATAGAAAGAAAGAAAGAAAGAGGATAAAATAAAATAGAATAAAATAAAATAAAGTTATTAAAATAAAAGCTAAAAAAATAATTATTATGAAAAAAATAATTAAGTTAAAAAAAGAAGAGAATGGACAGACAGAATCCTAGGACAAATGGTGAAAGCAAAGCTATACAGACAAAATCTCACACAGAAGCATACCCATACACACTCACAAAAAGAGGAAAAGGGGAAAAAATAATATATCTTGCTCCCAAAGTCCACCTCCTCAATTTGTGATGATTTGTTGTCTATTCAGGTATTCCACAGATGCAGGGTACATCAAGTTGATTGTGAAGCTTTAATCCACTGCTCCTGAGACTGCTGGGAGGGATTTCCCTTTCTCTTCTTTATTCTCACAGCTCCTGGGATTCCACTTTGGATTTGGCCCCGCCTCTGCTTGTAGGTCATCTGAGGGCGTCTGTTCTTTGCTCAGACAGGACGGGGTTAAAGGAGCAGCTGATTCGGGGGCTCTGGCTCACTCAGGCCAGGGGGAGGGAGGGGTACGGAGTGCGGGGAGGGCCTGCGGCAGCAGAGGCCAGCATGACATTGCACCAGCCTGAGGCGCGCCGTGCATTCTCCCAGGGAAGTTGTCCCTGGATTCCGGGACCCTGGCAGTGGCGGGCTGCACAGGCTCCCCAGAAGCGGGGTGTGGATAGTGACCTGTGCTCGCACACAGGCTTCTTGGTGGCGGCAGCAGCAGCCTTAGCGTCTCATGCCCGTCTCTGGGGTCCGCGCTTTTAGCCGCTGCTCGCGCCCGTCTCTGGAGCTCCTTTAAGCAGTGTTCTTAATCCCCTCTCCTAGCGCACCAGGAAACAAAGAGGGAAGAAAAAGTCTCTTGCCTCTTCGGCAGCTCCAGACTTTTTCCTGGACTCCCTCCCAGCTAGCTGTGGTGCACTAACCCCCTGCAGGCTGTGTTCACGCCACATAACCCCAGTCCTCTCCCTGGGATCTGACCTCTGAAGTCCGAGTCTCAGCTCCCAGCCCCGCCCGCCCAGGCGGGTGAGCAGACAAGCCTCTCGGGCTGGTGAGTGCCGGTCGACACCAATCCTCCGTGCAGGAATCTTTCCCCTTTGCCCTCCGCACCCCTGTTGCTGTGCTCTCCTCCGTGGCTCCGAAGCTTCCCCCCTCTGCCACCTGCAGTCTCCGCCCGCGAAGGGGCTTCCTAGTGTGCGGAAGCCTTTCCTTCTTCACAGCTCCCTTCCACTGGTGCGGGTCCCATTCCCTATCCTTTTGTCTCTGTTTATTCTTTTTTCTTTTGCCCTACCCAGGTACGTGGTGGGGGGGGGGGGGGTTCTTGCCTTTTGGGAGGTCTGAGGTCTTCTGCCAGCGTTCAGTAGGTGTTCTGTAGGAGTTGTTCCACGTGTTGATGTATTTCTGGTTTATCTTTGGGGAGGAAGGTGATCTCCGTGTGTTACTCTTCCACCATCTTCTCCTGGTCCCCTCAAATGTATTCTTAAATAATTCCACCTCAGCCTCCTGAGCTCCCCAGGTCTGGAAACATTTGCCACCAATAAAATCACTTTCAGCTGGTTAATCTAATGATCTTGGTTTATGCTAGCAAATGCTTTGTCATTTTATGTTTTCATAAAAAGAACATACTAAATTTTGAAGGCTTGTTTTACTCTATTATAGTTAGCCTGTAGTACATCAACAAGCAGAAAAGCTACAGTGTCTGACTTCTAGAAGAATTTAACAAAATTCGTATGCATTTACAACTGGAGGCTGACACGCACTTGTCTAAATAAATAGCCATGGCTGAGTAATATTCCATTGCATATATGTGCCACATCTTCTTTATCCATTCATCTGTCAATGGACATTTAGGTTGCTTCCATGTCCTGGCTATTGTAAATAGTGCTGCAATGAACATTGTGGTTCATGACTCTTTTTGAATTAAAGTTTTCTCAGGATATATGCCCAGTAGTGGGATTGCTGTGTCATATTGTATTTCTATTTTTAGTTTTTTAAGGAACCTCCATACTGTTCTCCATAGTGGCTGTATCAATTTACATTCCCACCAACAGTGCAAGAGGGTTCCCTTTTCTCCACACCCTCTCCAGCAGTTATTGTTTCTAGATTTTTTGATGATGGCCATTCTGACCAGTGTGAGGTGATACCTCATTGTAGTTTTGATTTGCATTTCTCTAAGGATTAGTGATGTTGAGCATCTTTTCATGTGTTTGTTGGCAATCTGTATATCTTCTTTGGAGAAATGTCTATTTAGGTCTTCTGCCCATTTTTGGATTGGGTTGTTTGTTTTTTTTGGTATTGAGCTGCATGAGCTGCTTGTATATTTTGGAGATTAATCCTTTGTCAGTTGCTTTGTTTGCAAATATTTTCTCCTGTTCTGATGGTTGTCTTTTCATCTTGTTTATGGTTTCCTTTGCTGTGCAAAAACTTTTAAGTTTCATTACGTCCCATTTGTTTATTTTTATTTCCATTTCTCTAGGAGTGGGTCAAAAAGGATCTTGCTGTGATTTATGTCATAGAGAGTTATTTGTAGTGAGGTGGATAGACCTAGAGTCTGTCATACAGAATGAACTAAGTCAGAAAGAGAAAAACAAATACCATATGCTAACACATATATGTGGAATCTAAAAAAAAAAAAAAGTTTCTGATGAACCTAGGGCAGGACAGGAATCAAGATGCAAATGTAGAGAACGGACTTGAGGACACGGGTAGGGGGAAAGGTAAGCTGGGATGAAGTGAGACAGTGGCATTGACATATATACACGACCAAATGTAAGATAGATAGCTAGTGGGAAGCAGCTACATAGCACAGGGAGATCAGCTCAGTGCTTTGTGACCACATAGAAGGATGGGAGGGAGACGCAAGAGGGAGGGGATATGGGGAGATATATATATATATATATATATATATATATATATATATATATATATATATATATACACATATATACATGTAGCTGTTATACAGCAGAAACTAACACAACATTGTAAAGCAATTATGCTCCAATAAAGATGTTAAAAAAAAAAAAGTAGCCATGGCTTGATACACATTCACTGTGAAGAGGTACTAAGACAGAGGCATTCAGAGAGCCACATCCTCTACGCAAGCATTAACAAACTCAAGGACAGACTTAACTTCACCCATAGTTCCTGGAAAGAGCAACGACGTTAACTGAATTATTATTGTAGGTATTAAAATACTTCCGTAGTAATAGACCTAAATTATAGGACAGTGGATGAAACCCATTTTACATGGTGTTTCACTTCTTGGACCTATTGAAAGTGCCTGATGTAGCTTCTGCTTACCCTGAAAATCAAGAGTCCATTGTGAGATATTAAATAAATCCTTTCCCTGTTGAAACAATACAGTTTCACATGACAAATACACTTGAAAGAAAAAAGACGAGTAATGCTGCTTCAGGCAACACTGAACTTACCACTAAATCCTGCTAATCACAGGGGACTCTAAACATGTAATTTCACCTTACATTTCCCCTTCCTCTCTACAGGAAACATCCCTGGGCTGCACCAGATCCTACTTGCCATTTCTTCTTTTTGTGACCACAAATAGATAGATCCCCAAAATAGGTTGTCCATTAGAAGAAACACATCCAAGTTCTTACCAACTTACATAGACATCTAAAGACATCACTTGTGCTCTTCTCTTAAAAAAAAAAAAGATTAAAGAATAACATGTCCAGGATCTCTGAAATACTCTTCACAGCACTTAAATCTTTCCACTTACTCTGCACGAAATGCCTTTATAAATGTAAGTGCCAGTGATTCATCACCTTAAATTATTGTTCTGAAAGATCAGTCCAAAGAATATTAGAAGTGTTTTCAACTCATTGCACTAAAGACAAGAAAAAGCACAAATATTTCTCTGTTCTCTGACTTTGTGTTCAAGAGAATCCCATTGATGGGACACTGGAAGCAGTTATTTGGATGCATGTTGCAAATCTCCCATCTCTGAGTTTATGATGGATGTCAGTGAAGTTTGTGGCTGGGTAACAGTAGTCCTACATCAAGGAGATTTACGGGGAGGATGCATTTAGTATTATTCATGAACCACTTAACAAGCTTCAGCCAAGGATACAATATGGCCTTTGTTTATAGTCCCAGGAGGTCCAAAGAGGGATTTTGAAAATTGAAGAGATTTTTTGATAAATGGTAGAGCATCTTGAGGTGTCCCTGAAAGCTAGAAGTATATTTTCCTGTTAACTTGAAGAGTCCTACATTTCATCCTAACTTCCCTGATTCCTCAATAAAAAATTATCAGATAGTCTGCTGGTATTTTATTTTGCTATTGTTCTGCTACATTAAATAACCAAGAGGGACACATTTTATAGAAAAATGTTCATTTCACTCTCTATTACAGGAAGTTGGAGCATCTTAACAGGCTATCCAGACTATTTGAACAGAAATGAAGCAACATATGCTTGAAACTGTCTTTTATATTATATTCTTTATGTTTATGACCTACTTTCTTCTCAAGGAATTGTTATTTATGGCAGTTTATGTGTATAATAGTTCTAACTTAAACCAAGAACTTCAGTTCTGCAGCTAACTGAAAAGCTTGGGAATCAGACGATTGGATTGGCGTGGCTTGGTTGAATTAAATTAGGAAAAAGATTCCACCAGTCTTATTAGTGTGAGAGGGAGTAGTGAGATAATTGATAGAACTGTTAACTAAAGGCGGTAGTTGATATATTTAGACAGAACATTTTTAATATTTTGGAATGTCACTGATTTTCTGAGCAATTTGCAACCAAAAAAAAAATGCCTTCAGAATGTGACCATATTAACAAGCTAGAAATAAAGATAATCTTATTTCAATAAAAGCATAGGACATGACCATGATTTCACCTGACCTAATTCTTAAAAATGATTCCAGAAGTATGTCTGTGCAATCCATTTTAAGGCCACTTTGCCTGAGGTCTTGAAGTGCTGGAGTCTACAGATTGCAGTTTAAAAAATATATCGTTGGGGATGTAACCTCATTGGAACTGTGTGGTTAATAGGCTTTATTTTATATCTCATGCTCTTTATGCAGAGTGCTTTATGTCACTTAAAACGCCCATCCTTCCTTCCAATTTCTGTTACTCCAGTCAAACTGCAAGACCAAGGGCCTCAGATTTCCTGTTGGCTAAAGTGTCTAATATGACTCCAGTGTGGAAGCAACTCACAAAATCATCCAGTTCAAGTCCATTATTTGTTAGCATCAGACACGGGCAAGCTAATACTTCCAAAACATCCCACTATTTGTGAGGTGACAGAAAACTTCTCTATAAGAGTTTTTTCCTCTATCTCTTATCAACTCCCAGAAATGTCTGAAAAAGGTTTAAGGGCCCTCTGACATAGTCAGCAAAGCTACTAAATCAATGTACCTGGAAAAAATACATTTTTTAGAAGACGTATCGTCTCTTATGTACTTGGATTTTAAACTGTAGCACTATTAAAGTATAGAAATTGAAATATGGAGTGGCTGTCAGAAAAAATGTGATGCCACCATAAACAATCTACTAGCTAGATACAGAAAAAATACCACTTTTAATAATTCAGCACACACCAAAAAAACACGCTAAAATTATTTGAAGGTTAACACATAAAAGCTGGGGCAGAGAGAGGAGGGAGAAAGAAGGCTTACTCAAGAATTCTATTAATCCTCACTAATGTTGTTTTGCCTCCAGGCACTAATTCTTCAGGAGAATGCCAAAATGCTAGATATTACCTTGGGTTTCCTGAGCAAGGAGCTGCTTTTTACAGTTTGATCCAGCAATGTTTGTGTCAGCAAGGCTAACAAGTAAACAGGGGCAAATGTTTGCAAAGCAGAAAGTCTATCTGGAGTTCATAAAAGATATTTTGTTGACATCTCAAATAAACCAGGTAGCTGGTCAAATAATTATCATGGTCTCCCTTAATTGTTGAATCAATTGCTATTGATACATGAAACTAGACATTGAGGCGGGGGGAACTGCATTTTTAAACAGAAGCCAATCTTTAGGAACATGTTCATTTGTTAGCTCCTCGGGCCAGTGGCTTGCCAGCCCAGCTTGTGCAGTGAAAATGGTGCATTTCTTCAGTTTAATTACTGGCATTTAGTTACCCATCTCCACATTTTTGACATCCTGTTAATTCAAATCTTCAAACTAATAACTTATATTGTGCAAAGCAAGAGTGCTTAAAAGTAAAGGTACTGGTAGTTTTCAGATAAAGGGAGCAAACTTCTTTTTAAGAATCCCTACAGGTGCTTATCTAAATCTGTCAAGGCAGTGATTATAACACATAAATATGACAGGGTTCACTGATAAAGGTGTTGTCAGTGACTGCAAACACAGGCACCCGACATGAAGAATATCTGTGCCTGATATTATGTTTATATTCAAATTTAAGCATATTCATATAATCACTTCCCCAGCAAGATTAGAGATAGTTTCAAAAGGGGCAAAGCAGTTGGTCCTCTTTCTCTGCAAAACTTTAGCTACTTCTCCATTAGAAACAAGCGATTTTGTTTCCAAATTTAAACTTTTTATTTAAGTAAATGTCTCTTTACTTATATAAATATTACAGAGAATCAGTTCCAAGACCTTGAATACATTGTACATTTTCACATTGAAATTCATATAGAAATGTACTAGGGCATATATATTTGCTGGTGTCAATCCCCACTTAGCATCTCTCGCCTCTCGCCTCCTTCTAGAAGTCCTACCAACTTCAAAAGTTGTACTCTGGCCTAGGGTTCAGGCTGCACACAGATTGCTGAGTGTGTTCCAGGCAGAAGCCATGGAGAAACGGAAGCAAAAAGGAGACAGCAGAGCAATAATTCTGTCCAATTCAGATGGAATCAAATGCTGTCTACTAAAAAAATTTCTAACCACAGCAATGTATTCACTTTTATTTTCCCCTTGAGGCCATATTCATTTAAGAGCTATGACTGCTGGACTCTGAAAAAGGAATTGAGAATTTTTTTAAAAAAGAAAAAGAAAACCTGGCCCCTGCCTTCAAGGAGCTTGTATGGGAACACCTGCATGCAAATGGCTACAATCATAGTGCTTACTATGGTCCATGCTTTATATAAATTATTTTAACCCTCTTATCAAGTCTATAGCGTAGGTATTATTATGATCTCCATTTTATATATGAAGAAATGGAGCATAGAGAGATTAAGTAATTTGTCTGAACTCACACAGCTGGTAAATGAAAGACACAGGAAATCTGGCCCCGGCGTTCAGGTTCTAACCCCTCATACCGCACTGTCACTTAACCTACAACAGAAAAACAGGAGAGAAAGAAATGCAGGTGGGGGGTGAAGGAAGCTGGAAGAATGGTGGGGAGGTGATGGCAGAGAAGGCAGAAAGGACATTTAGCTGGATGTGATCAAAACACCATTTAAGAGGAAAAAGGGGACATGAGTTAAAACTTCAAATTTGACTAATGGTCCCTGGAAATAAACAAAGAAGATTTCTAAACAATTTTGAAAAAGAATTTTGTTTTCATATAGTTTCCTCTGCTTGTATATATGTGTTTGTTAACCCTTCCCTTTGTATCAGTTTTCTAGCAACCTGAAAAGTTGCAGTATATCTCTCAGAAAAGAAAAAGGCTGAATCGTAATTCAGTTTATCTAGAAAATGTTACTGTGCTCCCAAAATACATATATTACTTCTCCATAGCAATGGTTATTTTAGAGGTTAAACACTTTCATAAAACAGGTGTGACTCCTACTTATCTAAAACAGGTGTGACTCCTACTTATCTAAATTTAAATTTAATTAAATTTAGCTAAAGGAAGTGTTTTATTCTTTTTTGTTGTTTTTCTTTAGTTTGGTCAAAACTGCCTCACAGTCTATAGTTGTGATTTGCACAGGTTAGGAAATCTGAAATCCTTTTGCTTTGGAAAGCTGGTAAGCACAGAAAACGGGAGAAAATATATATATCTGGTAAAGAATATTTCTATAACATTCCAGGTAGACAGACTGAAGGGATGGCGTTTGATAGAAATCACTCTACAAATTACAATTTGGGGGTTGGAGGCATGTTACACCCATTGTCATAGGCAAATTGGCCTCTCCCCTTTCCCTTCCTTCCTCCACAACAGATTTCTGTTAACTAGAAGGTGGCCATTTCGAGAAGTGCTATATTGAGTTGTAGGATAGTAAGAAATGTCGGGTAGCTGATATACTGTGAAGGGAGCAGCTTAACAGCAGATTTAACTGATAATTCCTAGTTTTCGGTAGGCTCATTAGTGCTAACAGTGTGGAATTTAAGAAACACTGTTCTAATCAGTACAGCTGTAGGTTAGGCATTAGACGTTAGGGTCTCCAGAAATTGAACCCCAGATAGCTCTTAGAACTGGAGGCTATGTCTTATTTCACTGTCCTAAACCACTAGAAAAAATAATAGCCACAGCATGTTTAATTTCACTGTCATCAAAGTATTTGGAGAAAAAATAATCTTTTAAGAGCACTTTTGGATTTTCATTAATATGTTTTATAATCCCTTGAGAAATTTCTAGCAAAGCAGCCAATGAGAACGTGATAATAACAAGGTTTGGGTTTGAATGAAGTATGTTTTTGTGTGCTTTTGGTTCAGGTATCTACAATGTCACGAGGAAACCATTCATAATTTATGTTCTACTTTGTCAGATTTTGATCAAATTGTCCTATACATCTCAATTTTATTTTCTAGAGCACAATCGTAATGTTCCCCACTATTTGTGGATGAAGTAGACTTTCAGGATTCAAACCAACAGTCACTTAATTCTACTTTGAGATAATGAAAATAATATAAAAATAAAAATCAACCCCATATTCTGCAGCTACATGAAGTGTGAAGATTTAAGTATTCTAGTGACAGCCTGTAACAAGAACAGAAAGTGGTATACCATTTATCAAGTTATTTAATATGTTCTAAAAAGGTGGAAAACACAGATATTTCCACTATATTCTCTAGACAGTAATGTCTGCAGGTATTCTTCTGAAGCCTTCGTGCTGAGGACTCTTTTGTCCAAAGAATTTTAAGAAGGTCTCCTGTGAGCCCTTTTCATTAATCACCAGCGTCGTCTACACGGGAGTTTCCCGAAAGGGGTGGAGGAGAGCCTTGTGTTGAGAGACCTTCAGAAACAGACAACAAGTGCACCCCCAGCCCGAGACAGGGTCATGTAGAGTGGAAATATGAGCTCCTAACCCTTGACCCCTCTGCCTCTTTATTTTGATTCCTTGAACAATGCACGGTTGGCAGGCACAAGCAGTGGCCAGTTCGTCTCTCTTTTGTTAGGCTTGGGAAAAACTCAGGGTAGCTCGCTGTGACTCCCACCTAAGGGCTTGCCTGGTTTTTAATTAGAAAGAATTACAACTCACACCATATTTTTTCAAATCATGGTTTTTAAAATGACCCACACAGTAACACATTTTTCAGATTTCCACAGTCAAATGAACTTGTTACAAAGCACCATTACTTAATGAACAGGATTTTTTGGGTGCATCTACTCAGATATTTACAAATTTAGCTGTTTTTGCCCCTGTAGTTAATGTCCTAATCACTTTGTGAAGTGATTTCACTAATGTTAGTAATCCCAGATCCTGGAAGGAAGACAGGAAGAACCACTACGCCAATTTAGGAGCAAGGTTAACATTATCCATATATGTTTTTACAGCCTCGGAGAAATAACAAAAATTATAAAAAATTCTCAAAGAACTGCTTATTCAATTATGACCTTATAGTCAAAAAAGCTTAAATAGATTTTTTTTTTCTAAAAACACAGTTTATTCTCATTTAATGATAAAATAATCTGGTCTCTTTACATTTGATAGATTCCAGGATTCTAAAAGCTTATATATTTGTTGCCCCAATCAAGTAAGTTGCCATGGGCTTTTGTCCAAAGAGAATAAAAAATGTAGCGTTCAAAGAAGCTGTGGAGTAAATGACACATCGTTTTGGTTCCAACAATTCAAAGAAGAATAAGCAGAGAGTTAGCAGTCAACTAACATTTTGGTACATAATAGCAGAAAAAAATCCAGATTTTCTATTTTTCCTACAGAAATATTTATCCCCACACCCCTCTCTCTTTTTTATCTTCCTCTACCTCTTCCTCCTGTTCCCACACAAACAAAGATCTTGAACTCAACTTTACCATTTACAGTTGGAATTGTTTACTGGTGACTGTTTACAACCTGTAATTTGCTTAAACTTTTAAAAAAAAGTTAGTTGGGGCTATTCTGGAGCCGGTGCGAGCAAATCTAGTGTCAAAAGCATTCAGAGTCGTTCCATTTGTTCAGTTTCAATTCAGGTTCAAACACAAGCACCTACGTTGAATATTTTAATTATGAGGTTGAAATTTTAATTATTCCCTTAGCATTTAATGAGGCTTTAAGATAGACTTTACAATAGTGTTGTTTGTTTTTTAGGCTACTCTAAAAATGTTAAATCACTACTTTCTCAGTTAAGTATACAACCCCAAAATTATTTTCATGTGATACTTTTCTTCTCTTTGGGATGTACAACTCCTTGTCCCAGCCTCCTGGAAAAATGCTTTACGCAATTACTCAGTAATGGAAAACAAACTTTGTCTATCAAAATAGTTTTCAATGTATTATGCAACTTTTCACCTCAGTTAGATACTTAAAAAAAAAAAAAAAAGGTGTAAAGAATCTGGTTTGGGGAAGAAAATTATGACCGCTGAAGGCAGTTAGAAACATGGACCCAGAACTACAGTCAAAATTAGGAGAATGGACTTGGAGATTTTATAGAGAAGAAAGAAAAGATGTTAAGACATATGATTGTAAATAATATCCTTTTATTTTTTAAGAAACCATAATATTAAAGATACATCATTTTTTTTCCAGGTACTGCGGTACCTTTACTTTTAAAACATGTTTTCTATATTAATATACGACTTCCCCTATTATAATCAAAAAGCATTCATAAATTCAGACTTTTCTTAAAAAGATGTCAACATCATTGCAATTTTTAAACAGATCCATTTTCCAGTTAAATAAGTTGAGTTAAAAATTGCCTTCTATCTTATCTTTGCTTTTTATCCCATCTCCTACCTTTCATTAGAGCCCTCCTTCTCTCAATTATTACTTCTTTTCCATTTACCTTCAAGTCTTTCTCCTCCCTCTCACTGGCCAAAAATTGGTCCCCATGACCATTTAAAAATGCTTGCATCTCTCCAATGTAAAATCAAACAAACAACAACAAAAAATACCACACAATTTCTTTTCTCACTCCAGCTTCTACCCTACTACTTTCCTTTCCTTTACAGCTAAAATTCTAGAAACTGGTGTCTGTATTTCCATACACTACTTCATTTGCACCCATGACAAGCAGGTTTCTGTCTCTACTAAGCCACAGAAACTTGCATCACTAGAAACTCCCTACTGCTAAATCTAACCTAAATCCCAAATCTTACTTACCTCTGCAGCATTTGACACTGCCAACCACTTCTCTGGACTCCTCTCAAAACACACTCTCCTAAGCTTTTTCTTCCTCCTTCTTTCAAACTTCATTTTTTTTTTTTTTTTTTTTTTTGCGGTACGTGGGCCTCTCACTGTTGCGGCCACTCCCATTGCGGAGCACAGGCTCCGGACGCGCAGGCTCAGCGGCCATGGCTCACGGGCCCAGCCGCTCCGCGGCATGTGGGATCTTCCCGGACTGGGGCACGAACCCGCGTCCCCTGCATCGGCAGGCGGACTCTCAACCACTGCGCCACCAGGGAAGCCCTCAAACTTCATATTTTGAAACCATTCCAAACAAAGTTGCGAGAATAGTACAAATAATTCCCCTTACCCAGATTCAACTATTTGTAATATTTTTCCACTTTTGTACTTTCTCTTTTTTCTTGATAGATGATAGATAGATAAATAGATAGTTAAGGAGATATGCTAAGTTTTTTCCTGAGTCTTTTCAGCATACTTCACTTCTCTTTACTCCATGTCACTTCTATAAGTGTTTCCTAAAAACAATATTCCCTTACATAGCCACAGTACAATTATCAAATTCAAGAAATTTAATATTGATACAAAATTTTATCTAATACAATCCATTTTCCTAATGTCTTTTACAGCTTTTTTGACCCAGAATTTTTGACGAATTGCACAATGCATTTATATGCTTTTTTGAATCTATTTAATCTTGAGAGTTCCTCAATCTTTCTTTGACTTTCAAGTCAGCGACATTTTTAAAGAACAAAGGTTAATTGTTTTATAGAATGCTTTTCACCCTGAGTTCTCTGATTTTTTTTCTATTTTAAATCCAACTTTTAAATATTTGGGGCTGGAATACTGTATAAGGAATATTCTATGCCTTTCAGAGTATCAAATCTGGTGGACGATGATGTTCATTTCTCCTTATTAGTGATATTAATATGGATCATTTGGTTAAACCTTTGTCAAATATCTCCACCATATGTTTGTTATTTCTCCTTTGGTAGTGTGAAAAAAAGAAATCAACAGAAACCTCAATTAAATAGAGTTGGGAGATCAGAAGGGGGACCTCTCATGCCCTGCAATGGTAACAGAGCCCAACAGGAAGAAAAAAGACTCCTTTTCTTTCCTGGTAAAGACTTAGCCAATGAAAAGCCATGGACTTTTTATTTACTATAGCTCACCCAAGTTCCTTTTCCCCTCTATAAAAGACTTCTCCTTCCTTTGCCATTCAGGAACATGTATATGGCTCACCATGGTTGCAGATCCTGAACTGCAATTTTCTGCTGATCCCAAATAAACCCATTTTTGCTAAAAAATATCTGGCAGTCTATTTGTTTCAGGTCAAATTTTGGTGGCCCATACAGGATCAGAGAAGACCCCCAAAGGCTCTAGGGCTGGTGAGCAAACAGGTGTGGTATCCACTATTGAACCCATTGTTACCCACTGCTTTCTCACTGACCCTGGAGTTTGAAGGTACATCTATATCCTGGATCCAAGCTCACACACTTTTTGTATTCAAAGCTCTCCAGGTTTTATCTAGAATCTATTTTAAGGATTTGTCTTTTTGGTTAAGATCTTGTTCTGTATTCAAGTACTCATTTGGCACTTTGGTCTGATTTTGAGATCAGACTCTTTCAACCAAAGCTGGCTGAAAACATCTTCAGCGCATTCCTTCAGGAACAGGGGCTGCTTCACTGAAACTGTGCCATTTTTCAGCCTTCAGCCTATTCCTTTGGAAGGGGCTATTCCCTGGAAATCAGCTGAAAAAGGCTTTGGCCTGGCCTCTCCAAGAACAAGCTGTTTCCTTAGAATTAGCTGGTGTTTAAGCTTGGAAGCTGATTGGATTAAGCTGTTTGAGCTGTAAGCTGTCTGAGCTGTTTGAAAATTGTTGTTTTACTCTAAAGAAACACTTCTGACAAATGACATCTCAGTTATCTAAATATTTTGAGGGTGTCCCCCAACAGGGACTCCAACTGAATTTACATTTAAAAACCTTAGACCTTCCTCATGCTCATTTACAACTAAATGGACCTACCTGACCAAAGGAGAACTTTTGAAATCCCCAAACTTATTTTCCTTAAAACTGAATTGGACTACAATTGCTCAGAAATTCCCAGAACTGAGTAGAACGTTTATTTCGATTGTTATTCTGAGGCTAACAAGGTTATCAGGAGTCTACAATTGGCTCTTTGTAAAACAAGATTTTAAGATTAACTGAGATAAAAGAAAGATAAAATGGCTCCCAAAGCCTCAGGTTCTTCTTCCTTGCCTTCCTTTTCTCAGGCTCTGCCTCCAGCACCATCTCTCTCCTTCCCCTCTACACCACCTATACTCTCAATACCCCCATACTAGTCCTCTCGCCAAACTTCCCCTTCTCTCTGAAACTCTCTCCACTTCCTTTTCCTCTGAATTTGCCAGAACCTGTCCCTTCAAAATTAAGCCTTCTGAAGATCCAGAGGCTAAACCCTTCATTTCTTATGTTTCCTGGCCTAAAACTGAACTGCAAGCCACAGTCAAAGATTTTCCCAAAGTAACTGAAGATCCTCACAGATTTACTAAAGACTTTAATATAGTCATTCAGACTTATCAACCTAGTTTCTCTGACTTATATCTGCTAGTTCATGTGCTTGTCAGTGAAGGCCAGGCCCAGCACTGGAATGAAGATCACTAGGTGGGAAAATCTTGAAGGGTCTCTAGAATTACAACTGTGAGACCAGCCTGCTAACTTATTATACGATCTGGCTCAAGCAATTGCTTTCACTGAGCAATTCCTAGAGCTTTTCTAAAACCCGTTGATTGAAACAAAAATTAGGCTTGCACACAAAAATCTGAGGAATCTGTTCATGAATGTTGCAACTGACTTCGGATCATTTTTAAAGAAAATTTTGGTTTCCCTTCAGATGTTGATTTCACTCAGGTAGCTTTTGACTCTATGTTTATTAATGGACTAAACTAGGACCTTTCCCTTCTAGTAAAAAGGACCAGGATGGAATGGGAAACTATGTCCACTTCAGATTTAGTTAATCTGGCTAACCAACTCTCTCACATTCCAGACAAGTCACCTCAAAGGAAGACCACCAAATTCTTAATCTTCAACTCCAGCAAATAAAGGGTCCCAAACAAAACCAGAAATCTCCTAGTTACTGCTATTATTGCAAAAAGCCAGGATATTAGAAAATAGATTGTTACAAATTCTAGTGCTTTAAGCACTTTCACCTCTCTAATCAGCCTTTCCAAAGTCCTCCCAATTCTCAATGACAAGGCCCCAGGGAACTACAGGTGCTCCTCCCAATCTTCCCTCTTAATTGGCTTGGAGAAACGTTTCTCCAGATTGGGGATTAACCTCTTCCAGTCCTAACTGACACCTGAGCCACACTCTTGGTGCTCAGCCCCTTGACTGTAAAGCGGCCCTTGCCTCAGAGTACTAAAGCACTTCAAATAGTGGGGCCCTGTAATGAACCTCAAGAGATTCCTGTCTCTGAATATATTCCCATGTGTTATGCCCCTTGGGAGATACACACCATTTTCTCCTTAGTTCCTCTACCCCTACCCATCTATTAGGTCAAAACATCTTAGAGTATCATGCCAGAATTTCTTTTTACCCCCCCCCAAAAAAAGAAATAATTCTAGAATTTAACAGTAATCAAAGTAACCCATCCGGTGAATTAAATAACACTAATTTAATTTGTTACATCTCTGACAATACTAGAGCTGATTCTGGAAACACTGATTGTTTACCACTATTGAATCAACTACCATCCTCCTGATGGACAAAATCACCAACGCTTGTTTGCAAAATTCACAGCGCACCTCCCATCAAGATTCAAATAGATCCCTCAAAACGTCTTCCCCAAATTAATCAATACCATATAAGTAAAGAAGTCTTTCAAGGCATAAAGCTCATCATAAAAGATGTAAGGCTCAAAGTTTCATTATCCATTGCACTAGCCCCTGTAACACTCCCATTTTACCCACAAGAAAACCTGAGGGCCCAGAATGGAGGTTTGTCCAGGACCTCCAAGCAATAAACAACATTGTTATCCCATAACACCCCATTGTTCCTAACCCTCATACATATGTTACTAACATTCATTCCCACTGGAAGTAAATTCTTTATTGTAATTGATTTATGCAGCACATTCTTTAGTATGTTATTTGGTGAAACTAGCCAATACCTTTATGTCTTCTCTTGGGAACAAAAACAATTCATCTGCACAGTAATGTCTCAGGGTTTTACTGAAAGTCCTTCCTATTTCCCTCAAATCCTGAAGGCTGATCTGGATGGTAAAAAGTTCCTTAGAGGTTCTACTTTGTTGCAATATGTGGGTGATTTGCTTCTTTGCTCTCCTTTTCAAGCCTCTTTATAGGAAGACAGCATCTACTTGCTAAAGCTTTTAGCCTTAAAGGGACATAAGGTTGCCAAAAAACCTGCAGTTGGCCCAAACCCAGGTTTGATATTTAGGGCATTGAATATCAAAATGAGGGTTACACCTAAATCCAGATAGACTTCATGGTGTCCTAAGTTTCCCAAAATCCAAAACTAAGTGCCAACTGTAAGGTTTTCACAGGCTAGTTGGGTACTGCTGAAATTGAATTCCAAACTTCTCTCTTATGGCCAAACCTCTATGTTTTACTAAATAATAACAAACTTGACCCAATTTTATGGGAAGAACTGGATGACATAATCTTCAAGTCCACAAAGGAGGGTTTGATGAATCCATCTGCCATTGGCCATTCTGATTATCCAATTCCCTTTTTCCTTGTTGTATATGAAAAGGAAGGGAATGCCCTTGAGGTACTCACCCCAAATCACTGGGACCAAAATCAACCCATAGGCTATTATAACCAGCAACTGGGCCCTGTGGCACAGGGCCTTAGAGCCATTATGGCCACTACCCTTTTGGTTAAGACCACTGAGAAAATCGTTTATGGACCCCCACCCCCAACTACTTTTGTACCTCATTCAGCTGTCTCACCTCCAATGAAGTCCTTTTGTTAACTGCTCCTCATATTACTCTTTCACGTTGCAATAATAAACTGGCTACTTTTCTCCCCTTTGTCACTGATAAAGTCCCTCTCGACTGCTTAAAGCCAACAGACCACCTCCTGACTCGTCATGATGATTTACAGGCAAGTCCTGTAAGTAACTCTGACTTCTCATGTTTCACTGATGGTTCTTATTTAAAAGGTGACAATGGCAAATATTGTGCTGGGTATGCTTTTGCTAATCCTTTTGATGTTGTTGAAGCAGCATCTTTACCTATGACTACTTCAGCCCAACAGGCTGAATTATACACTCTTACAGGGACTTGTACTTTAGCTAAGGACAAAACTGCTATTAATTATATTGATAGTAAATATGCTTTTCTGAGTAGCTCTTGATTTTGCAATGCTACGGAAGCAACATAGCTTCCTTACTTCCAGTGAAAATAAAATTTAAAATGCCCCCCACACACACAAAATGGCCTCTATGCTCAGGAATTATTGGATTCAATAATTTTACCTGTCCTTTTTAGCTATGATTTAGATTCCAGGGCATTCTAAACTTGACTCTTTGGAAGCTGAAAGAAACCATCTTGCTGACATTTCCACAAGTAATGCTGCCTTTAAAGGTATCAACAGCAGCCAAACCTCTGTTATGGTCCAAAGGGGATATTTCCACAAATAATATCTTAGAAAAACTGGCTAGAGAAGCCCAACAACTGGTCTCAGAAAAGAAAAAGCAAGATTGGAAATTCAACAACTGTTGGTTTGATAAAAAGAGAAACTTCTGGTTTGGACCAAATAACAACTCAGTCCTACCAGAGACTCTAAAATCACCACTCCTCACCACTGTGCATGCATTAAACCATTGGCCTACTGACAAAATGACAGCTTTCATGAATCAGAATTGGGGGGAAGCATTACCAAGGCTGGAAAAAGTGCCTATTTCGTTGTCTCACTTATCTGAAGCACAATCCAGAGAAGCTTGTTCATACTGCTTTCATACATTTTAAACTCTTTAGTGGACCACTTGAATTCAGGCAAATGGATTTCATACAACTTCCTCCATCTCATGAATATAAATGTTTTAGTCATGGTCTGCTTATGTTCACACTGGAGCGAAGACTCCCCTTGTAGATACGCTACTGCCTCTTCTGTGGCCAAAGTCCCTTTGGTTAAGATTATCCCACCTGGGGAACTCCTCTCAAAGTTCATAGTGATTAAGCAACCCATTTTAATGGCCAGGTACTGTCACAAGTCTGTGCTGTTTGGCCAGTTTTACAACACTGTCACTGCACTTCCCAACCCCAGTCCTCTGATTTAGGTGAAGACATTAATGGCATTATTAAGACTCAATTGGCAAAATTTGTAGAGGCCATCCAAATACCTTGGCCCAAAGCATTGCTGTTGGTCCTCCTAAATCCACCACTTTTGGAACTCAAAATCTATCACCCTTTGAGATAGTCACACTGTGCCTAAATCACTTGTCTCCTGCTTCTTTTGACCCACAACTGATAAAAGGAGAGACACTCCAATATCGCAAAGACCTAATTGCTTCTATTAAAAATAATCATGTTTTGGTACAGCAATTTTTTCACAGTGCACTCTCAGCAGATGAAGACCTTAAGCATCCCACCTTGCAACCTGGAGATTTTGTCTAGTGGAAAAGACACCTCCAGAAGAACATTCTTCAAACTCACTGAAGAGGCCCCTATCAGGTACTGCTAACCAACCCTTGTGCCGCCAAACTGCAAGGAATAGACTCTTGGATTCACATGACACACCTAAAGAAAGTGCAGACACTGGCTAGACCTACGCATCGTCTGGTGACCTGAAAGTAAAGATTTCCCAGAGTTGAGGCAGATGACATCTGATGACACAGCTTTCCCAAGATACCGAAGCTGGTTTGTTGGAACTTTTTCGCCAAACCTTTGATGATGACATAATGCTTCAGATGATCTCCAGTGTCTATGATCTTGATAACATATGAAGTTTGGATAAAAATTCCTGAGAGTTCTCCCTCCTACCGCTCCCTGTTACTCAAATGTAACCTCAAATAAGTTTCCAATTTGTGCCCTTTCCCTTCAATATGAGGCAGTACACTCAGGAAAGGTCCTTCTTGGCATTGAGGGACAAAAATATCACTAAAACTAGAAAAGTTGACTCTTGATCATTGATGCTTTCAGAGAAATATCCTGATCAAAATGGGGATATGTAAAAAATTAATAAACAGAAACCTCAATTAGATTTGGGCTACCAGAAGGGGGAGCTCTTACTCCCTGTGACAATTGCATAGCCCAACAGAAGAAGAAAGACTCCTCTTCTTTTCTAGCAAGGACTCAGCCCATGAAAAGCCATGGACTCTTTGTGTACAATAGCCCTCCCAACTTTCTTTTCCCTCCTATAAAAGACATCTCCTTCCCTTTCCCTGCAGGGATCTGCACATGGCTTACCATGGTTGCACACCCTGAATTGCAATTCTCTGCTGACCCCAAATAAACCCATCTTTCCTAGAGAAATATTTGGCAGTTTATCTGCTTCAGGTCAACAGTAATTATAGTCAAATGCCATTATTCACAGTAGTTATGTTCTATTAAGTTGCTGCAAACACTGAATTATGAGATACTGAGCATTGCTCCCAGAGGAAACCCTGGATTAGGTTCCCGTGTGCCTCTAGTCACACGTTTATCAACCAATCAATACCTAATCTTGTTTTATGTGGGGTTCTTTTGTTTAAAGACAGGTAATTTTATATTGTCAATCCATTAACATTAAACTTATAGCCAACCTTACTGCAACTCACGCCTGAAGAAGCTTCTCTAACACATACATTTTTTTTCCATAAAGCGCATCACAGAGTTCTCATGCTTAGGAACACCAGAAAGGACAACATTGCTGTGCTTTGAAACGATTTTAAACAGCAGAAATCCAACAAACAATCAAATTAACCAATGAAAAGCACAAAAATGCAAAGACCTGACACTAAAGATGCTTATTTACAGTATGAGAGCTGAAATGAGAATGCACATCAGGTGACTCAGGTTTCACATCAGGTTTCACAAACCACCCTGATATGTGGTTTCATATCCACAAATGACTGAGAATTGGGGGTAAAAATGAATTTTTGGCAACAGGTGAATTCGCAAATACAGAATTCGTAATCAATCAATGTAATAAGTAATTTCTTACATATTTAATATGTAACTGTTCTGCACCTCATTTAACCTCCTCCACCCCAAATTTATTATCCATTTATTCTTGTCTTAATCAGTTTTTACAGTGATGGTTGCAAAATGGCGATTCTACCATTCTTTCTATATTTATTAGTCAGCACCTCACTGTAAAGAACGTTTCCCTTCTCTATCTATCCATCTATCTATCTATCAGCTATTATCAGCAGAGACTCATGGAATCAAATTTTATTTAATAAGTTCTAATACATTTCTATTGTTTGAGCCTAGGGGAGTCCTTTCATGTTGGTTCCTGGATCCTTGCGACATTTTACATTTTTCAGTACTTAATTCTGGTACCACAGATATTTTAGGCTCATCTTGAATCTTCTATTACCTCCCTTGTCTTGGAATCAACCATCTTTCCAAGGGACTCTGGTTTATTTCTGTGGGGAATGCATTCCCCCCACCCCCTCCCTTTGATGCCCTTTCTCAGTCTCTTTCACGACTAATCTTCCTCTGCCAGCTCCTACATGCAGGGGTCTTTAAGTTTCTGCTCTAGGCCTCTTCTCTTTTCACCTAAATAATTTCATCACTACCATGGCTACATCTCTCTCTTGAGTGTCAGAGCTTCCCACCTAATTTCAAAGGGACTTTTGCTGCCTTGGTTACATTTGGAATTAGTATAGTTAGTTCCTGAAATATCATAGATAGTCAATTAATGAATAATTTTATGACAATGGGATAGGGATTGCCACCCCAAATTGTGTTTTACTCTGTGCACCTTCTACTTTTGACAGATACTCTCTAGTCTTCAGTATATCTGACTTTATGTAATAATTCATCATGTCAGTATGGGTTCCTACTGTGATCCCTTTCTTATTTCTAGAATTATTTTTACTAGAACTTTTTAACATACATTTTTCATCAAGATCAACAAAAAGGATTGTGAACAGGATACAAGTTAAATTCAAATTTCAGGTGAATAATTTTTTAAGAAACTATGTCCCAAATAAGTTTTAAAATTCCATTGTTTATCTGAAATTCAAATTTAACTGAGTGTCCTATATTTTTTATTACTAAATCTGGCAGCATTATCAATAGACTATAAATATTTCATAGAAAATAACCTGTGAATTGATGTAAGGTCTTCTCATATTATCTGGAAATAAAAGCAAAATTGTGTTGAAAACTAATCAAATGTTATTATGGAAAAGAACAAGAAAAAAGAAGATTCTATTTTCCTGACCAGTGTACTTTAGACATTTCATGGGTATGCCTTTGAAATATATTGATAATTTAATTTAAACTTAAAAGGTGTTTAAAAATACGTACAAGTAAACACTGTTGTAGCAATGTTCATCATTCTCAGTGGTGAGATGAGTGGGTTGTGTTACATGATGTAAAGCAGACTAAGATTTGTGGAGGATGTGAGGTAACAGGTGCAGGATCACCTCGAGTTAGTATAAGTGCCCCAAGTCAGCATTCTCACAGGGGAGAGCTTTGCTTCCCAAGTATATAAAAAGGACTGGACAGAGCAAAAAACTCTTCTAGGTAAATGACAAAACAGGGAAGAATACAAACAATGAATGTAATTTAATTCCTTCAATACATAATCCAAAACTCTAGTATTTGAATTTTTGCAGTAAAAATAAAGGTGGTTGAGCTAGAAGTGGAATCGCTGGTGTGGATTAATAGTGTGATACCATAGTCAGTTCATTTGTTTTAGTATCAAAGTGGAGAGAAATAGCCAATTAATTCAAATGTGACTAAGATTTTAGGGGTCATATTAGAATTGGGAATTTCAGCACTATCTTATCAAACTCTACTTTTTACTGGAATGTGCTTGAGTGGAAGTTACACAAACAGATTTCAGCTTTAAAGGTGTCAACTTCAGTGTCCAATTTAAATGGTGACTATTCTAAAGCTTTCAGTTCACTAGGTATGGGTTACTTCCATTCTCTCTTGATAAGGTTACTAGACCCTGAAACTTTGTACGGCTTAGAGTAATGGGTAGAAAAATTTAAGGGTCATATTATTACATGATATTCAATTCCAGTTTATAACAAAGAAGAAAGAAAAATAAAGAAAGGATAAAGAATAAAAGAAAAACCTCTAAGAATATGATTCTCTCAACATATATATAACTTGAAAGTTATTATGGATAACAATTTGTTGGGACAGGGATTCTCTATGACTTAATAGAAATTAGCTTCTAACCTTGTAAGTTTAACTTAACTAATCACTTATTTAGCACCTACTGTGTGCCTGAGTAAGCACTGTTTTCCTATTGTGGACACAAAGATTAATAGGACATGGTGATGACCCCAAGAAGCCCATTGACTATTGAAGGGAAGCAAGAGTCCTGTGTTGGTAAATGAGGTAGAGTTTTTGTAAATACTTCTACTCAATAAAATATGAACTTGTACATGAATTTTAGTATTTAAAAAGGTGTGCTTAGATTTCCTCTTTCAAGATATTCCTTGGTTCAGGACTAGCCTATAGTAAGTAGAAAGAAAAGTGGTCGGTAGAATTTACTCCTTGGTTTCTTTATTAAAAGATAAAGAATTGAGCTTTCATATTTAGGTAAGTCATGCTTGACAATTCCAAAAGAGATTAATGGAAACCTGGATCCTATAAATCATTAAAATGTTTTACAGTTTGAGAGATTGTGACACATGGCAACAATGTAGAAGATCTGGTAATGAAGAGTCTTACATATTTAGTGCTTTCTTTAGGATTTGGTTATTTAGCTCACACCTTCTATAACAAAGTTCTTGATGAGGAATTACTAATCAGCGGCATAAAGTTTCAGTTAAGCAAGATGAATAAGCTCTAGAGATCTTCTATATAATAGCATTGTATCTGTAGTCAACAGTCATGTATTGTATACTTAAGAATTTGTTAAGAGGGTAGATCTCACATTGTGTTCTTACCACAATAAAAGAACAGAACAGAAAAGAACTATAGAGTAACTCATCACAGATTTTTGCTGCTTGATGGCATTCAGAACATAAATATCTAAAATGACAGCCAAAGGAATAGTCTGAAAAAAAAAATCTTGAGATACCAGGATACAAGTTAAATTTGAATGAATTAATGAAATGTCTAAATTGCCAAGGTATTCACTCCACATAGGGTCTCCAAGACTAATTTTTTCTTTACTCAATCTCAGTAAACCCTGGAGGAAGACGCAAATTAGAATAAGCTGTTTACAGTTACCATCCATGCCATTAGATCTTTTCCACAAATAGCCTGATGTGTCTCTTAGCGGATGCGACTTTTGTCTGCATATAAAAGCCTTCTCAGAAGCCAGTAAATAACAGTACCTGCTGCATCTCTTCTAAATATGTTCTAAAGCATAGGATCCATATCTATACACAACTGTGAGTTAAGTCATTTCAATTTTTAATTAGTAAAAAATCTGCCTTCCGTTTTCATCATAATTCTCAATCCTGTGGAAATTCAAAATTCAAACCCTGGGGGAGAAATAACTAAGACTGTGATTCAGGTAACATTTTCAGGAAAATAAAGTTCATTCTCTTGAGTTCATAAAGAGTTTTTAAAATATGCTTTAGCATTTCCAGCTAAATATAGCCAAGAAGAGACTATCTCCCAGTAGGTAAGGAAGTGACAGGTGTGGTGTACGGATCTGGGACTGGAGTTTGGCTGCTTTCTTCCCTAATCGTAGGAGATGGACTCTTTTCCATAGAGGAAATATGCTCCATGAGAGTCAGCCAGAATCTTAGAAATATTCAGTAAGTGCGGCCACAAGCATTGTTGTGAGGATTAAGGGAATAACCATTTAGTTTCTCAACATGTAAACACAAATTTCAGTGGAAGGATTTTCTCAAACTTCGTTTCAGTTTCAGAATGTGAAACAGTGACAGGAAACATGCCCAGAGTTTTCCCCTTTTTTTGGCCTTCTCATTATTAGAGAGGTTTTAATTGTGGCCATGTGGTTCATATTGAATCTGACAAGTCATGGAGCGATTAGAAATTGGAATGCTTTGACAGCAGGGTGAGCCCAAGGATCAGTTGCCGTGTAACTCCACATGATGGGGAGAGCCTGGCAAGTGACTAGGGTCTGGTCAGGGGGGAGTCTTCAGCATCAGTGCACAGGGCGGAGAAGACTGACAAGTCTCACCAAGAGAGCACCTGGGGATGGCAGATGCACAGACCAGTTCCACTACTGGCTAGTCTTTCCCTTGTGTTGTTTCCTTGTAACGACAAAATGGAAACTGAGTTTCTGCAGCCCCGAGTTGTAGATTTTAGGACTGGCCTGGAAATCAAATGAGGGCCTTAAATACAGCCTCACATTTTAAATATATATATTTACATATATATATACTTTATTGTAAAAAGACATTACATTGTTAAACTATTATAGCTGTTGAGAAAATTAAGGGTGAGAGGGCCCATAGTGTTCTAATTCCTGCTCGTTTTTATTAAACATCAAGCAATCATTAAGATCATTGTTTTATCAGTTTTCTCTGCTTTTAGTAGAAATTGAAATTTATTTTTCATCTAATGTATGTCATTGCTAATGACATGGTGATACTTTGCTGTGCTGATTGATTTTCAGGGCCTTTAGAAAGTATCTAGCTGAAAACTTCAGGTTTAAAATTAATGTTATTTATAAGGAGAAGAGAACTGTCCCACAAGTGTTTATATTCATGCATGTGTGGATAAATTTGTTTCCAGTTAGCATTCAAATTTTTTTAAATTGGGACTAATTTTTCCTACAAGTGGTTAAATCCATGGAGGACAAAACAAAGAAACCAAAGTGGAAAGTTCAGAGAAGGAAAAAATAAACTTATGAAGGAAAAAAGTAAATATTATTTACCAAATAAGAATCTGTATCACATATAAAGCAAGCTTTGCTGACTTGATTTTTAGTTGTATGCAATGTGAGGAACACTGTCAAATGTACAACCTACAACTTTTTAATATATTAGGTTTGGGATAAAATCTCCTGAAGTTCTATCTCATTGAAACAGCATTACAAGAAATATTACTTAGGCTAAATTGACAATTTGAAAAAGGTAATTTTTTATCATTTTGTTTTATCAGTTTTCAGAATGATGCCTAACCAACCATCAATGGTAATTAGTTATGCATGTTTGTGGATGTATTTTAGGTATCATTATGAGCTCACAGATATATTTTTTAAAGTACTTCATTCCTTTTTATTGCTGAATAATGTTCCATTTTCTGGATATACCACATTTTGTTTATCCATTCATGTATTGGTAGTTGTTTGAATTATTTCTGCTTTTCAGCTATTATGAATAATGCTGCTATGAAATCCATGTACAAGTTATTGCGTGGACTTATAGTTTTATTTATCTAGGGACATAACTATTCATGGAATTCCTGAGTTGTATGATAACTCTATGTTCAACATTTTGAATAAATGCCAAACTGTTTTCCAAAGTGGCTTCCCAATTTACATCCCCACTAGCAATGAATTAGGTTTCCAATTTTCCAGTTTCTTCACATACTTTCAAATACAGTTGAACCTTGAATAACATGGGTTTGAACTGCTCAGGTCTACTTTTACATGGATTTTTTTCAATAAATCTAGAGTTGTCCCTCCATATCCACAGGTTCTGGATCCAAGCATTCAACCAACTGCTGATCATGTGTTACGTTTATGATTCATGGTTGGTTTAATCCACAGATGCAGAACCCCAGTATACAGAGGGCATGAGCATTCATGAAGTTTGCTATCCATGGCAAGTCCTGGAACCAATCCCCCACAGATACAGAGCAATGATTGTACTTGCTATTGTCTGCCATTTTTATTAAAGTCATTTTCTTTATAAGTGATATCTCTGTGGTTTTGTTTGGCCTTTCCCAAATGATTAATGATGTTGAGGATCTTTTTTTTGCACTTATAACAATTCATATATCTTCTTTACAGAAATGTCTATTAAAATCTTTGGCCCACTTTTATAATGGTGTTCTTTTTATTATTGAGTTGTAAGAGTTTTTTATATATTCTGATTACAAGCCCTTATTAGATGTATGATTTTCATATATTTTCTCCTCTGTGGGTTGTCTTTTCAGTTTCTTAATGATGTCATTTGAGGCACAAAAATTTTAATTTTGATGAAGTCCAGTTTATTGATTTTCCTTTTATTACCGTTTTTGTTTGTATTGGTGTTGAATCTAAGAAATTATTACCTAACCTGAGTTCATGAAGAATTACTTCTGCATTTTCTTCTAAAAGTTTTATAGTTTTAGTTAGTACATTTAGGTAAAGAATGAGTCATTTCTCCAAGGAACCCTGAACTCTGGTTTCTTTCAGTGGCTAACAATATTTAGGGACCACAACCTGGGTGCTAGGGGTGCACATTGCTGCAAAGTTTTCATGGCTTTTTTTCAGTGGACAAAGCCAGGAAATAAATAAATAATATATATGAATTTGAATTAATACTGACATTTTAAATTTACGGTTATATAGATTTATTTAGCTTCTATGATTTTGCAATTTTATTTTTGTTCTCTATCTCAGAAATTTTTATTTATTCTGAAATATATCTATAATAATTTCAAAATTTAAATATTATCATTAAAATTAAGAATACTGAATAAAGTTTAAGATTTTTTTAAAAATTCTTTGAATATAATATACCAAAGGTATCCACTTAAAGTATTGTATTTCAAAGTCACCTGAAATAATTCTCTTCTCTAAATGATTATTCCTACGATTGATAAAAAGTTATGTTTATTTGTTTCAATTATTTTTCAATTTTTAGGAAATTTTCACATTTAAATCAGTGTTTCAATCATGTTAAACAGTTACAGAGCTCCATAACAAGGTGCACCACAAAAATCTTGTTTCCATCTCTGTCTCATTCATTCTGTTTTTTTGCTCCCCCTAAAAGTAACCATTGTTATTAATTTTGGAGGGTTTTTTCTATTATATCTTTTTGAAAAATATAAGCAAGTAATACATATAAATATTCATATTTCCACCACTTAGCATACTTGCTTTTTTTCAGTTAATAACACTTGGATAAATGTCTGTATCCGTAGATAGATATCTTCCTCCTTCATTTTGTAAGGTTCTACTATATGTGGATGTACCAAGAGTCTCCTATGAATTGATATCTGGGTTTATTCCATTCTTTGGTATAATAAATATTACCACTATAAATAGCCTCACGCAGTCACCAGTTTGTATTTTTACCAGTATATCTTTGGAATATATTCTCAGATGTGGGATTGCTGAATATAGCAGACATAGTCTGTGCTCCTTCACTGTCTCCCTTCTTCCCAATTCTGTGCACTCCTTCCCCAGCATCCCTGAGTCTTTGCTTCTTATGGCCTGCAGCTGTAACTGGAGAATTGCCTTCGGGGTACTAGAGGAGGTATCTAGGAATACCTAGAAATTTACCTCCTTCCAGGGTGGCTTTAGCAAAGGATAGACTGGTGCCAAAGTGTGAAAGCCCAAGTACCCCTGTGAAATTAGGCAGAAGCTTTACTCTGAAAATGTTGCCTGAAATTAAACTCTTCCTTGCCATCACTCTTTTAGCAGTGTCTCCTAGGAGCACTTACCTAATTACCCATTTGTACATGAAAACTTATTGCAGGATCTGCTTTTGGAGAAATAGACCCAAGATTCTGTGTATATGTAACTTTGCTAGACGTTACCAAATTTCTTCCCATAAGGAGTGTATCATTTTGCATTCCTGCCAGCAATGTACAAGAGTACCTGTTTAACAGACCCTCACCAATGGAACGTGTTGGTAAATTTAATTTGAAATTTTCAAAATAGGTAAGCCATTTCACATAATTAGAAGTTGTGATCTTAAAAAAAAGTTAAGATATATTTACATCTTCTATTAGATGTTAGCCTATCTTGATAAAATACAATAGTGAATGAATGAATTGTTTAGCACCAAAAGAGAAACAGTCTTCAAATTCAATCAATTAATCCACAGCATTTAGTGAGCACCTATAAAGTATCTAAACTTGAAGAATAGTAACCATCAATAAATTATAATAGAGTACAGTTGTTAAGGCTAAAAAATTTGTAAATACTTGGGGTTTTTTTCATCATATATCTTGAACAAATAGGAAATTTGGATTTGTAAATAAGAGATTGTTAAATAGCTTTTACTTCAGAACTATTTGCAAAAGCATCAGCTATCATTCAACAAATAAACCAAATAATTTAGAAAGCAGAGCTCAACGAATTTGCAGCCACAGATAAAAAGATCAAGATACCAATAGAAAAAGCTAGTGAGACAAATATATTAACATTTGGTTCATTCTATAGAATCACTGTTACCAGCCAAGGCAGATATCAATGCTTTAAAAGGAAATTCATATTATATCTTTAGAAACAAAAGGAGAAACTAAGTACTAAGATAATAATTCAACATAATAACATAGACAAAATAGTCATACTCCCAAGAACCACAAGTTTTTTACACTCAAACCACAATCTAGTATAAATGTTAACTCTTTTTTTATTCAACAAATGTTTATTGAATATTACTAAGTACCAGGCATGAATTTAGTGCTCAGAATACCATTAGCACACGAAACAGAGATTCTAGGGAGACAGGCAATAAAAAATTGTCGTAACAAGTCAACTATGTAGCATGTTAGGTATCCATCAGTGCTAAGAAAAAAACAAAGTGAGGCAAGGGGGATTTGGATTGCGGGGTCAAAGTTTATTTTAAATATGGTTGTCATGGCAGGCCTCATTGAGAATAAGACATCTGAGCAGGCTTGAAGGAGGTGCAAGTGTTAACCGTGTGGCTACCTGGGTGAGGAGCCTCGCAGGCAGAGGGAGCACCTGGTGTCCATGCCCTGAGGCAGCAATGTGAGTGGTGTGCTTGAGTAACAGCTAGAAGGCCAATGTGACAGTAACAGATTAAAAGGGAGAGGAGATGAGGTCATAGACCTAAGAGAAGGTAGGCTCTTTAAGGACGGTGTAAACCACTGTAAGTACTTAGCCATTTGTGATGAATGCAAAAGAGACATTAAAAGGTTCTGAACAGAGGGATGACAGTATCTGAGTTAAGTTTTAACAGCTCACCCTGAAACGTGTTAACAGAATGTAGGGGAGGAGAGAGGCAAAGACAGAAGCAAGGAGAATAATGAAGAGGCCGCACCGTATCCGAGAGAGATGGTGGTAACTGGCACCAATGAGGAAGCTATGGAGGAGGTGAAACACTTTGATTTTGGATAAAGTTTAAGATAGAGGCGACATATTTCCTACCCAATTAGGTGTGGAATGAGAAGGAATGAGAAGAATTAAAGATGAGCCCAAAAGTTTTTGTTTGATCAAATAGAAGAATGGAGTTGCCACAAGTGAGATGGGAAAGGCTACCTACTGGTAGAGCAGTTTTGAGGGAAGGGATAAGTATATCAGCTTTGGGCAAAGTGCAAACCTGACTTTCATGTTAAAATAATGCATAGCCTTTGAGATTAAAGTTTAAATTAAAGTTTCCTTTAAATCAGGGGCTGTGAGAGCTTTTGGAATCCCACAAAATTCCTAGTACAGGACATTGCATACAAAAGATGTAAAATGAGTATTTGTTGAATGAACTAGATGCATTCATTAAAAGTGAAGCTCGTGTAGGAAATGGTATTAGACATATTTTCATTTTAATAGGTGACAATTAAATTTATGAAGAATTTGGATTCTCCAAATAGTGAGAACTGTATGTATCGATGCACAATTTGAACATATGCTGTGGTGTAAAGAATTAATGTTCAGATATTCATGCATTTATATTTTTCCATATTTTAGCACCTATAGTTAAATTTTCCTTAAAAAAGATATAAAGGATTCAGTCTCTAGAAAGTTTACTGCAATACTGAATGACAATGAAAGAGTTAACCTGAACTTTAGATAGATGTTCGTGGTAACATAATCTCTTGATATATTAGTAGGTCAATAGTTCAGCCAAGAAAGGGACTCTAACTTGAGCAGACACTAATTAAAAGAATCAATTCTTATCCAACTACATATGTCCAATCATATTAACACATTTCTAGATTTCTTACTCAGTGGACTAGTCAAGATTAAAGGATTTGCTAATATGAAGGAACAGAGTATGCTTCCAAACTGACTGAGCAGATTTGTGAACAAATTAGTTCATTTAAAATTGACAGTGAAAGATTGATTTTGCACAGAATGAGTTACCTAAGGTATTCATCATTTCCTCTGTCTCTGCACACAAGACAGAGATCCATTTCCTTCACTTTCTGATTGTAATAGGGCTGCTTACTGAGCACCTTTATTTTATGGTTCTGATTGCAGCCTGTCATTCTTTTTAATTCAGACATATTTTAGTCTCTTAGGCAGACCTTTAGAAATAACTTTCTTAAAAGTCTCAGTAAAATGATTGGTTACATGTGGCTCAATTCAACCATACAATAAATTATAATGCAGGGGAAAGTTCTAATTGCACAAAAGATCCAATTACTCATAAGGCTATTTGACTCATTATTCAAATGCAGGGGCAAGCAGGAAATCCAGATGCAGAAACGCTTTTTCAAAGTTGAAGGTCAATACTCTACAACTCAGACAAAATCTAAGATGTTTGATATTTAATATACATTTAGTATATATTAGTAAATATTCAGTAGATAAATATTTTATGAAGAATGGTAGAAACTTTAGACAAAAAATGGAACTAAAAATGTTGAAGTGGGGCTTCCCTGGTGGCGCAGTGGTTGAGAATCCGCCTGCCAATGCAGGGGACACGGGTTCGAGCCCTGGTCTGGGAAGGTCCCACATGCCGCGGAGCAACTAGGCCCGTGAGCCACAACTACAGAGCCTGAGCGTCTGGAGCCTGTGCTCTGCAACAAAAGAGGCTGCAACAGTGAGAGGTCCGCGCACTGCGATGAAGAGTGGCCCCCGCTTGCCGCAACTAGAGAAAGCCCTCGCACAGAAATGAAGACCCAACACAGCCAAAAGTAAATAAATTAATTAATTAAATTAAAAAAAAAAGAATAGCCCCTCTCGCCGCAACTAGAGAAAGCCTGCGCACAGCAACGAAGACCCAACACAGCCAAAGATAACTAAATAAATAAATTAATTAATTAATTAAAAAAAAATGCTGAAGTGGTTAAGGAACTCATATTTTAAGTCCAAGAAAATAAAAGCAAAACCTTGGGGAAGGAGAAAATAATTAGAACACAACAATGACAACACAAACATGATTTAGGAAACAATAAGAATTAAGTTAAAACAAAATCCAAAGAAAAGTGTGGGAACTCATGCTATGTTATTTACAAAAACCTATTTATAGACCAGATATTAGAAACATAAATTATGGTCAGGTGACATATTTAGGGGGTAAAATTTTCAGGACTTTATCAGTTAAACTTGAGATGGTGGGAGAGTAGAGGTCCAGGTTAAATATTGGAGGTGGAAGAGTTGGGCAACTTGGTCCACGACAATGTCCATTCATTGAAGTGTGGTGATATGATGGAGAAATTAGAGAAGGAATGATTTTGATTTTGGATATCTGAAATATCTATGGGAAATCATATGGAGATATCTACAATGGATTTGGATAGGTAGATCGGTATTCACAATTTATATGTAAATGAAATATTACTTCTATTTTGCCGATGAAATGGAAGCTCAGAGAGGATTCAATTTTCCACAAGGTATCATAGTCAACCAACACTGGTATCAGATTATGTGACTTTAGATCAAATGTTCATTTGTACATAATAAGAGGTGTGTTTGTGTGTATGCCTGCGTGTGTGTGCACGTGTGTGTGTGTGTGTGTGTGTGTGTGTGAATCTATGTGTTTAAAACAACCCAGATTATAGCTAAGGAAAGCCAAAGTCTTCCCCAAGATTTCTATGGAATCCTTGGGGGATTTCATGTTCACTCTTGGTTCTAAGTTGCTGTTTTCACTAAATTCTCAGTTTTGTTGCATTTTAACACCCATGTGCTGTTTGATTTGCTCCCTGTCTTGCTGCACAGAGAATTCTACTCCCATCACCAAGTCAACAAACCTATCTATAGCTGCACCCATATATGTTGTCTATCTTCCTGTCCTAAGCATGTAATAATAAATAAAATCTTCACGGCCGAAGGCCATGTCCACCTCATCTATACTAAATTCCAACCCCCCCTCCCCTAATGAAGTCCCTCAATCCTGTAGTTAGCTTTCTTTTTCCCAAACTTTTTTTCACCATCAGATTGGTTTCTTTTATTAGCATAAAATAATAATAATAATAATAGCAATATTTCTTCTACTAATTGCCATCAAAAGTAATTCCTAATAATGATCAAAATTTAGAAAGTCTCCAAAACTCACATCCCCCTCCAGCTTGCCCACTGTTGCATGAACCCACTTTAAGTTTTTGTCGCCTCCTGCACTCAACAGCTCTTGTTAAGGTCTTTAAGGACCTCCACATGCTAAAACTAACAGTCAATGTTCAGTCCTCAACTTATTTGATGGTATTTGGCAGAGCTGATGTTAGTCTTTCTTGAAACCCTTCCTTTCCTTGGCTAGCTGGATACCAGTCTTTCCTGGCTCTCCTTCTCCCTATCTGGCTGCTCCTTCTGTTTCATTTGCTGATTCCTACTTGTCTATCCAACCCTAAATGTCATAGAGTGCCCCAAGGTTCTACCCCAGAACTCTTTTCTTCTCTGTCTACACTCTGTCTCTTGGTGATCTCAGATGCCTCATGCCTTTTAATCCCATCTATATGCTAATGTATCTCAAATGTATCTCAGCAGCCCAGACCTTTCTCAAACTGCAGACTTTTTTTTTTTTTTTTCTAACTGCCTACTCTCATCACTATTTGGTTGTCTACTAGGCATCTCAAATGCAGTATGCCCAAACTCAAGCTCTTCATTTCCAAGCTCCCAAAGCTGCCTTCTTACCAACTTCCCATCTCCATAAATGGTACCTCCATTTTCCCAAAACCCTTAGTGTTTTTCTTACCTCCTCTCTTTGTTAATACCAAATCATGAGCAAATCTTACGACTCTTTTTTAAAAAAATTTAAATTTCACTGTCTCTAGCTCCCTTCCCTTGTTCGAGCCACATTATGACTCACTGGATTGTTAGTACAGCCTCTGAACTGGTCTCACTATTTCCATTCTTGCCTCCACAAATATTCTCCACATTACTGCCAGAACAACCTTGCCAAACACAAATTAGATCATGTTACTCATGGCTCAAAAGCCCCCGGTGCCTTCTGGTGTCACTCAGAGTAAAATCTGGAGTACTTACAATGGATTACAAGCCCTGAGGTGATTTGGTCCCCTGCAATTGTCTTGGCTTCAGTGACAAACATTCTACTTTTTGCTTATTCCTTTCACACTGGATCCTTGCTGTAACTGGAACATGTCAAGCATGATTTACTTCAGGGCCTTTGCTTATGCTATTCTCATAACAAGGATGCCTTTTATCCATAAACCCTCATGATTCCTCACTTATTTCAGGCACTGCTCAAATGTTACCTCTATTCAATAGATTCCAGATTTGGCTGCATAATGTTACAAAGGTCAAAAGAGCAGTCACAGTCCTCTGCTCCAGTATCTGTCTCTGTTATCATACTATAAACTCCTTGAGAATAAGAAATCATGCCTTATCTTTATATCACAGGGTCTCTATTAGTCAGGACCCAGACGCAACTGATAAAAACTCATTTCAGGGCTTACCTGGTGGCGCAGTGGTTGAGAGTCCGCCTGCTGATGCAGGGGACATGGGTTCGTGCCCTGGTCCGGGAAGATCCCACATGCCGCGGAGCGGTTGGGCCCATGAGCCATGGCCGCTGAGCCTGTGTGTCCGGAGCCTGTGCTCCGCAATGGGAGAGGCCACAACAGTGAGAGGCCCGCGTACTGCAAAAAAAAAACAAAAACAAAAAACAAAAACTCATTTCAAGTTACTTAAGTAAAGAAAAAGTTTTTAAAGCCAGATGGGTGATCGGGTAGGACGTCTCAAGAGCAATGAGACTTCATCCTCCCTCTCCTTGATCATTTCCAATGGAAAGAGAGTTCCTTCTGGTAGATCTCATGGAAAAAGCTGGCTTTTCTATCTTTTCTGAGAAACACTTGGTCATATTCTTTATAGGCCTGAAGTTTCCTTTATACTCTCCATATATTAATAATGTTTTTCTTCTCTCTAGATTAAAAGGTGAGGAGAAAATGTGACTCTCAAGAAAGTCACTCTAAGATCTGCAGATAAGTTTGTGGAAGCAAAGTCAATTCATAAGCTTGTAATAAATCAAAGATGTAATTCTTATGGGAAATATTTATCTACTAATAGTCTTAACTTGCTGTTTAATATTGGTCAAAAGACCTGACTCATTAAACCCATCTCAAGTTGGATAATGAAGTTTTGATGGGATGTCATCACTGCCAATCATTTTTAACTTAAAAGGCATTATGGGAGACGTAAAATATCCCTCTTCCTTTGCAGTAGAAGCCCTGACACACTGTACCTAGAGTATAACATCTTAGTGTTGTAGTATTATTTCAAACAGGCAGTATTGGGCAGCCATGTAACACTTTCACTGGTCTATTAGAACAATGATGCCTTGAAATTTCTGCCTTGTTGCTTTTTTTGTGTGTGTGTGGTATGTGGGCCTCTCACCGTTATGGCCTCTCCCGTTGCGGAGCACAGGCTCTGGACGCGCAGGCTCAGCAGCCATGGCTCACGGGCCCAGCCTCTCCGCGGCATGTGGGATCTTCCCGGACCGGGGCACGAACCCGTGTTCCCTGCATCGGCAGGCAGACTCTCAACCACTGCACCACCAGGGAAGCCCTGGTGGTGTATTTATGAGAAACAGGGACCTGAGAGTTGTCAAGTCAGCCTTAGGTGGGGGTAAGGATGGGAAGGAGATTCAGGCGAGGCTTCACAGAAGAACTGCTTGGCAGACTGATGGCCTTCAGGACACACTGCTCCCAAAAATGACACCTTGGCATATGTCTTCATCTCCAAAGACAAAGAGATGCTGAGAAGAATCCTAACAAATAGGCCTTGTTACATTTCTCCCCAGTTTACTACCCTTACCTCATACTCCTTAACCTATCCAATTTCTACATGATTGCTCACTTGCCATCAAACCGAGCATGACAATACTCAATCTTAACTATTTCTTCAGGTCTTCAGTTCTTTATGAAATCTTCCATGTCACATAAAATTTATATTAAGTAAATCTGTACACTTTGCTCCTGTGAATCTTTGTCAGTCTGATTTTCAGACCCAGCCATGGACCCTAAGAAAGTCAAGGAAAACTTTTTCTTTCCCTACACAGACAGTAGGGTAAGAGTGCATTCTAAGCCTAGGGAACAGTAAGTACACCCAACAGAGTTATAAACAGCACAGCAGAACTGAGAAACTACAAATAATCCAGTACTAACAAAGTGGGAAGGGAGAAGCTTACTAGGCCCAAGGTGGAGCTGTTCTTGTCCTGGGTGCAGGTCAGTATGTAAACTGAAACTTAGATAACTTTCGTGTCCCTGTAAATTTCACTTGACCAGAAACACAGGATATCCAATCAGCCAATCCCCAAACGTCAGGTCCAAACTGGGCTCTGTACTTTATTTCCAAACAAGGTGGACTATGTAGCCCCAGACAATCAGATATTTTCTATTTGCCTCTTCTTTGTTCTTTATTCTTTATCCAAGCAAAGGTTTTTGCCTTCCACCCCATTTTGCAGTTCTCCGAAAGGAGACTGTCCACTTCGTGAAGCGTTAAGTAAGTTTTGTTTGTATCACCTAAATTGTCTTCTTTAATCCTTTTCTAACATCACCAAGTAGGCAAAATTTACTATACCATTGTAAAGACGTTTTCAGGGATACTGCAAGGATATTAAATAGGGGAGAGGGATAATGAAACATGTTTTAGGGAGAAAACTCTAGTTTAGAGGCTATGTGGAATTGAATGAAAGGGGATAAAGACAAAAGGAAGGACCAGTTAAGAAGCCACCGTACAATCCTAATGACAAATGATGCCTTGAACTAAGTGGCGCTGGGAACAGGAACAAGGGCATAGATTTGAGTATATTTGGGAGATTTGAAGATCAATTAGAAGTGGGACTGTGACAGCAGGAAGACTCAAGGATGGGCTTCAGAGAGCTTATAAGCCTTCCCCCGGGAAGGTAAATGCATATGATTATATGCATTTTCTTGGGGGGGAAATAACTTATAGCTTTTATCAGATCTCTAACTGGGTTCATAACTGAGATAAAGTTCAAACTACTACACTCTGCTATTATCATACTCACACTTGATTTAAAGACTCAAGTCCTTGAGAACGAAAAACAGAGCTGGAGGAATCAGGCTCCCTGACTTCAGACTATGCTACAAAGATACAGTAATCAAGACAGTATGGTACTGGCACAAAAACAGAAATATACATCAATGGAACAGGATAGAAAGCCCAGAGATAAACCCACGCACATATGGTCACCTTATCTTTGATAAAGGAGGCAGGAATGTACAGTGGAGAAAGGACAGCCTCTTCAATAAGTGGTGCTGGGAAAACTGGACAGGTACATGTAAAAGTATGAGATTAGATCACTCCCTAACACCACACATAAAAATAAGCTCAAAATGGATTAAAGACCTAAATTTAAGACCAGAAACTGTCAAACTCTTAGAGGAAAACATAGGCAGAGCACTCTATGACATAAATCACAGCAAGATCCTTTTTGACCCACCTCCTAGAGAAATGGAAATAAAAACAAACAAATGGGACCTAATGAAACTTCAAAGCTTTTTCACAGCAAAGGAAACCATAAACAAGACCAAAAGACAACTCTCATAATGGAGAAGATATTTGCAAATGAAGCAACTGACAAAGGATTAATTTCCAAAATTTACAAGCAGCTCGTGCAGCTCAATAACTAAAAAACAAACAATCCAATCCAAAAATGGGCAGAAGACTTAAATAGACATTTCTCCAAAGAAGATATACAGACTGCCAACAAACATATGAAAGAGTGCTCAACATCATTAATCATTAGAGAAATGCAAATCAAAACTACAATGAGATATCATCTCACACCAGTCAGAATGGCCATCAACAAAAATTCTAGAAACAATAAATGCTGGAAAGGGTGTGGAGAAAAGGGAACACTCTTGCACTGCTGGTGGGAATGTGAATTGGTACAGCCACTATGGAGAACAGTATGGAGGTTCCTTAAAAAACTACAAATAGAACTACCATATGACCCAGCAATCCCACTACTGGACATATACCCTGAGAAAACCATAATTCAAAAAGAGTCATGTACCAAAATGTTCATTGCAGCTCTATTTACAATAGCCCGGGGATGGAAGCAACCTAAGTGTCCATCATTGGATGAATGGATAAAGAAGATGTGGCACATATATACAATGGAATATTACTCAGCCATAAAAAGAAATGAAATTGAGCTATTTGTAATGAGGTGGATAGACCTAGAGTCTGTCATACAGAGTGAAGTAAGTCAGAAAGAGAAAGACAAATACTGTATGCTAACACATATATATGGAATTTTAAAAAAAAATGTCATGAAGAACCTAGGGGTAAGACAGGAATAAAGCCACAGACCTACTAGAGAACGGACTTGAGGATATGGAGAGGGGGAAGGGTAAGCTGTGACAAAGCAAGAGAGAGGCATGGACATATATACACTACCAAATGTAAGGTAGATAGCTAGTGGGAAGGAGCCGCATAGCACAGGGAGATCAGCTCGGTGCTTTGTAGCCGCCTGGAGGGGTGGGATAGGGAGGGTGGGAGGTAGGGAGACGCGAGAGGGAAGAGATATGGGAACATATGTATAGGTATAACTGATTCACTTTGTTATAAAGCAGAAACTAACACTATTGTAAAGCAATTATACTCCAATAAAGATGTTAAAAAAAAAAGACTCAAGTCTTTGTACAATTGTTTCTTAGGGTAAGGTTTACAGATTTAGACTATAAAAACACAGAATTAGATACAGGATTTAGCAAACATAAATTTACATTGAACTGAGCATCCTGTCTTATATTTGGCATCCCTTCTGAAAGACATTCAAGCTGTGAAATAACATTTCTCTAGGAAGACACCTTACATTTCTCATTATCTGGGTGCAAAGTTCCTTCAACTCAAATTCCATTATTCATTCAACAAATATTGACTGGCTGTTACCCTGTCCATACTGAGTCCACTTAGTGAATAAATAGTAGTCCCTTTCCCTTGGGAGCTTACAATGTCATTGGGATGATGATTTTTTTTTAAAGTAGATTAAAGAATTACTGAATACAGAGGTAGAAAAGAAACATCGTTACTGCGGGGTTGGGGGTAGGGACAAATTGGAATGTTGGGATTAACATATACACACTACTATATATAGAATAGATAACTAATAAGGACCTACTGTATGGCACAGGGAACTCTTCTCAATACTCTGTAATGGCTTATATGGGAAAAGAATCTAAAAAAGAGTGGATATATGTATAACTGATTCACTTTGCTGTACACCTGAAACCAACACAACATTGTTAATCAATTATACCTCAATAAAAATTTTAAAGAAAAGAATTACTGAATAATTAATTATAACTAATAAGTGCTAAGAGACAAGGAGGGAGCAGTGATGGAGAGCAATGTGACATTTCACTCAGATGGGAAGGAAGCCAAACCAGGTGGAAGGCAGGGAGGAAAGTGGTCCAAGCAGAGGGATGAGTTCGCTGGAGGGACTGGAGATGGGAAAGAACCACTGAGACTGGAAACAAGAACGATTTCATGTGGTTAAAGGGAAGAGTGGAAGCACAGTAAACTATGTGATTTACAGGACCCAGTACAAAATGAACATGTGGCCCCTTGTTCAAAAAGCAGAAAAGTGTGTCATTAAAGTTCCTAAAATATAAGATCTTTTCCTTTGTTCCACTGTCTCTTTTGATTTGTCACAGTGGATTTTTGTTTTGTTTTGTTTTACGTGTTATTTAATATCATCCTAAGTCTAAAAAATAAAAAGTTAAAATTTTAAATCATTTCCATAATGTTTTCCATTTATCTTTATATTGGGCAATGCCACTTTTAAGTGTGAATATAAGAACATTTACCTCATGTGCAGAATCACCGGAATTGCACAATTTGTGTTTCATAGCTTGTACATACATATGTATTTCATTCTTACCAAAAGAGTAAAAATGCTGCACAAAACTAACTCCACTGTTTTTATTTCACTTCTGATACAAACACATTCTACCAACACTCTCCACCTTCAGTTTACTGATGGATAAGGAGGAAGGAGAAAGTGGAAAAGAGACTATGGGCTGCTCTCTTTCCCTTCCCATCCCTACCATCCCTTTCAGTGTAAGTGATCAGCTAATAAGGGAAGTAAGAGTAAGAAAGGACATGATAGGATTGCTTGATCCTTTGTGTTTCTTAGGATGCTATTGCCTTCTTCCTGCACTGGAAGATGGCCTCTGGGGGCTGTCAGCACCATCCTCTTACCCATATGTATACACAGCACACTTACCTTGTAGTTGCTTTGACATACCCATGAATCCCGTGGAATTTTGCGCTGATAGGGCGTAGTGAACTGGGGCATAGAGTAACGGTGGGCCCACACATGACACTCATTCCTTCTGTTTGTGGGCATGCTCCGTTGTCTCATTGGACTTCACTTACAAAACACAAAATCAAAGGCAAAATTAAGAATTTCAGAACGGCAACAATGAAGCATTAAATCAAGCATGAGGTCCTGTGTGTCACAGGCCCGTGAAGCCAGCCCTACATGGGAGGAGATAAAAATTGCGAAGTGGGCAGGGATCAGACCATGCCTTCATGTTATGGCCTCTGGATTTTACTTGGTGCCTGTACTTTTCTCATAGCTCTCCTCAACCCCCAACTCCTCTCTCCTCTGTATGAAAACCTATACATGATTTAAATTTAACATGCCTTGTCTTAAATCTATTCCATTTATTCCAATATAATTTATACATTTCCAACTATTAATGAAGCCTTGAACTTAAATGAAAAACAATCAAAATCCAAATTTTCCTTTATTTCAATAACTGATGTCTAGGACTGTCACAAAGAATCATAATGAAATGACAACAATAACAACATATTAGGAATTGAGGGATCAGTAATGAATGGCAAATATTTTATGCGGTAGTTTGCAGTGAAAACTATTTAGAAGCAGACACCATGACTCTCCAAGAACTCTTTCACAGTTGAATTCTGCCATTTCACAGGACCGTTGGCCCTGGGGTGAGCCCTCTTAATCTGTTTTCTGACACCCATTAATGCATTTCCTCACTTCCGTGACTGAAGTACTACAAGCACTGATCATTGATTTCTAAAGTTGGGTGTGAATGTCTGATGAATTTTAAAGAGAAACCTCTAACACTTCATTCTGTTCTAGCCTGACTTCAGTTTGCAGTGCAGTCCCCTGTGTCACTTGTTGCCCGTGTCCTATTGCATCAGAACTAGGGAAAAGATGGAGGCAGGGGACAGGAGAAAGAAAACAAAGCAGACTTGTAGGCAAAGGGCACTCTTGCTATCAGTATTGTCTCTTAGATTATAGTTAAGTGAAACCCCCAAAAATCTCTGTGATGGTGTTTTTCTTTTTTTTTTCTTTTTTATTCTTATAGTACAAGCACCAATGAATTGCATTATAGCTCTGCTCTGGTCTGTCCTCTTCCTGCACTTTAGGAAGCTGGTTATCACTAAGGGCTCATGAGACGCCTGTACAGTGCTCACTGGGGATCACGGAATTCTCCACGCTCACAGCCTTGGGCGATGATATGAATGCCTGAGCTAGGAAACTGGTATCGGTTGAGAATAGTAACAAAATATTGAGCGTGGCTTTTGCTTCAGGTACTTCCTGCCTTTGAAAAGGGTCCTTTCGTTTCCCCCAAAATAATTTTCAAAATTCCCTATAGAATATTTATTTTTAAAACTTGTATTTTCAACACATTTATTTTTCATAACTGATCTATAGATACTGTTTATACTACATTTTTTTTGTTCTGAGAGCACATGTTACCAAGTCAACATAATAAAAGGATGCATTACGTTCTTCTCTTTGATGATTTAGGAAAAGTATCTGTAATATATAAGGAAAATAGTGTCCCAATGTGAGATTATCTAATCATTCCTTAATTCATCAAACTTTTTTTTTTTTTAGTATCTACCATATATTAGGGACTATACTAGGTACTAAAGTCCATATACACATCCTATACAATCCACAGTATGATACTATTGACATAAACAAAAAAATGACAGCAATATTTTCTTTGCATAAGATTGAATAAGCTGGGGTTTCTTCCAGATTGCCTTCTGCCATTGAGTTGATCCTGCCGTATTTAGCACGCCTTTCTCCTCTGGACCAAAGCCCCAGATACATGGCTGCCTGACTCTCTTTTCCTTCCCCCTCTGCTTCCCATTTTCTCCCAGGTAGACAAGTTCTTTAAGTTATCCTAAACCATAGAATTCTGCTCAGCAACTGTAAGCCTACTGGCTTTGCTGTCTGTAGCCTAAAGAGAACTTTTTCTGTACCAAAAAATTCCAGGAGCTCAGTGCTCAGCTTTTGATATGCTAAATGGGAGAAAAAAGAATTTGGAAAATCCTCTTTCAAGGCAATAGCCTGGTTTATGAAGTTACTGTCTTGATGTGTAATCCTATTTTGCATTTCTTTTTTCTCAGTGACTTCTGTAATGTATCTAATCTCTACACCAATGTGCTCCCAGGCAGATGGATGCAAAACTGACTACAGTGAAGTTTTATTTTTAGAAAAAGCAAAAGAAAAATAATCATTTATAATTATCCAACGCTCTCCCTTCTTTTGGTAATAGAGTCAATACCCAATTTCATAGGAATCCACTTAACATCTCCTTAACAATCATGTTTATTTTTGTTATTTATTTCTTCATCTTCTCCTAGCTCTACCTTTTGCTAAAGCTACCAGCAAGAAACAACACGAAATACCATACTTCCTTCAAAGCGTGCACACACTTACTTCCATTCTGATGGTAAAATGGCAGCACTAAGGCAGTATAAAAAGAGATGATATAGTAACTGAAATTGAATACAGGCTTCCCAATTAATAGACTGTATTTCATTAATACTATTAGCAGTAGTAGTGTTGATGTTTACAACAAATGAAGTATATTGAATAACCAAGACTACAAGGCTCTGTCCAAATTGACCCTAAATGATCAGAAACATTTATCCTAATTGATATAAAAAACGCCTAAATGTACCACCTTCTGGACTACTCTGAAAACAATCAATCGCAGTTTTCGTAAGATAGCCCATTCATATATTGGAAAACATGACAGATGTTGAAATCAGTAGTTTTATTTTGAAATACTTCCATTTCTACCTTTGCTTCAGCTTCTCTGTCATAATGACATCATTATTATTACTTTAATTATCTGTGATTATTTTTGGTATTTCTATTCCATGGAAGAGCAATGGTCTATCAACATGTTATACCGTCACGTGGCTATGTAATCAAATAGAATGTTTCAGTCATTGATATTTGAAATGAGAAGGGTTTAGTCTGGAATGATGTATCAGTGTCAGTGAAGGATGAAGAACAGATAGCCAGTCATTCTAAAGGGAAAATCAAAACTACTTTGATGACTCACTAGTTACAGAGAGGAAATAAATGTAAATCAAAACTTTTGCTGGGCTTCCCTGGTGGTCCAGTGGTTGAGAGTCCACCTGCCGATGCAGGGGACACGGGTTCGTGCCCCGGTCCGGGAGGGTCCCACATGCTGCGGAGCCGCTGAGCCTGCGCGCCCGGAGCCTATGCTCCACAATGGGAGAGGCTACAACAATGAGAAGCCCACGTACTGAAAAAAAAAAAAAAATTTGCTGATGTTTTGAACCATGGTGGATAGAAGTGTTACAGGAAATGGGAACAGGTATTAGATATTTTGTTTCCAGTTTCCTAGCAAATTTAGGGTTACGTGTTGGAGTCCTGATTTGAAGACTGAGAAATTAACATACTTTCTGTCACTACCTAAAATTCAAGGTGAATTTTAAGTAATAAAATGTATTTATCAGCATTGCTTGTGGTATTACTCTTATTACTTTGTTTCACTCCCAAACTAATCTCTTCCCTGCAACTCAAGAGAAAGTCACACCCACCTCTCCATTTACTTTGTAGAAGGGAAAAGTTTAGGGGCTTTATGAAGTGAAACATCCTTTGTTGATTCCAATGCCATCAAGACCTAAGGTATTTTTAACCTCAGAAATGAACAGAATTTGAGGTAAGTCTTGAAGTAAAATGTGAAGAGACCATAGGCCCAGAAATGAGGTTAAAATACATAAACAATTTTTAAAATTCTACATTAAAAAATAAATCACAGAATAAACATATGCATTTTGTTGACTGCCTGTAGGGGAGAGGAAGGAGATGATCATTTGAGGAGATTCAAAACTCTTCTCCAACTAATGCTGGCTTCTACTAACCTTGTAAGTAAGTTCTCAGAAGAGAGAGACAGCTCCTACTTTCTGTTCTTACTCTTTTTCTACAAGCCTGAACAAGAATTACACAAGCACCTCCTAAATTACATAGGTACCAGGATCTTGTTACTCTGCTTGGTAAGGTGTTCATCATCACAAAGAAGAAGCTTGCTGAAGCTCTTCCTGGGACTCCCAAATTCCTAATTGTCTCATTGCTACATTGATTCATCAATAACATTGAGGTGAGGAAACAGGCAGACTTTTGTATTATGAGCTAACACTAATTATGTTGGATTGCTTTCAGTATGTAGTAAGGATTTAGAAAGTATATGTTTGCCCTGATTAATTTCACAAATCTTTAAAAATAAACTCATGCTGGAATTCTAATCTATGTATATTTGCAACCAAGTTGCACTTTCCTGCCACAATTAAGTACTGCTATTTTAATTTTCCAGTATACATTCTTTAGAACATGCTCATACCATATGTAGGTAGAATTTTTTTAAAAAATAGAATGTATTCGTTCTTTTATACTAAAAAGTAAATACATATTTACTGCAGAAAAATGTACATAGAGAAAAGCACAAAGATGAAGAACACTTAAACTTCCAAAATATCTTTATGCCCATTGTATAATTTTATTCTTACACTATTTTTATGAATAAAGGCAAAATAAGAATTATTGTGCACTTAGCTGTTGTAGAAAATGAAACAGTAAAGTGAGTTTCCTTCAGTTCATCTCAGAGCCAAGGCTACTCCTGGTCCTGTCTAATTCCTGGGCCAGAACTCTTTCTGTGCTTTACCTTGAGCCACAGGGAGTGGAAAGGGAGCAGGTATTTCCCGGGAATTGGAGACAAACACAAAAATGCAAACACATTCACGTGACCAGTCCTGAGCCGAGCAAGGCCAACCCTGCCCATGTGCAGATGCTCTACAGCTTCATCTTGAACGACAGATTTCTCAGCATTATTGAAAGCTGCTAGGTCAGTGACCATGGAGGCTGACGGCTCTGGCTGAGTGATTCTTGGCCTTAATTTAGATATAAACCTCTGAGTTCAGGAAGGGTGTGGAGGGAGAGCGCTTAGTCCTTTCCTTCTCCCCTTCTCACATCTTAAGAGGGTGCATTATGTTCCAGGCCAGATAATGAATCAACAGCACATCTGGATTAGCATGACTCTTTCATTTATCAGATGAAGGTGTGCTCCAGTCTGTATTACAGTCAAGGGCTGGTGTCTCCATGTTAGTGTACAAACTCTATTTGCCTCCTGTCCAGAGTCACTGTAGGCAGATCTGCTTCATAAATGGATTTGTGAAGTGCTTTGTAATTCTCACATGGTTGATTATCCATGTAAAAGGTTTTCCTAATAACAAACAGCTAATAGCAAATGAGAATGTGTGATGTTCCTTGATGTCTCTATGAGTAACAGATTTTAAATAGACTGTTTCCCTGCCGATTGAATACTTGTCTTTAAAGCCTATATTTTAAGTTCAAATATTCATACCATATGGTTTAGGGAGGATTATCCCTCTGTGGTCCTGAACTATATTGAAAGCATCATTATTTATATGTAAAGTAAATTTATGAATGGAAAACATTTATATTAAATATTCTCAGTGGCAAATAACATGAAAGAGAATGGCTGTATTCAGAACAGTAAGAAATAGAGACAAATAGAATAGATAAGGAAACTATTTCATAAAATAGGCCGGGGACACGTGGAATACATTAACAAAACAAGGTAGGTAACATGTACCACATGTTCATGAGCCGATATGTTCAGCAGGCTCCTAACTGAGCTTTTGGACAAAGAGAATGACGTGGACTTTGTAGGGGTGGAGAGGCATAGGATAGACAGGACATATTTGATGAAACTATGGAATCTGTTAAAATCACATTTCCAAAGACTGGGAACATGTCATGGGTGAGTTTTTGTGCTTATTATTTTTTCTTATATCACAAAAAAAGTAATAACACAATTTTTTCAGGAAAAAAATACTTCACATTGAATCTTTCATTTACAGAATCAATTCTTCACTTATTCACTATTTCTTCACCCCCCCACTCTCAACAGAAACACACATACTTATATATATGCATGTGTGCAGTTTAGCCCTGAATGTCATTACTTCAAGGGGACTACCTCTGAGATATTTGCTATCTTTGTAGACAATCACAAATGAGGAACATCAGTTGACCCCAGTCCTTACAACCAGTTGCACTTGAGACCAACTTTTAAATTGACTGCCCATAGAACACCACCTAGAAAAGAAAGGACAACAAAAAGTCGGGGGGCCTCTGATGACTCCATTGTACAAGGAAAAGGCATAAAAGAAAAAGAAATCCCTAAAACCAATTCATTAGTTTCAAAACCAGAATGTGACCATAGATTAGGAATTTTGTAATGACTAGAGAACCAGAACATTAAAATTATCATATTGAGATTTTTGTCACAGAGAGAAAAAGAGAATCTTCCTGAACTACCCCAGTAAAAAGGGATGATTCAAGGAAATAGAATTAAAATTATTCCTCAGAAAGATCTTTGCCCCTCTTGTAATTCATCATGGGAAATTCTAGTCCATTTTCTGAGAAATATTGAGTTTTGATGAGTACTGTTTCTGACACTAAGCTTATACTTAATCAAATTATCAAAAGTACTGTTAAATGGTAATATCCACTGTAGATGAGGGGACGGAGAAACAGGGACTCATGTATTGTTGGAGGGAAGGAAAGTTGTTAGAATATTTGTGAAGGACATTTTTTTTAATTAAAAGCCTTTGATTTTTAAAATGTATTTTGATTCAGAAATTATATTTCTAGAATGCATCCTAAGCAGCAACTGTGGTAGTGCTTGTAATTGAAAGAAAGAGAGAAAAAAAGAAGGGAAGAAAGAAAAAAGGAAGGAAGGAAGGGAGGAAGGAAGGAAGGAAGAAAAAGAGAGGGAGAAAAAAAGCGAGGGAGGACGGAAAAGAAAGAGGGATGGAAGGATGAAGTGGGGATGAAGGAAGGAAGGTGGGAAAGCAGGAAGGCAGGGAAAGGAAAGGAAGTAAAAGCCTAAACACCCCAAATTCAGAAACTAATTTCTTTTGAATTAAGAGAAAAAACAATGAAAGCTATTTATTTTATGTAACAATTAAACTTTTTCCTGAGAAAATCCAACTATTGCATTAGGCATTTAGACATCTGCCAACAGGTCACCTCTCTGATTTCTGGAGGCTTTAGACAGTGCCCCCAGCCACATGGCTACACACTTTCTCTATCAAATCTCACCACCCAGTGCCCTTATCTGTTCTGGCTGAGATCTCTCCCGGCCCAACCCTCACTGCCAAAACCACAGTGACCAATTCCATCTCCACTCCCAGATGGTCAGGCCTGGAGCACACACCTACTCACACTTCAGTTTTCTGTCTGCTTTCTTTCTGTTATCCCATTGTACACATCTTATCTCTTATGAGGGGTTTTCTGAGTCCGGCTTAGTAGAAAGAACTTCCCAGAGGTATCCATTCCCTTAAAACACAAGGACAACCACAAAGACAACGGTCTTGATGATTTGGAGAGGAGTTACCCAGGGAGACAAAGAAAAAAAAAAGAGTTTAGAACATAAAGATGAACATTACGTATAAAGATTTCAGTTCAATGCTGACTGTGGAATTCTATTCAACAATCCAACCAAATCTCCAGAGAGAGAGCAAGCACTCCAGATTGCCTTCTAGGTTGTTGTGACACTTTTCCCACCATTGACTGATCTTCCAAGACCTTGGAAGGAAACACATGTAATCTATCAAAATCTTCCCAACAACCTAGAATTACTTTGGTTGTAAAATCCCTCAATATGGAAAAACACATGATTTCATCACAACAATAATAGTTAGGCATCAAGAAATTCTACCCTTGTGCCAGTTTATTACCTTTGAAAACTGGGTTGGTGGGGTTGCCATCATTTGGATATCATGTAAGACATCTAATTTCTGCAACTCAGAAACCAAGCCTTAGGCAGAATAAATTCAGTGAATTCTTAGGTGCAGTTAAGTGTGTTCGTTCCTGCTCTACCTGTGTTTATTCCAAACATAGGCACATACGTGTTTATATATACATATATAGCAATATATATTCAGCTATACAAAGTATTTTATAAATTACTTTGTGTGCAGCAAACAACATTTTTAAACACAGGTCTATTTCATCATTATGTAACATTAATTACCAGGCAAAGTCAACTTCCCCAAAACTGAGAGTAGGCAGGTACTTGTATGTGGTAATTTAAGGACACCTTAAGTAACATTGGTGAAAATATGGTACCTTCACCACTAGGCTGCTATCTTGCCTGAATTTACTGTGATCAGTATCATACAATAGTACTATAAAGAAATAGGCATTTTACTATCTATAAATGGTAATCTATCAGTCGGCTAACACTTCAGCTTGAATTACTTAAACTCAATATGATCCTCTGTGATTTATCAGAGAAAGTGCCAAGAGAGTAGTATAAGACAGAAAAATATTGATTGGAGACAGGTGGATAGTGAAAGGAGATAAGAAATGTCCAGCAGACAGAGTGACATTCAGCAGAGTTACTGCAAGGGACCCTAAAAACCAGTGTTTGGCTGCAGGGCACAAGGACCCTAAATGGTTCTGTGAAAGGCTGTGTTATTAAGTTGATAAAATCAAGATAGACTGGGCACCTACTATCTCTAAGACAGAGCATTTCATCACTGGTTCTAACATGGCACATATGCAGGATTTTACACTGGTCATTCTAATTCAAATGATTTTCTTTGGTATCCCAATGTTGAAGAAAAGTAAAAATTAAAATAAGATGTTAGTGTGTGTGTGTGTGTGTGTGTGTGTGTGTGTACGTTATGTACTATAATTTGGAATGATGGATGTGAACCTGTTATCATAAATCTGATTTAGGTTAGATATTACAAAGAGATTTATTTTTCTGACCATTTCTTCATCCATTTACCTTTTTCTTCACTTTATTTTTACAAATTCATCACTTTTTTCAGGATAGGAAGCTTCTTAGCAATTAGTGTGAAGATTCGGTAGTTTGTCTTTTGTCGTTGAGCAGAAAAAATGCAGACCTGCTCTTCCTAAATAATCCCTAACTGTTCCACGCTAGATGTTGGCAGATGGACATTCTGGATGTACTGATTCCTCCCCAAGTTGTTTGTCTGTTGAATGTACAATTCTTCAGAATTGTTTGTGTGAATTTCAAAGAGCAAATGGTCATGCTGCAAAGCGGTGTGTGATTACTAAAACAAAGTATTTTCTCAATTTTTGTCTCTACTTCCTGCATCCAATAGCTGGAAAGAGAATCAAATCTTTCCAAACTGACTGTGACTGTCAAAATGAGACACTAATTTAAATAATAAATAAGCTTCCTGGTTACCTTTTGCTCTATTCCATGGTAAACATTAGCACCTGATCTGGTTTCTAGCATTACTGACACAACATTTAAGTATACAGTATAAGATTGTACTTGATTTATTAAAGTAATGAATTAGTTTTATTGTAGGTGATTAAATGTATTTTACTTTTTAAAACACAAGAACTAGAAAAGGCTAGCATTGTTACAATCTGAAAATAACTAGAAAGATAAGTTCATTAACTTGCCTACACTTGTGCATCATAAAAAACCTTGTTAAAAATTACTCCCTAGCCTGTTGTATTAGCTTCTTTATGAGGTAATTTCTCCATACAGTAATAAGATTTTTATTTTACTCTCCAGTGCATATTAAACCCACTAATCTTCTTTTATAAACTATAGTTTCAGCCACTTTCTCAATTTACTCACTTTAAAGATACAGTCCTATTAATATTAAAGGTAGCAAATGCAGATATGAACTTTGCAAAACATGCTTTCGGATTTATGGCACAATCTTTTAACAGTGTACTGGAATAGCACAAAAGGGAAAAAGCCGTAAATGCCGAGTAGGTCTCATGACAAACCAAACAATCTTAGTCCCCATAGAATTAATTTCCCACCCCATTCATTATGTGAATGAACTGTAGACATATTTTCTGCTGTCAGCAAATAAAAACAGAATGGAAAGACCTCGTTCATTGAAAGAAGTAAAATCCTGCACAGGAACTACACAGATGTCAATGATCTAATTGATATGGGTTATTGGTGTCCTGGGGAAAAGCCAGCTGATCGCCATTTCTACCTGTGGGCTGATCTCTAAGGATGAAGATTTTCATTCTGTATCTAAAATCAAATAAGTCATAGTATGAGATTAAGAATTAAGTCTTTCAGAGATTAAATTCGATATATAGAATATATATTTAGTCTATATCTTTAGAATATATATTTAGTCTATATCTTTTGTTTCTATAATTTTTCAAAAAATCTAATATTTTAAACAGCTTATTATTTAACAATGGCATAAGTAATTTAGTTAATACTGGGTTTCAAACAGTCTCAAGCATCTTGGAAATGATAAATTAACTCAAATTGTCACAGAAATTTATTTTAAAAGAGAATACAGAAACAGCTTCCTTGACACTTTTTTTCTTCCACTTGAATTTAAAGTGAAAAATAAGAATTTCCCTATTGTCCTGTGGTTGGATGTATTTTGTTCACCGCATAACAAATATTTAAAAATTTTTCATCTTGTATGCTGAACTGGGGAAAGACATTTGAAACATATGAGGACAAAATTACTAATACATAAAAGTTCTTGCAAATCAACAAAAACTAGAGAAACACCTCAGTGGAAAAAAGGACCTAGTTGTTGTACACCTGAAACTAATGTGATATTGTAAATCAACTTTACTTCAATTAAAAAAGAGATAGAATTGAAGAAACCATACAAAAGAAGGATTATAATGCACTAATAAATTTATGGTTAAAGAAAAGTTCAACCTCTCCACTAGTTAAAAATACAAATTAGAAATTTTGATGGAAAATGTCATTTTTTTCCAAAATCATATTAGCAAAGATTAAAAGTAGAAATAACTGCTACTGTCCCAAATTCAGGACAACGAAACTGTATGGCTTATGAATACATAAATTAGTACAATCTTTTGAGCAACTTTTAAAAATATGTAAAAAATTTTTAAACATGAACACCATTGACCCCACATGCCTAAGGATGTGTATAGATGTATATAGAAGACCATGCTTAGAAAGAAGAAAATTGGTTAACATAATGCTCATCAATATGTTGGTAATTATGGTACACTTAAAAATATGGAACATATTCAGCCATTATTTTATTTGTTGAAATTGAAAGATATGTCTATGATACACTGAGTTTGAGTAGAAGAGCAAATTACCAAACAGCACACATTGTACAGTGCGTTTTATTTTAAAAGTACAAATATAGAGACATTATGTTCATTGGGGGAAAGAAAAGAGCATACACTAAAATACTAGCAATAGCTATTGCTGTGAAATAGAATAATAAATTGTAAATATCCTGTGCTGATTTTTACTAACAACCTACTTTTCTTCCCACCTAACAAGCACATTGAATAAATTAATGCTTAGAGGATAACTTCAATCTTCTGAGGAATATAAGTTTACTGTCTCAAGAAACTAAAGCTTAGGTATATCTTTAACTTTTCTAAGTGACACAAATTATTCAACTAAATGTAAATATATATAAAAATAGAATAATGACATCATAGATTATTACTAGAAATCATACAGTAAGGTCCCTCTCTGACATTTAATAGATAATAAATAATATGTCTAATATTAAAAATATTAATGAATTTAAGTTAACATATTTATGGTAGGTTATTTAACTTAGCCAATTAAAATCATAAGTAATTATTTCCTTTTTTCAAAATTTTAAATGCATTATTACTGATTAGAATTTATAATGTTTTAAGATATTTCTAAAATTTTATATGCATTAAATCTAACATTCCAGAAGTTAGCAAACTAGCATTTATTCATTTTTAATTTAAAAATGGAATAAAATTTAAATAGGCTTTCTCCAAATTTGCTTGCTTTGTGTGTGTGTGTTCCTAAAGAAATTATAAAGCCTTTTTTGGATAGGTCAGATAATTGACTTATTTGCCACTCTATGGATAGGTACTTTATAGTTTCAAAGTTTTAACCTGTTTTAAATAAGAATCTTTATCTTTACATTTACCTAGTTCTCATAATTCCTCCATCTTGTTCTCTACTTTTATTTCTCCTTCAGCTTAATCTGTTGTTCACTCCCACAATTACACATGCCTTCCTCTCTGGTGTATCTTGAGGGAGAGAGGTCTTTGTGTGTGTAACTTTTCTTGGAGTTGCTGTCATCTTAGATCAGGTAGTAAACATCTATAAATCTACATGCTGAATGATGAAATTGTTTTACAGCCTCATTTTTCCTCTGATTTCCTTGTTCAGACCTTTAAGTCGTTTCAAACACTTCTGGTCTTACTCTCCCTTTAACATCACATTAAGTTTCTGCCTAACAAGACTTTTCTTTATCCCAACGTGACATCCCAACACCATTTCTTTGAGGTGATACACTTTTCTCTGAGATGGTACAATCATGGGTCTCTGTCTTGAAGGCCCTTCTTCAACAAAAGCAGGTCATTTGGTCAAAAATAAACTAAAATAGAAGCCACTTCCGGGAGACGTTAAAGATAAACATACACAAAGAAAATTCAACAGTTGTGCATGGTAAGAATTATAGAAACCTTGACTTATAACAGTGAGAATATAAAGCATATATCTGTGTGGAGAGTTGTAGACCCTTGCTCTATTTTTAGCAACTTGTGCCTCTCACATAGTAAGTCACCAGTAAGTGTTTGTTGTATGAATAAGTGATGGAGAATGGGCCAGCTAATCTGATTCAGAGATTTAAACACTGAAAGAAGGAATCAATCCTCCTTACATCATTTTTTCAAGAGAAATCTTACATCATTTCATGACAGTCACTGTTCTTGTATCTAGTCGTAATAAAAAATATATTTTTATAGTCTCAGGACCCGTTACATTTGTCAGTCATAAGCTGTTTTCACCTGCACCCTTTACACAGGCTTTATATAAGCCTTTTCTGATTAAAGAAGGACAGAACAGGTTGGCATCATTACTATGAACTGTTCCTCCCTTCTGAGTACTTATGTTGCTTCTAATGACAGATGGGAGCATTGGCTGGTTACACAGACTGCAAAGAGTGAGGATTACAGGGCAAAAGGGATACTAAAATAACAAAAGACCACCTCTGGTATTGTAATCAAGTGTGGAAGGAGTTTCATCATCCTCACTTGTTGCTGGTCCCTAGACAAGGCAATTGTGCAGGTCTCTGTGGCCAACTGGACCAGCATATATTACAAGCAGCCTATAGTGGTGGGCTTAGCCTTGTTTGTCTAAAACATTAAAGTTACCCTTTTTAGTTAAGTGTTTTATTCTGGCATTTTGGAAAGATACATGATGCCAAACAGAATATTTATAACAAACCTTTTAAGGTTTAGTCTCATCTATTTTTGCCCTCAAAGGTCATTTCATAAAAGGGATCAAAAGGCAGCTTCCTCCAGACCAGCTCAGTGGGTGGCCAGAAACCGATTAAATACTAACAGAGCCCGGAAGAAGTACAAATCTGTAGGACTTGTTTTACACAGTTCCACAATATATTGTCTCGATTACTAGGCCACATAATTACATATATAAAGTAGTTTAATTATAACTGATATAATGAAAAAGCATTAAAAATGGTCTTGAAACAAGCTTACCAAATGGGCTTCCTGTGAATATCTAAATCCTTTACTGGTGGTAACTTGTCGATGCAGTAATTGTCAAATCTTCAGGAACCCTGACATCATTTGGTGCTTAAACTCTATCCAAAGACATAGATCCATTCTATCTTTCCAACTGCTAAAGTTCAACTGTTAGGAAAATCTAAATGTTTGGTTTATTTTCCAGACCAGCACTAATTAAGTAGCTAAAAGTTTGGATTCAAAATATGTATTCTACAAACTTTTTATAGCTTGTTACTTTTGTAGATCCATTCACTTGGCACTATTGTGTGCTATCTGTGTGCAAGGCACTATGCTAGGTCCATTGGTACACAAAGATGAAAAGGATATGGTAACCAACTTCAAGGAGGTAAAATCCAAAAGGAGAATCACACATATAAAAAAATAAAGTATCTCTTGCATTATGAAGAATGCTAAAAAGAGGTACTTATAAATTATAGTGATGGCTCAGAGGACAAAGAGGTGCAGAGAAGGTTTAAATTAAGACTTCAGAAGTGAACAGTAGTTTACCAAGAGAATGGCAGGGTTTCAGAAGGAGGCAAATGGTGGTGGGGGGGGGAACCATTTCTAGGGAAAGAGAACAGTATGTGCACAGGTAAAATAGGGAACAAAAAGTAGTGGATATACACAGGTTGAAGGTTTGAGAAAGGGAACAAAGAAGATGAGGATAAACAAATAGATAGGAGTCAGGTCATAGACAACTCTCACTGTTTACAAAGAGCCATCAAACTGTGTAAGAAAGAGATGTACGAAGGACTCCACTTACCATTGCTGACTTTGAAGATGGAGAAAAGGATATTACGAGCCAAGGAATGCAGATGGCCTCTGGGAGCTGGGAACACTCCTCAGCTGGGAACGCCTGCAAGGGAACTGCAATCTCAGACCTATATCCATGGGGAACTGAACTTTACCAACAACCTGAATGAACAGGTAGCAGATTCTCCCCTAGAGCCTCCAGAAAGGAACAGCCTGCCAATGCTTTGATTTTAGTCTGGTGGGATCCATAACACACTTAAGACCCACAGAACTTTGTTGTTTGAATGCACTGAGTTTGCAGGAATTTTGTTACAGCAGCAATAGAAAATCAAACTACACTAAGTTAGAACATAGGAGGAGGGGGAATTATGAAAGGGGCTGAGGTGGAGGCAGTAAAATTTTGAGTCACATAGCAAAACTACAAAGCCATTTTCTTCTTCATTGTAGATAGCAAAATATAAAATGTTTCTGTGTACTTAATTGGGAAGTACCTAGGTTTGTCTTCCTAAGGCAATTTTATCACTTGGAAAACTTTGTTAAATAAATAAAATATTGCAATAATATAGCACTGATTATAAATATTTTATTTATTTACATCTACCCCATTACCAATAGACAGAGTTATCAAACAAAAATATGTATAGTAGAATAACGTTTAGTGTGCTGTCAGCAGTCTTTGCCTGCAAGTAAAAGAAAGCAACTAGAAATAAAAACCTAAAAGAGAATTTACCATAAGGATTTGAGGAGGGCTCAGAGGTTCAAGGACAGGAATGCAGCTCTGCCTTGGGACCAAACATACGCAAAACCAAATGTGGTAGGCACATTCTCTAAGTGTTTCCTAACTGTGGTCTTGCCCAGCGTCTGCTCCACCCTCCCTGTTTTCTCACTATTGACTTTCTTCCTTTGTTCTTGGTCCACAAGGCAGCACAAGGTCATCAAGTACACCAAGTTTTAATCTAATTAGAGGTCCCTGAAGAGAGACTGACTTGTTTCCCTCCGCCCCAAGTCCAAACCAAAGGAAAGAGATTCATCTGGCTCAGGTTAGGTCAGGGCCCAATCACCTGTGGCCAAGAATGAGGTTACCTCAGGTTAAGTAGATCCATTAGGCTGTGGGGAAGGGGAAATTCCCACCTAAGGGATCCTAGCCAGACAGTTTAACACATACCCACTAAAAATAGAGTACAAAACAGAAAATAAAATTAGAACAGTAAAATAAAGCCAGTGTTAAAATTGATACACAAAAATGCAGATCAGGAGGTCCTGGGCAGTTGTCCTGGGCAGGGGGTTGCATATTTGTTTCTAAGTATCATAATAGCCAAGCTGAAGGTGGAGACATAATAAGCTGCAAAATTCACCACTTGCATGAGAAAAAACTGTCCAGTAGCTAAGGAAAAGCAAACCCTCTCAATTTAGTAAATTCTATTTATTTGAGTTGGAGAGAAATTTTGTCAGACCCATTTGGTCCTCCGAAATGGGTTCTTTATGGGATATAATGGACAATATCCTAAAAAGCATTATACAATACAAGTGAAACTGGTCACACAGCTGTTTCTAATGTACTCTTCACTGCAGCTAATATCACAGAGCTCAGTAGTATTTGCTGACTGGCCACCTGTTAATTGATTGACTCTAAGCATTAAGTTTATCTATTAATTCTAATGATTGTTTCTGATATTTAAAATTAAAAAATACTTCTTTTTGTTTGTTTTTTGAGCTGTGCCGGGCAGCATGTGGGATCTTAGTTCCCCCTGACAAGGGATTGCATCCGCGTCCCCTGCAGTGGAAGCAAGGAGTCTTAACCACTGGACCGCCAGGGAAGTCCCTAAAATAAAACCATTCTTGATCAAAAAGTCCAACTAATCTCCTGTTAATGTTTTTTTAGGAATGCTGAAAATACCCATTTCATACTAAGGTAAAATCTCATTGTATTAATTCAATTTGTATGAAAGCCAAACAATGGTGGTCTGCTCAATGTTTAACAACCAGCTCTAGATGGTGGGTTGGGAGGGTTGGAGAGTGTCTTAATTTGTAGAGTTCATCAATTTCTATGGTGTAAATACTCTTACTAATCAACTCCAAGTGAGCAATGTGAAATCACTGAACGTGGAGTCAGAAAGAATCGTGAACACCATTACATGTTATTTCTACCATGCAGACACAATAGACATAAATAAACTCAAGACACAGGTAATAGTAAAATGTAGTAAATATTCAGGAAGTGGTGAATCTTTTAGAATTTAAGACCCAATTTATTTGTAAGTTTATATCATTTACATTTTAATAATGGCTAGATTTATCAACTGGTTCTCAAAGTTCCTAAAAGTGTAGCAATCAGCTCTTGCAAATTACCACAGACCAGCTCTATTACACTACTGAAAAACCAACACCAATCATTTTCTAAAATGTCAAATCAATTAATTAAGAAATGCAATATGGACCACAATTGATTATAACATAATGACAATTAGCAAATAGTACTGAGAGCATGTTTTTAAAGCTCTTTTGCTTCAGTATAGGGATAAACATCTGTTTTATTGTAGGAGATGCCTTCTCAATGCTGGATATTTTTTGTTTGTTTGTTTGTTTGTTTGTTTGGTCTTCCGTTGATGTTGTGAGCCATGTAGCAATTTGTTTTTGTTTTAATGGTCTATAAACCCACTGACTTTGGTCCAGTCTAAATGTACTTCAAGGTTCACTTGGAGTTTCTAGATATGATTTTCTGATTGATTATTTTAGTTTTCAATAATATAAGTTATTTTACTATTTTAAATTATATAGCCTTCTTATTATAGGTCTGAAAACCTCAATCTCCTAACTCCTTTTTCTCAAATGAATGTTTATGATGGAATTTTTAGAAAATGTATGATTTCTTATGAAGGTAGCTATTTTCTTATAGTTTAACCTACTATATTTAAAACATTTAAAATATTTTCTGAAATGCTAGAGTCTTAACTTTCTCAAATATAGTAAACTAAAAACAATGGGATAAAATGTGAAGATGATATATTTTTAAAGAGTGGAATATATAAAATTGGCTGATAAAACAACTCTATAAAATATTCAGAGAACATCAACAAATTAAGGCTTATTACATTTAGTACCACACTATAAAGCAGTATATGGAGTTGTGGAGATTTGGCATATGGTTCAGAGATCTAAAAGCAGGAGGAAATAATGCTATTCCAGAACCCAAAATGGAAAGATAAAACTCAAACATATGGTAAATTTTCTGAAAATTAAGTATGTAGCTGGTCAGAAATTTGAAATATTGGGTTCCCTGAAGGAAATAATATTTTGCACAGGTATAAACAGCTATTTTCCAAAGAATTATGTTCACTTGCAATTTTGATACAGTTTGATGAGGTAGAAATAGGATAAAGAAGAGTGAGGGGAATCCAGTGGCTGGTACAGAAATGAAAACATGGTTGCCGGCAGAGAGGCTGAGCAGCATTTCCCAGATATTGAGAGACATTATCAAGAAATGCTTGGCCTTCTCTGGTGGCGCAGTGGTTGAGAGTCTGACTGCCGATGTAGTGGACACGGGTTCGTGCCCCGGTCCGGGAAGATCCCACATGTCGCAGAGCCTGTACGTCCGGAGCCTGTGCTCCGCAACGGGAGAGGCCACAACAGTGAGAAGCCCGCGTACCGCAAAAGTAAAAAAAATAATAAAAATAAATGCTCGATGAGTTTCCTCTCTCCATTTTATTATTTATGATCAAGAGACAAAGAATCCATGCCAAATGGGCTATGTGTGGAAAGAAGAGATTATGATAGAAACGGGTTCTGTATAAAATTTTCAGTTGCTAGAGACCTTGTCATAGCAACTACTTTGTAATGACCTCATTTCTCCTATGTTTCACCCATGTTATAAAACAGAAAGTAATTCATACTAGTTAGAAAAATAGCATAGCAATTAAGAGTGAACACTCTGGAGTAAGAGTACCTACGTGCAAATCCCAGCTCTGTCATTTGCCAGTTGTATAGATTCAGTCAAGATATTTAAACATTTTATGCATCAGTTTCCCCCTCTATATAAAGGGGATAAGAATAGCTCATAGGATTGTGGTAAAAATTTAATAAATTAATATATACAAATATATTGGAACAATATGTAATAAATGTCAGCAATCATCATGAGCACCGTAATTATTGTTCTATTATTACTGTAAAAAGAAGACCATAAGGTCACATATACAGACCTCCTAAAATGTTGAGAAGATGTCAGCTAAAAACATTCTAAAACTGAAGCCTATGATGATTGTTTAGATCGTCCCAGAGGAAAACCGGCTCCTGTGTTAGGAACTATCTATCAAAACAAAGCGTAGGTGCAATGACCCCACAAGACAGATACAGAAGAAAAAATCTTACAGCTGGACCTAATAGCTCAAGCTCCTGGCACTGCTCCCACTTCCTGACCTTGTCTGATCTGCGGGAAAAAGGATCTGGGCAAGCTGCCCCCATAGCTTTGGGGAAACTACCCGTAGATGGAACAGTTTAATTGAAAATTCCAAAACTTCCTAAAACTCCGTGGTAGGATCATGTCATTCTTATCCAAAGAGCCTAGAGCTGTTTTCTGCCACCTAAGGGATATTTACTCCATCACTGTGCTCCAAGCAACTGGGTTTAAGCTGCTGTTTCTTCCCTTTTTTCAAAGGAGGAGCAATGAAGCTATTTAAAGAAACGTAACTTTTTTTTAAGTTCTATATGGGACAAGACTAGACTAAAGAGAGACAAAGGCTGATAGCCTTAAATAACTGCAAATCTATTCATATCCAAAACAGAGTATGGGTTGTGTGTGTGCGTGTTGTATGTATGTGTAGGTTGTGTCGTATGTACGTGTGTGAGTGGTGTGTGTGTACACCCACATATGTGAGTAAGAAAATGTCTGTGGACAGATGGCTGGATCAATGTCTACAGAAAATAACAAGGCAGCATGCATGGTACATTTCAGTGTGTGCTGGTAAATTCACAGATGTTTGGAGAAAAGGGTGGGAAAATATGACCTATCAGAGTCCCCAGCCAAATTTTGCTGGAGGAATGGATCTGAACTCTAATAAAGGCCTAAAGAATATGATCAACTTTAAGCTTAAGAATAATCCTGGAAAGTGATTTGAAGCGTTTTGAAAAGAAAGTTATTAGATAAGTTAAATAGCATAAGAAAATCATGGCATTAAAAGAGAAAAATCCAGAGAAGCATGCCTGGGTATGAAAAGGTGATCTGAGCATGATAAGGTACTGTGTAAGACACTAACAGGATAATAGTAAAGACAGCCTGACTAACAAGTTATTTACACGGACTCGAGAGTAGTAGGAAATAGGATAAACATGGGCTCATATTCTCTTGGCTTTGCTTAAACAGAGGAAAAAAGGTCAAAAAGAAAATTAACCAATTAATGAATGCCATGTAAAATTAAACAATGTCCTGTACTTCTTAATATGGCTAAATATAAGTGCCCAAAAGGGACATCATTCTTCCTTGTAACTATATTGTTGCGTTATTTTTTTCAAAATGCATTAAATATCCTTGCCCCCAAATATCTGGGTCTTTTATCTAAAGAAAATTAGACAGCCTGCTGAATTTAAAAGTGAGTTTTAAACCCAGTCTCCAGTTTTACTTTTACAGTTTTAATAAGTTCAGTCCTGTGAATGGGTTGTCACCTGTCTGCTTTATTTATGGGAGCAGATCAAACACAGAGAGATGACAATGTGTACCATTTCTATCACTGTACTCGAATAGCATCCTAACAATTCATCAAAAACCAAGATCCATGTGGTCTGGTGAACAGCACCACTGTTATCTGGGTCAAAATTGAGCTGCCACCAGGACAAACAAGAAGTACTTTAAGCCCATTTTAGTCACAAGTGGTTCCTTAAATATTTTACTAGCAAAACTGCCACCTGCCTTGAAACTTGAGTTTTATGACCACACTTGCAGGTATATTCTTTTACCAACTTGTGATCTGAATCCTTGGGGGCCTGTTACCAAGCACAAACTATAATAAACAGTCTAATATAACCTAATAAAACAAACCAAGGGAATTACTATGGCTGTGGAACAAACAATTCATTCCTGAAATTAAAAATGTAAAATTAAACCTAAATAACTTTACAAGGTATCTTGGTAGCACTACCCACAAAAATATGGTGTGTCTTCCCCCAACCTCATTTACTGCTCTATAATTGGCTTCTATTTGTCCACTGTCTGCACATCTGGATTGATTTCCCTTTGGCACAGGGAGACTTACGTTGATTCCTCCACCCACCCCTGTCTAGTTTCTCTTATAACCAAAGGCATATAATTCAAGGTGTCTGTGAGGAATTAAGGTGTCAATTCGTGACCTACACAGAGACAAGAGTCACTGGACTGTGCTCTTTTCGAAAACTCTACTGCTATATCTTGGCACTAACTGGAAATTACATAGATAATTGACAGGTGATATATAGATAGATAGATAGACAGATAGATAGATAGAGTCAGACAGACAAACATAGACAGACAGACATAAAACTTTTATGATGGTAGGTCCCAGCTTCCAAAAGGGAAGGTCTGTTTTTTAAGGAACCAGATCACATTGTGCTCTTCAGTGTCATAACACCAGGAGCCCAGAAAAAGAAAAAAAACAGTGGGAGTAAAGCACATTGGACATGCCAATAAATGAATGATAAATTATTAAAGCATGATTGGAAATATTGCCATTTTTCATAGCTGTCACTTTAAGTATAAAAGCATCAGCACATTAAACTAGTTACTGCTTTTTCATAATTGAGACTTTAGCTCCTAGCTGTGCCCTGCAGCTTTTCATTAATCACTGGGACTGAAGTTCAAGCTCAGTGACAGCTTAGAAGGCATTAAATGGGCAAAGTATTTTCCAGGTACAGTTAGGAAAGGGCTTTCAGTTGTATAATCCATAGCTAATTGTTTTTCAAAGTCTCTAAACACAATCTACTCCTGGCGTTTCCTAGTGACAGAATTAGCTGCAAACTGGTTTTCTTTTTATCTTCCCAGGCTTTCTCTCATGGAAATCTATTGAGAGGCCTATTGTTAGCTGCATAAAACAGGTGCAGAATGACTGTGATATGTAAAACTGTAACTGATACTTAACCAAGGAAACATTTATTAGATTGCCTCTGAAACAATACTTCCTGAATACTTATTCTAATCATACCATTTATCATACCATTTGTCATAAAAGAAACAAGATGGCATGAAATTTTGCACACAGGCGGAATTCACTTTTCTAATGGAAAAAAAAGGTCCCCGTTGGATTATTTTAACAAATGCAACTGAATCTTCACCCAACATGAAGTAAGACTGCAGCTTCTCACATTGACACTTGAACACAAAGATTCCCAGCATAAGACCCTCTGTTGCTTTAGTTCATCAATTTTTTTTCCTTTTCTGCAAAGTGTTATACATCAGGTTTTAATGGATGTGCCAAAGCATTCTTTCTTTTGTGTAACAAATTATCAAGAGCATTGAGGTTCATTAATTATGTCATCTAATTGGATTGAGGCAGGTGCAAAATACCTCAGATGAAGTGGTCACTGGCAGAAAGGCCTAAGTGCAAGTTTTTCTATTAGAAGCCAGCATGTCTCCAGACTCTTGGAATTACTTTGTACTTATTGATTAATGGCCATAATTTATTACAGTGCAGAAGATCTTGCATTGAGTTAAATGTGTGATTAATCAATTTTCCATAAAATTATGAACAGCCGACCAGTTGCCAGAAAGAAAATACCAAGTGCATTTTCCCACGGTGTAAATATATCAGGACTTCAGCTAATAACTGTCTATCACTTGCTTAATATTCCCTGTCACACTGATAAATGTCATCCCCACAAATGGGCCACAGGTAGTAATGATGGAAAGACCACCAAACATGTTTTATAGCTGCCCTTCTTATATAATGAAATACTCTTTGAATCCATCTCCAAACAATTTATTAATGCAAAATTCATTTCTGCCTTCAGCTTGAAATATATCATTGTTAAGTCAACAATATTATATTAAACTGATAACTGATATTGAAGAAAGAAAACCTTAGGCGAAAGAAAGATGAATTTTGGACTTCCTGTGCACAGGAGCTCATTTTTATTTTCCGTCTAAAATTCAGACATGTGACTAATTGTTGTCAGTTCTAATCTGCTTTTAAAGCACAGCATGTCTGAGAAGCGAGAACACTAAAGAGACCTGCTGATTGAAGAGAAGAACACATTTTGTTCCAAAGGTTAATTTCTCTGGTTAAATAACAGGTATTATGGGGACTCACTAAATGAACTGTCTTTTTTGAGCAAGGGTACTTTAGTTTGCAACTACACTAGTGAGATGCCGCCTCCTAAAATGGTACAAAAGACATATGAAAATGGTGAGATAACCTAACGATACCGGAATCAATCACATTTTAGGAAAATGAACTTGTATTAAAACCTATTATAGAAATAAAAACTGATAGCATATGTAAAGATTTAACTGGAATAAATAAATGTAAGCATGACAGTGATACGTCACCGAGCCATCCCAATCCAGAAGTAGTAGAACAATACATGTAACAACAGTAAGAAAATAAATAAAAGCTGAACGAATACTCAAGCACTATAAGAAGGATCCTAAAAATGCTAGAGCACAAGGGTCCTAAATATCATCATTCTTCCTCTTCCTGGAGCGGGGAGATAAATGAGCCAGGGCATGAGGCTTGCTGTGTGGATCTCAGTCAATAAGACACCTATCTCTGATACTACTCAACTTTATCTGAGGTAAGATTTTTTTTGGCCTTACTCCCACCCCTCAAATACAGTGCAACTTCCCTTATCTCCAAGTTACTTGGTTCTATTACAGTAATAGGAGGACACCTGGTGTAGAGCTTCGCAGACCACTTTTGCATTGTCAGAGTCTCTTGGGCTGCATAGATCATGATGCCTCCAAACCGTTTCTTCTACAAGAATGGTCATATCCTCCTATTAAATTTAGATTCCCTAGTTTCTTTCTTTTTTTTTTTTAATTGGATGACCAGCCCCACCCCCAACAAATAACTGGCATGGAACATGGCAAGGAATGTGGCTGCTACACCCTGAAGCCTTCTCTTTTCTCTACTAGAAAGCTCTCCTTCTCCTCTGCCCATCTTTGAGTCTCTGTTAAGTGCAAGTGATGGAGGCTGAGTCCCTTGCTCTCTAGATCCTCTAGTTTCTAAACTACACATGCAAGTTGAATAAGAACAAAAAACTATATCTAAAAGCTCTATCTAGCATCATTCCCATTCATATATTTACTGTACAATTTGGCAAACATAGTCACGGAAATAGTTCCCCAGGCCTCCTTTTAATATCACGCAAGGGATTCATTTTAGCTGGTTCTTTATTCCCAATTTTCTCCTCCTGTGTTGTATAGAATTTTTAAGTATGTCTGTGTTGGATGTTTTACGCTAACTATTAAAATTCCGTAATTCCTTAAGCTCAAGTCGCAATCATTTTAACACTTATTAAATCTCTCCAACTAGAAGGGATCAAACTTCTCCCTGGAAGAAGGGGGATTAGGGCTTTCCACGTGCCTAGCAAAAGCATTGTGTTGCATGACCTTTTCCTAGTCCTGTGGAATTTTCAAGCTGAACCTTACTCTGACACTTATTTTAATATTTTCCTTTTGTCACACCATATTTTAAGGTAGACTTCAAACTTGCCACAGAAAAGGAAGTTTCTGTTGCAGGGAGGGGAGAAAAGATAAAGGACCATATGACCGTGGTGGAGAAATTGGAACCCCTGTGTGTTGCTGGTGGGAATGTCAAATGGTGCAGCTGCTGTGGAAAATTGTCTGGTGTTTTCTCAAAACATTAAACACAGAATTACCACTTCTGGTAATTTCACTTCTGGGTATATACCCAAAAGAATTGAAAGCAGAACCTCAGATATTCATATACCCATGTTCATGGCAGCATTATTCACAATAGCAAAAAAGTGGAAACAACCCAAGTGTCCACTGATGGATGAATGGATAAACAAAGTGTGTTTTAACATTTTCATTGGACTATTATTTAGCCTTAAAGAGGAAGGAAGTTCTGACACATGCTACAACATGGCCGAGCCTTGAAGACATTATGCTAAATGAAATAAGCTAGTCATGAAAGGACAAAGATTGGATGATTCCACATACAATTACATGAGGTACCTAGAGTAGTCAAATTCACAGAGACTGAAAGAAGAACAGTGATTGCCAGGGGTTAGGATGTTTAATAAGTTTGGAGTTTTCATTCTGCAAGATGAAAGGAGTTCTGGAGGTGGACAGTGACGCTGGTTGTACAACAATGTGGATGTACTTGGTGCCACTGAACTGTAGCCCTAAAGTGGGTAAAATAGTAAATGTTACGTTACATAAATCTTACCACAATTAAACAAAAGAAAAGGAACACAGGACTATAAAGACAGGGGTAAGTGGGGAAAAGAGCAGTTCAGAGGTGTTTTTGTTTTTGCTACTTTGGGCTAGAACCCTCCTCTGATATGGTACACATCCTGGAAAGGTGTGGTCAGTGCCTTTTGTAACAATGCAAGATGTCACTGATCTACTTGTGCAGCGAGTTGACAAGTTCAATTACGTTACGTGTCATTGCTGAGTACATTTTTTTGCCTCTCAACAAAGCCAAACAGGTGGAAGAGTGACTGTGATTGGCAGCCAAACAGTGTGTAAACCTAGTGAATTGAAGTCTTTAATTGCTGTGTGCCATTTGTTCTTCAGCGGCTGCAAGTTTGGAATCCAGTTCACAGGTTTGAGTATGTGGGTACTGCTGCCACATGGAAAGAGTGGATGCCCCTTCTAGAGGGGTAATTGTTACTGGTGTTATGGACTGAATGTTTGTGTCCCCCCAAAATTCATATGTTGAAATGCTACACCCCAATGTGATGGTATTAAGAGGTGAGGCATTTGGGTGGTAATTAGAATTACGTGAGGGCATGAAGGTGGAGCCCTTATGAGTGAGTTAGATTAGCATTTGCCTCACATTTGGGACTCCTTAAGGGAGCCATGAGAGAGCTAGCTTCCCCTGTCTGCCCTTCTGCCATATGAGGACACAGTAAGAAGATGCAGCCTATGAACTGGGGAACAGGCTCTCACCAGACATTGAATCTGTTGGTGCCCTATCTTGGACTTTGCAGCCTCTGCTACTGAGAAATAATTCTTGTTGTTTGTAAGCTCTCCAGTCTATGGTATTTTGTAGTAGCGGCCTGAACGGACCAAGATAACTTGCTTCCAAATGATGGTGGCAATGTTGGAACAGAGGTTAAGGATGTTGTCAGGTCTTCCAATTTTTCAATAAAAGCCCAAAACACAGATGTTTCTGAGAAAATTTCCAATGTTTAAATGTTGGAAAATAATACAAACAAACAAAGAAAAAACCCTCTAAATATTGTGCATTTTTAGCCTGGTGACAAATTCAGCCTTTGATCAGTTTTCCCTTCTGTTTCAATGGGTCAGGCCAAATCCTCTACCTCTATTATTCATTATCTAGAGCGTACTGGTTAGAAACTCTCTCCCCCATCTCTGAACTCACAGATAGATTGTTTGTATGTGCTCATACGCTTACCAGATATTATCGTTCTTTAAAGATGTGTGTGTAAATGTGTGTATACTTTTGACTACTTTAATCCAAGCTTCTTGAGACTATAGTACAATTATTCATCCTATGCTTCATACAGTATCTTCTATCCATTATCTGCTAAATAAATACTTGCTAACTGTATGAATGTGTGAATCAATGAATGTAAGCTAAAGGGGGTGATGACCTCAAAGAACAGCCTGTATTATACTAAAAGTACATTTCCAAAGTTCAAATTGGTTTGCAATGCTTTCTTTTTCAAGTTGTAACTTTATTTATATGCAAAGGTTATGTCTTTTTTCATCTTTGTAGCTCTCTCTCTTCTCTGTACTAAGATATATTAACTCTTCTAGTCCTAATTCATTATTAAGTGCCCCAAATTCTACATTTACTAATTTAATCATACAAACCCTATGATGCAGGTACTGTTATTGCCCCAAATTTCAAATGAAGAAACTGAGAGGTAAAGAACTTGCCTGTGATCACACAGAGTAGATGGCAGCACCAGAACTGGATCCTAGGTAGTGGCCTCTTCACCACATCTTGCTGTTTCCGTTAAAATTCCTAGAAGGAAACGGCTGACAGGGACTGCCTCTTAGCCTGGAAATGGGGCAGGGGAATGAGGATAAAGATTTCAACAACTATCACTCTTTTCACCTAAAATGTTTTTGTTTTTGGCTTTTGCTTCTATTTTTATTTTCTTCCGTCCTTTTATAAGAAAAGAGATGCAATTGCATTTGTCAAATCATAGTTGAATGGAAACCATAGGTTGGTCACCAATCCAAGAGTTCAACAAAAATCAAGGGAAACTTTCTATGAAAATCAATTTGGGTGTGTTAGGAATTTACAGTGGAGTATTATATATCTTATTAGTAGTTAAAAATTATGTATCAATCCTTTATATGTGTAAAATCTACAGTAAATATATGTACATATATATACTCATACCTTTTGTCCTGGGGAACTGGCTGTTAAACACTTACCATACACCATTGTATTGGAGAAACCATGGACAGAGTTGAGGTCTAGCTAAGGGGAAGCTGAGTTGAAGACACATTTACTTTGGCTTAGTGGAATAGATTTATGAGGTTTGCAGTCACTTCCCTGTGTAGCTAAGTTACTGTTAGTTATACACATTTAGGAAAGGCTTCTATAAATATTTCAACTGCTCACTGAGCTAACTTAGTACAATGACATAAATGTGCAGGGCTAGAGATTGTATTGTGATCTGAACATACCCTGTGGTGCCTGGTGCAGGAAGTACATGGGTTGTGGCCAAGAAATAAGAGCCAGAAGTTAGTCTGTGGAAAAGTCCTCAAATCATCTGCCATGAAAATTATTAGCAGAATTAGAATATCCTTGACACACTGTAAATTCCAAAATTTTCCCCGGTCAAGAACATATACAATATTTGAGGGTTTACAGTTAGAAATACACCATACTTAAAAAAAAAAAAAAGTACTTGGTTTAGAAAGGCAATTTTTAAAATCAGAATGGGTGGCGGGGGACAACCTGTAAAGGAAGACCCTTGCAGCATATTTTCTTTTTCTTTCTTGATGGAAATGGCATATTTGATAAAGCTAGAATTCAGCATTTTAACTGCAGTTTGGAAATGTTTTGGAATGTTTCAATAAAACAACTGAAAATTTATAATTATCTGATTTGGGGGTATATGAAGGTTACCTTTTTTGCTCTCTTTAAATTTAAGTAAAACACTGCGAAAAGTCAGATAAAAATAAGCAAAATATGAAATCAAGGTAATAAAGTTGAGCAACAAAATTAATAGAAATTGATAGCTACTATTAATAAAACTTCTATCAGAGCATAGCAAAAGCAGTAATTCATTCAGAAGAAATGCAATTGAGATAGATACATTTCAACTATACTGTAAATGACTGTCACTGAAAGGAACTGCTAGACTGATAAATAGTGATTAGGAAAGTTATAATGTGAGTGATGGTGTACTGGAAAGAACACTGTCCTAGTATTTAATAAACATGGATTATAGGCCAGTTCACTCTTAACCAGTGGTGACACTGGGCTATTTGTGGTTCCTCACTGCTAAAAAAGCCATGCAGTTGGGCCAAGAGCCAATCATCTGACTGAAGCTCAAGTTCTCTCTCACTCTATTTCACAATTAATCAATTCTGATTTTTTTTTTTTTTTCTTTTTGCGGTACGCGGGCCTCTCACTGTTGTGGCCTCTCCCGTTGCGGAGCACAGGCTCCGGATGCACAGGCTCAGCGGCCATGGCTCACGGGCCCAGCCGCTCCGTGGCATGTGGGATCCTCCCGGACCGGGGCACGAACCCGCGTCCCCTGCATCGGCAGGCGGACCCTCAACCACTGTGCCACCAGGGAAGCCCCCATCAATTCTGATATTTATCATAAAGAATAAATTACCATCTTACACCTAGAGGGTACGTAATTTCTGCAAATTAATGTTGAATATATTCTTCAAATATTTCATGGCTAATGCACTGACTGTTCTGAATTCTTTTAAGGGACTAGAGTTCTTGCCCTTCAGGAATTTGTCTTCTCCCATTCTGTGCCCAAGCCACCTCACTCCCCAAAAATACTTTCTAATGTCTTATGATAGCATTGCCTAGGGCATCCATCTGTCCTCTGCCTACCAAACTCTGTCTCAGTAATGTGAAATGTTCGAGTTAGGCAAATGGGTTGGAAATTCAGTGTTCATTTCCCAGACTGTGGTGGCAGTGGTCAAGCGTTAAAGAAATAGTGTTCCTAATTTATACAATCTAGGACACCAATTAAGAAGGACTGCTTGGATGTGTTTCAAGCCAGAAGGTAAGCCAAAGGCTTTTACACATTTTATCCGCAACTTGGATGATGAAACGGGGATCCTGTTTATCCATTTTAAACATGAAATCCTGGAAGGAGGCGTTGCTTAACCTTTCAAATATTTGATTAAAATTCACGAAAATCTAAATAATTTGGAAAAATAATCAGGAAAAGGTTGAGTTATCTAAAAAGACATACATTGGATGGTACAATTTTAAAGTAAATTATTGAAATATCAAGTAAAAATGTACTGTGCATGGTTGTGAATAAATTTTAAGGGTCTAGACTGGGGCTGTAAATTGAACAAGAAACGGCTATAATTTCAGCTTAGCTTTGTTATCTCCCAAAAGTCATTGTGAATCTTGCTGCATTTGGATATATAAAAAGATATAGTTTCAAATTCATCAATCATTTTATGCTTGGAATTAATATATTTAAAACAGTAAAAAAACAATATCACCTGTAGAAATTTTTCTTTCAAACCTCTCCGTATGTTGACTATTACTCTAGAGATATATTTGCTTATTGACTGCACAATTAAGAGAAAAAAGATAACCTGGAGACAGTTCAAAAGAAAGCAGTGACACTGGTCAAAGAATTAGAATTAGATGACCATAAAAAGAAATCTTGACAGGAATTTAAATTTTCCAAATAAAAAATAGGATGCCTGAGGAATAACATGGTAAGGATTTTGATGTTTGTAAAATATGTCTAAGATTCTTTTTGTTGAAGCTATGAATAGAAAATAATAGTTATGAAAACAGAGTTTGGACCTAAGGAACCAATTTGTAACCATCTACTTATAATCTTGGCTGTAAGTGCAAGAGGCAGAGTACAAAGTAGAAAGCCTAGCTGTCCAGGTCTGAAAATAGCACCCTCTGCTTCTCCTTCCAGGACTAAAGCTGCCTTTGGCTCTCCAATCTCTTACTATCTCCTTTGAAATGCAAATGGTTTGGGAGGGGTTGCCCTTAATTCACTCATTTAATCTAGCAGTTAACACCTTAGCAACTAGAAGCCAACCTAAAAAAAGAAAGAAAGTGGGTGAGGGTTTTGGTGGGTATGCAGCCCTCCTGGAGCTAAGTTCTATCTGGAGGAAGGAAAGGAGTGTTTGTCAGAAAGGAAGAATGTATCCAAAATGTTGTCCCTTATTCTCAGTCCACTTTCGGTGTGCATGCCAAAGGTCACCAACCCCTGACCCAGCATAACTCTTGAATTTGTTATAAAATGATGAAAATGGTTTAAAGAACCCTCTTGTCACAAATTCCCAACTCCGTGAGGCACTTTCATCTGTAATGTTCCAGGGTTGGTAGGAAGGGTGGAAAGTGAATGGCTTGAAAATAGTCAGATCTCTTTAACTAAAATTAGTTTCTGGCAAGGGCTCTCAGCAACATTGGCCTACATTTTCCAGAACTATTGTTCTTGTGCTTTTGCCTAAGTGTGTTTGCATAGGCAGGAGCTGGCCATAAAGGAAAATGAGAAAAGCTGTGACTAAACGAAGGAGAAAATAAAATCCATATGACTAAAATTCTAGCACAGAAACTTCATTAATCATTACTTCAGGAATGTAAGGCTCCTCTGTGAGGATACATGGAAAACTTCGTTGTGTGTCCCTGACATACACTATTAAAAACTGCCTCCTAGCCAAGCAGACTTGGCTCTCACCCACGTAAATAAACTATCATTACTCAAGGGGAGTGTAGAGCACTTTGCTCTAGGTGTCTGCTGCTTTTCTTGTTTGACATCCATTAAAATTCTGCTTCCATTCTCCAACGTGGTTATGCACTGTAAACTTTTGGTTTTAGGCAACTAAACTACAACCAGTTGAAAAGATGGAAAATGGGCAGACATAGCTCTTACTGTCATATGATATACATATTCATCAAATCTTTTGAAAGAATCGTCAAAAAGTGGAGAGTACGAGTTACTACTGCCCTGGGATGGCTGAATATTACATGCTGTCCGTTTGAGTGAAAAATTACTGAGCACACACTCCAACAGTATAAGTATCAGATCAACTGCACTTTGAAGAGCTGCCTTGACACAAACCACACACATATATTCATTCTGACTGAGGAGACAAGGATACAATAATTTAGCAAAACATATTTTTTAAAACTTATTAGATCAAAAACACAGGTTGGTAGTGGAATCCATATTGCAGAGCACACTGATTTTCTATCCTTGGCACCCCAATTACCCTTACCAAAAATGGCGGTCTTTTCTCACTTTTTCTACAAAGTATACATGAACACTCCATTTCCAAAATCTGTCATGAGCTTTAAGCTAGCCCTTCTGAGAACATTTCAGTTTTTGTATTTGCCTTTTCTTTTAAGCCTGTAAAATGTCCTAAAGTGAGAAAGTAGGGAGGTAGGAAGGAGGATTTTGGAGTAAGAAATCATATAAGATCTGTGGAAAAGATAAGTGCCTTTTCTCTGTTAATGAAGTTTCTTTCCTTCTTTCTTTATTTTCTTTCTTTCTCTCTTTCTTTCTTTCTTTCTTGCTTGCTATGAAGGTGGAGATCTGCGTCTGCCTTATTCACTGCTATGTTTCAAATGCTCAGAACAGTGTTGGGCAGAGAGTAGGTCATCAGAGAACATGTGTTCAATGAATGAATGATGTTTTTCTCTGTAAATTACATTCAATGAGTATTTTTCTTATTACTTCCTGATGATAGAAAATCCACTGAAAATATTTACTGAAAACAGTCTTATTTTTTTCCACCCAGGAAAGAATCTTCTTAACAGAGTACATAAATTCCAGAGGAATAGACATGAACAGGTAAGAGACAAAAAGTAATATCCTCTCCACATCCACATTTCCTCACTGCCCAGATAGACTCAAACCAGTTCAGAGATCAATTGTGTAACAACGTTGCAGTCTTCATTGAACTGCTCTCCACAAGCATTAAACATCTATGTGTGTGTGAAACTGTGCTGTGGGCCAGGTGCTCAAGTGAATAAGGTATGGACCTCATATTTGAATTACTCAGAGCCTGGTAAGAGAGAAGGGTACATAAACAAATAATTGTAATACAGTGTACAGAGTACAATAATAGAAGTAATTAATCCTGTTTGGAGAAGCTGGCAGGCAGGGCAGATTTCTTAGAGGATATCGTGACAGATGTTACAGAAGACATTTTGACTGTTTGAATGTGAAACAGGAGCTTGCTAAGCAGACAAGATCAGAAAGGCCATTCCAGACAGAGAGGACAGCATGAACAGTAGGGTGAAGGACAGAAGCTGTCCAACACATTTGGAAAACCACAAGTCAATTCTGTGAGGAGTTGCGTTTGGAAAGATAAACAGATATGAATTCTAAAGGGGATGGAAAATAGAAGGGTTTAATAAATAAGGGCTTAACATGATCAGGTTTGCATTTAAGAAAGATAACCCTAACTCCAGTGGAGAATAAATTTAAATGGAGTATGACCAAGGAACAGAATACAGAAAAAGGAACACATTTAGGGGCTTGGGATCTCAGGTATCTGTGAATACCTAGGTGTACACTACTCTGCAGTTCAGGAGAAATTTTTGAGCTAAAAATGAAGATTGAGGAATATTTGTTAAGTGGTCATTAAGTCCATGGTATATGACAATATTGTGATGAGAAAAAGCTAGAGAACAAAGAGAAACAGAAAAAATAAAAAGAGAGAAAAAGAACCCAAGGAAAGAAATAGAGAAGTAATGGACATAGATGTATGAGAAGAACCAGGGGATAAATTACTTATATTGTAAATATATCCACCTCCCTTTTTCCAGAGTTTGAAATCTTCGGAAAGTAAGTGTATGTGTAATAGGGAAGAACAAATCTGACTCCATATTAGATCTGTTCTATTGCTTGTGCTTAGTCATGCTGGCTCTGCACCTTTTGTAAAAGAATGTTGCCTATAGCCTGAAATACACAAGGTAGCCTATTCTCAGGGCTCTGACCTTTAACAGTCCATTCATATAGAGATATAAAGTTGCAGAACAGAGAATACATTTGTTTTATTGGAGGTTTACAGGAACATCATGACCTGACCTACAGTGGACAGCTGCAAGAACAAAGGATTCAGACACCAAGAAGTTTGCAACAACTAACCACTCCCCTCCCTCACCTTGCCTTTAAAAGTGCTTTGCTGAAACCCTTTGAGCAGTTTGGGGTTTTGGGGGCATGAGCTGCATGTCTCCTTGCATGGCTCTGCAATAAACCTTTCTCTGCTCCAAACTCCAATGTTGGCCTCACTGTACATCAGGCACAGGAACTTGTGTTCAGTAACGTATGTTTCATATAGTTTGATGTTTCAATTGTTCAGAATAGAAATGTAAAAAGAAAATTAATTTTCTTAGAGGGCATGAAATATTATTACCAACAACTCTGGTACCCATTGACTCCTGATTTTACCTATAGGCAAAGTATTTTTTTTTACTTGACATTTGTATAGTGTATTATTGTATATAAAGTTTCTTCATATGTATCCAGCTTATTATTAATTCTTACAACAAGCCTGTAAGATAGGAATTCTTTTCAAATGGAGAAACCCAAGATTCAAAGCCCAAGTAACGAATCCAAGGAAAGTTCCCAGGAATGACTGAGTTCCATGTTGCATCCACTAATATTATACTCAGAGTCCAAGGAGTAAAAATCTTTCATTCATCCAAAACAACTGACCTTCTTGAAAATCCAACCTGATTTGCATGTTGGCAACTCCATGCGTTGCTTAAATTGCACCTTTAGGATTTAGTCTTTTGACATAGACAATAACTGTTCAGCTGAAATGACACTTGGACAATAATACAATATACCACGAGGCTTAAGGAGACCTGTTGAAGACTCACCATATTATTACAAAGACCCTTTAAAATTTCAAAGAACTCAAGTGAAGTGTCAGCCTAGCCCAGAAATCTCAGTAAAGCAGAGTAAAATGACCATACATGACTGGGCATAGTCATGAAATTCTCATGAGAATTTGTGGCCAATCAGCTTGCAAGGTATGGAGAAATAAGGCGAACATTTTTGTCTTCCACTGAAGAGAAAACCCCACATTTCTGGTGCTGTTTGTCATGTCCCAATTTCTAAGTACTCTACCTTTAAAACTGGCCAAAGCCATGACCTCAGTGGCTAGTCCTGAAGTCTTCAAAAGAAATGCTCCCATGACAGAACCCACAGATTCTGAACTCACTCATCCCTCCAGACTCTCGGTCTGATGGACTCCAGTATCCCCTGCTGTGTGACTCAACATCTGACTGACCGTGGGTAGCCTCTGATTTCAGCTTTGCTACTATCATTTTGGTGCTGACAGCTCTTCACTAAGCAACCCAAAATCAACTCTGCCGCCTAAAGACCCTGGATTCAGCCCAGCATTCTGGAGAGGTTGAGGAGTAGAGGCAGCCAAACCAGGCTGCTGCTGCCAGGGCACCAAACTTTCCCTCCACTGACATAACTCTAATTTGGTTAGGATTTTTTTGTAACATTTTTGTGCCACTATATAGTTGTTTTGAAGACAAATTAAATATCCATTTTTGTGTAATCCAGACTTTGAAATTATAGATCACTTGAAAAGAACAAATACAAGAATCCTATTTGCGTTATGGTAAAATGAGTGTGTACGGTTAGAGACGAAATCTTCTAAGCATTGAAAGAAACTATTTTTTGATTCAATGACTTGTATCTTCTCTTAAAATTAACTTTTAAGTCGTCAAATTTCAGAACGCATGTGAATTTTTTTTTGGAGTAAAATAACACAGCAGATTCATTTCATAAAGTCAATTCAGTAATTGTGTGTGTCTTACCAATATCTCCAAAGACATCTTTTTACAAAAGACAATGGGCCTAGAAGAAAATCCATTGTTTCAAAGAGAAATAGGCTCTTAAACCCTGGTAAGCATCAATTACTATTCACAGTATTGTCTAAACAGAAAGAAATTTCTTGACTCAATATGGCTCCTTGAAAAGTTTCCATTAGAAAGTATTTTGCACTATTAAACATGGAATATTTGAGCCAAATCTTCTATATCAACTACACAGTCATTTAATAGCTTTTATTGGAAGAATCTTTTACGATTATTTTAAGATCTTTGTATAATTATACGGAAAATTTGTATTCAGCTGGGAAAATTTTACCTTCTCCTTAATCCACCATTTTAATAGAAATATTTCCTCTAGCAATTATTTCTATCTGTATTAAAATTTTCCAAGCTTCAAATTATAGTAGAAGATGAAATAAAAAGTACTATCAATATCTAGTGATCTGAAAATGACCTTATACTTTTAAACTAATTTTCCTAGGCTCTGCATTAATTATTGTGTGCACTCACAGTCATAGCTATAGACAGAATGTCTGCTAGTGCCCACAGCAGGATAAGACAATTAGAAAATCTATGAATTCTTCTCCTGTTTATACTTCAATTTCAAAGGTTAAATTTTTTTTAAAAGATATTTTATGTGTGCTTCAGAGATGTTTCTATATGACGGTGTTGATTGGTTTTCTCCTTGATATGAAATATAGGTGTATGAAAATCAAATATGCACAAGGAAACCAAACATGGTTTCATTTATCACATGGCAATGAACATTACAGAGACCCTGGAATAAATAAATAATTCAATCTACTCCATTTAAAATACGTTTATGACCTGTCTACATTGTGCAAGGCTCTATACTACCTTTGTAAAGCTTAAATCTAGTAAGCAAAACTGACATACACACAAACACACACAACATACACAGCTAATGCACAGAGTTAGACTTGTGGAGGGTGAGTTCAAGGGCAAAGACACTGTACACTTTGCCTCAGATACAGGCAGGGCTGATCCTCCATGGGCAGGCACCAGCACAGTAGTCCTACTTATTTAAATGGTGAAGCATTTCCATACTGGAGTACACTCCTTCACCTTGGCTGCCGAAGACCCTCCCTCAACTTTCCCAAGGTTTAGAAACAAAAGGGGTGAAACTGGCCCAGCATGAGATCCTGCAGGTTGCATTGTGGGAACTTCTTTCTAGTTGGCTGGTGCCTGGTGGTTGGAAGCCAGCTGCCCACTAGTCTGATCTCTTGAGTACCCACCCTGAGAATAAGGTGTAGGTGCCCACAGATAAAAGAGGTGAATTGGAAGCAGATCAAAAATGAATATGTTGGAAATATCATCTGAAAACTAGTCCTTAAGCCTGGGATCAAAACCTCAAATGCTACAGGATCTAAGCAAATAAAATAAGTCAGCCAGAGGACAATTGTGGCAAACTGGAGGGTGTGTGCCCCGTAGAAGTTGCTACTTCCCAGCCCAGTGTTATGAAGTCATCTGATCTTTCAAGTGACACTAGACATCTGAATCTGTATGTGAAATCTATTGATTTCTAAATATTCTCAATTAATTCAAGAAAGAAATAAAAACCTGGGCTTTCCTGGTGGCACAGTGGTTGGGAATCTGCCTGCCAATGCAGGGGACATGGGTTCGAGCCCTGGTCCAGGAAGATCCCACATGCCGTGAAGCAACTAAGCCAGTGCACCACAACTACTGAGCCTGTACCCTAGAGCCCACGAGCCACAACTACTGAGCCCATGTGCTACAACTACTGAAGCTGTAGACTAGAGTCTGTGCTCTGCAACAAGAGAAGCCACCGTAATGAGAGGCCTGCACACCGCAACGAAGAGTAGCCCCTGCTTGCCGCACCTAAAAAGAAAGCCCACGCAGAGCAGCAAAGACCTAATGCAGCCAAAAATAAATAAATAAATTTATTTTAAAAAAAGAAAGAAAGAAAAACCAAAACTAAAACACTGGGTGAGTTAAATCACATATGTCTATGAGTGTGATTCACCTTGAAGTCCATTAGCTTGCAGCTTCTGATTTCAAATCTTCATTCTTCTCTGGTGAGGTGTGAACCTGTGCTTTCTCTTTTGACCTAAATAGTGCAAGTAGAAAAATCAGTGTTTTATGGCTGTTGTAATTTCATCAGTTCACAATTCCTGCCCACAAAGCTGGTCCATTACCAGGAAATCTACTCTTTGGGAACAGAAGACCCTTTAGAAGTTAAAGGGACTCCCTACCATCCTTCCTTATCTCTTCCTCATTTCCTCTTTCCCTTCTCCCACCTCTAGATCATTAAAGTGTCTAGAAGGAATAATGCCTAGAAGTTTATCGACTAAATTATTAATTAAATTATTAAATTAATTATTAATTAGATTGTTCGTTGGATTAATTTTTGTGACTATGGCAGAGTGATAGAAAGTACCTGGGGAGGGACTTCCCTGGTGGCACAGTGGTTAAGAATCCGTCTGCCAGTGCAGGGGACATGGGTTTGAGCCCTGGTCCGGGAAGATCCCACATGCCACACAGCAACTAAGCCCATGCACCACAACTACTGAGCCTGGGTTCTAGAGGCTGCGAGCCAAAACTGCTGAGCCTGTGTTCCACAGCTACTGAAGTCTGTGTACCTAGAGCCCGTGCTCTGTAACAAGAGAAGCCACCACAATGAGGAGCCCACGTACCGCAACGAAGAGTAGCCCCTGGTCACCGCAACTAGAGAAAGCCTGCGCACAGCAACGAAGACCCAACGCAGCCTAAATAAATAAATAAATAAAATTCATATTAGAAAAAAGTACCTGTGGATAGGGTATAACATATCCTCTAGATAGGTTCCTGAATGAACAGTGAATAAATGAATGAGGTACCTGTAGGTGAACAGGCATCCCTGGGTGGGCAAAGAGGGAAGACAGAGAATTTAGCTAAGCCAAAGACTTGACACCAGTCCTTTCTGATCAACAAGTATGGTGTATGAATAACAGGAGCCGTTCTTTATTGCCTGCTGCTTCTGTTCCAATTACTGGGTAAAGTGCATTTATGACAATGGTTTCTTTAATCCCTATACTTAACTTTAGGAAGATACTATCATCCCCATTTAATGGAAGTGGAAACGGGAGCTAAGGGAGAATAAGTAATGTGCTCTGCTTTCAACAGCGTGTCAGAACTGAGCTGTAAGTCAAGTTCTAGTCTAATTTCAAAGCCTGTGTTCTTAACCAATTCTGTTTACTGCCTCCCTCCCAAAGGAAAAGAATACACCTCTAGTCTGATGGTTTAAGATATTCAAGCAGTTTCCTCCATCAAATGTATGGAAACTACTGAAGAGTAGTGCTTGACAGAGGGAAAGAAAGAACCTACGTATTTGGTTTGAGAGAAATAGCCATGGGAGAAGGAGGAAAGGAAAAGAGGCAGCAGTCTTGGATAGAGAGGAAAAGTGGGAGAGGTGAGAGAGAATTAGCTGGGGGTGTGGGGAAGAGAACAAGAGAGAATTCTTTCCTCCTAGGAGAGTAGAAATGCTAACAGAGCAAGCTGGGGAGGTGAGCGAGTGATAATGGAGGGACATGATAAGAGGAAGTGTGGTGGCGACAGTAAAAGGATGCAGTTAACTTGGTCCTGACCAGGAGCTGTGCTAATGGGCTCTGTTGAGACTACTACCAAACAGCTGTTCAGAGAGCTTCAACACGCTCAGAATTGTTCTGCCACCCCAAGGGGCACCCAGCCCCAATTCCTAAATCACAAGATTGGAGGATCCAGTCAGTTATCTCCTTTTCATTTTCTTATCTAAATCAGCCTGCTGAGGAAAGATTGGTTCAGGAGGGAATATACTTGCGCTTTGAGAAATGGAATTAAGATATGTCTCTTTCCAACAATATTGAAAACTAAAAGAGAAAAGGTGTATTTTTGTGAAGTCGCTTTTCCTATATATTTAACATTAGAGTCTGTTATCATTCTAAATTATTCATCTGCTATTTCATCTTAATGCTCTGCTAATCTTCAGCTGAAATCTCTAAAATCCAATGACTGTGATCAGTATGTTTTCAGATGCCATTGTAGGTAGGAAGCAATATTTGGACTTTGGATTTCACACAGAGAAAATGACATAAAACAAAACAAACTCATACTCCATCAAGTTTTGGCTTAAATTTTACAGGACATCATCACTAATGCATTCTGCCAATAAATACCAGATGTTCTGTTAAAAACCACAACAACAAAAAAATGTATCTGAGTATCTTCCTAGAGTATGGCTGGATATCCAAAGCCAGACTTTGGTGAGAAAATTCAGAGATCATGCAGAAATTTGAATTCAGAAATGCTCCCCTCATAACCATGGTGTCGTTCTAAACAAGTCAACCAGAAATTATATTCTCTTACCCATATATTTGATGCTGTTGCTGTTCATGGAGGGTATTCTTTTGTTCACTGAAGCAGAAATTAGATGTAGGTTTAGGATATGGTTTCAAAAACATATACTTCATGTGGAAATGGAAATATTTAAATATAATATTGAATACTTTACATTCAATCAATTCTAAAAATCATTTCACAAAATTGGTCCTAGACATCACTTAGCTCATCTGTTCTTTCCTTAAACATTGTGATATGTGTGTGTCTGTGTTTGTGTGTGTGAATTTACATTGTGTGACGACTCGAGTGTCAACATTAGGTTAATATTATCAAGAGCTCTAAGAATGTTCTCGTCCCTAGCATGTTTTGCACATTTCATGAACTTTGTATCAGTGGTCATGCTAACAAGAGATACTCATCACCTCTAGGCATCTAACAGAGCAGCATAGTGCCCAGGAAGAAGGGCTTTGGTATTAGAAATCCAAGCTCCTCTGCTCACTAACTGTCTGAATGTAGGCAATCTCCCAAACCTTGATTTCAATATTTGTAAGATACAATGACAGTTGTAAATCACCTCAAAAGTTATCAGGAGATTCAAATGAACTGATGCATACAACAGGCACACAATATGCTTTTTACTAGGCACCTTTTAACACGTTTTAGCTTTTCAAAATTATTACCAGTAGAAATAATAGTGAAAATGAAAGTCTTGCTGGAAGAGTTAGTATACCAATTCAAATTTAAACCAATGTTGAAATGACTATCATATATTTATATATATTTGCAGGAGAGCAGAGGGGCTGAGAATATTGGCCCCTGAAACAGCCATGAAAAAAATGCTAGACGAATTGAACACCCACCCTCATGAGTGTTATTACCTGTCGTTTACTAGATTTTTTTTACTAGATTTTTCTTTTAATGATCGAAGAACAGTTTTTTCCTCATATGATTTTGTCAGGAAGTTGGTAGAAAAGAAAGAGCATGACCTTTAAAGACATGCAGATCTATGTTTGATTCTCAAACTGTATAAACCATCATCAACAACACTTGAACAGATTACTTCTCTGAAGCCCAGTTTCTTTCCCTATAAAATGGGTATGAGATTAACCATCTCACAAACTTCCCCCAGAATTGAGTAATCAAGTGTCTAGTCTCATTCCTGGCATGCAGTAGGCATTCAAAAAATGTAAATTGCTTTCCCTTGCCCCATCCTTTTCCAGCATGAATAGGTGAGACTATAAGACAGAGTCTCCACCCAAGCTAACGTTTCCCTGACCTATGTTTTAACTCAATAGTATTACAATAGAAATACATATAAAGGTTATCATTTTATGCCAGTTATAAAGAACTTACTACTGATAAGGATCAGAATTCTAATTTCTATGTAGTTATCCAGTCATGATCCCACATGCTCTCTACTGCGCCAGGCATATTATTAATGTATTTAAGGCAAGCCACAGTGTCAAGTTAAACAAATGTAAACACCTGCATGTAGAGCTTTGCCTCACTAAACTGTTGGTGAATGGCTTCCTAACTAAATGTTAGATTCCCTTCCATTCCTGGTATGCCTTAGCTTTCAAGACAGAGCTCTCAGGAGTTGAAATATCTTGTCTCTTTTTCCTGTCCATGACTTTAAACAAGCCACCAGCTACAAAACTTCTTACTTTCCCCTACATTATGCTTTAATTCAGAATCACTGATAGATGAACTTCTATCCTGGCACTTAGCTTTAACTAAGCAAGGAAGCTCTTAAAAACGGGCCGCCTTCAGTGGTTGAGAGTCCGCCTGCCGATGCAGGGGACGCGGGTTCGTGACCCGGTCCGGGAAGATCCCACATGCCGCGGAGCGGCTGGGCCCGTGAGCCATGGCCGCTGAGCCTGCGCATCCGGAACCTGTGCTCCGCAGCGGAGGAGGCCACAACGGTGAGAGGCCCGCGTACCGCAAAAGAAAAAAAAAAAAAAAGGCTGCCTTGCTAATCTTGAAGCAGGCCTCAACTGTCTCTTCTACCACTTTCTCAGCTTCTATAAATCTTTTCTCTTTTCTCCATCAGAAACCAAAAACTTGGAGAAACAGCCAAACTATGTGCACCTAATCAATGTAAATTTTTATTCAGATGCTTTGATGTCACTTTCATTCAAGAAGGTTGGCAATTAAATAACTCATTCATTTAATTGACTTTCCCTTTCCTCCTTTATATGTATTCAATTACTTGAATCACTCTTTGACCAAATCATGCATTTTTATTATCTGCATTCTTCTGCCATCATTTCTTATTTCCTAAAGTGGCCATTCCCTTTAAGAAATTTTTTTAAATGAATATTTTCTCAAGAAGTTTTAAAATATAGTAAACCTCGGAGTAACCTAGTTTCTTTGTGAGTAAAATTTAAATTTTTCCTTAGGAGAATTGTGTCAATTAACCATTAAGGCATCTTTTTTTTATAGGAAAGAATACAGATATCCTCTCATTTTATAGACTACTACTGATCAATAAGATAATCCAGTTTATGGCGGTAATGTGAACAAATTTAAGGGAAAATACAATGATGGATTAGAAGATGCAGAGTAATATGGTGAGAAAATTACTCCATGATATATTAGAGATATAATTAGAAATGTGAAGACTATACTTTTAAAAAAATTCTTAATTATGTACACCAATAATGTTGGAATTACTTATGTAACGTTGACATCCTGGAAAAGACCTTAGCTGACAGATATTGTTTCCATGGACCTAAGTCTCATTTAATTTGATTATTATTAAAGAGACTAGTACATAAAGCCCATTTGGCCATCTCTAGCAAGGAGGTGCCTCATGAAAGTTCAGCTGTATATGGTAAACAGTTGCGTGTCAAGGCAGTATTAGCCCCATACACATTATTTGTGGAGTGTCCCGAACCCAGTCGAGCTATGGATCCATGAAGTTTTGATAGCTTTCCCCTCACTCTTAGTCTGACAGAATATAGTAAAGGTAAAACGTGAATTATAGCAACGACTATGGTCTACCATAATTTTAAAAGTTCAGTATATCAACAGGGAAAAAGACAAACACAAAAATAGGTTAAGGAATTTCAATAGCTTCTTGTTGAGATGAAATTTTTCCTCTCTTATGATACTAAAAGCACATCTTTAAAAATCCACAAGAAAATATTGTTGAGAAATGCACACTTACCAGAAAGACTTATAATGACGATTTCAACAATTAAAAAACTAGGCTAAATTATGACTTTTTCAGGATATCTGTATATATGAACTAAATATAGACCTTATACAGAAACTTTTTCTCTTCTACTTTCTCCTTTTATAATGTCCAGCAGGCCTTCAGCCTCTATACTCTGATGAGAGGTACCAAATTTGTCACACTGTAACTTTGAGTTAAAAGTACATTGGCCTATTTTTCTGAACACAAAACTGGGACATATAGTCTGACAAAAGATTATGTGACTCTTCCAGTGAAAGAGGTAGTCTGGAAGAAATGTCAGACACCAAAAATATAGGAAATTCTAAGATGTTTCAATAATTTTTGGTGATAGAGATAGAACATTTAGAATCAGGGCTGCCCCAGAAAATTCACAATAGTAGAGTGTGGTCAGTACCCTGCTTTTGAATATCTTTTTCTCCAGTGTTTTAGTGCCCACCCTACTTCTAGATTGTCTAATGAGGTCCCACAGTATCTCACGGAATGTTGAAAAACCCATGTTTGTGCAAACTAGAGCTGGTGGTTGGACAGGCAGTACACCCTCCGCTAGGTCAGCTTGGCAATATTCACCAGGGAATATTCACAGGGACTGCAGCAATAGAGGAGATTCAGTTCCCTCAGAGCTTATTACATTCCAGGGCAGTGCAGGATAGTGAAGGTATTTGCCATATCGGGTTTCCTAACTCTGGAAGCAAAAGCTACACTACTAGCATGATGGCAGGGGTCAGTGGTCGGGGCTGGGATTCAAGCCTTACAGTTGATCAGGTCTTTTAGTTATCTACTACTGCATAAAAACATACTGTATTATATATACCTCATGATTTCACGAGTTAGAAATGCAGTCAAGTCTCAGCTATGTGATTCTTCTGTTTAATGTGGCACTGACAGAGCTTGAGTTGTATTCAGCTGGCTGAATACAACTGATGTATTCAGCAGACGGGCTGGTCTGGAGGGTCTAACATGGCTTCACTCACATATCTGGTTCCTTGGCAAGGACAGTGAGGCCGATTGTGTTGACCAGGGCATCCAAACATGGCCTGTCCCTGAGGAGAACACGGCGGCCTCAGGGTTGAGAGACATTTTTACATGGTGGCTCTGGACTCCAAGGGTAAGTGTTCTGGGAAAAAGGACAAAATTTCATGGCTTTTCATGACTCAGCCTTGGAGATCACATAGTGTCATGTCTGCTCTACTCTACTGCTAAAAGCAGGCATGGTTCCACCCAAGTTGGGGCCTAGACCCAGCCCTCTGATGGGAAAATGTCATAGATTTGGGCCATGTTTGTAAATGACAGCACCAGGATTGAATGACTAACCATAGGGACATAGACTAATTTACTAGAGCTTTGCAAGGGGACATTTTCCTCTGGGCAGCCAACCTATAGATAAGACGCTTGAAAAAGTTAACTTTTACATCTTACCATGCTTCTCAATAAGAATCTATTGCTTTTGATATTTGTACATATTCTTAAGGAAAATGTAAAAGTATTACTACGAAAATAAAGAACCAATGTAACATTATAAATAATCAAGTAAAATACCCACTCGCCCACGGCCTTACCCATCTAAGATGTCACTGGAGCCCAACATGTCTTATATACTACAAACTGCTTGTCAGTGTTCATTCTTTTCCTTCTCTCTATGTCAGATGCTCTCTCTTGATTCTCTTCACTCATCTAAATCAGTCATTCATCAACAGACAAGGTAAATCCCATGAGGCTTTCCCTAGCACTAATGGTGCACCATAATACAGTTTCTCTCACTGCAAAATCTTTTACTGTTTGTACCAATCATTTGACTTTCTTTTACTGTTAAGTGTTTAGGTCTACATTTTCTGACACCTCAGCTACGGTGTAAGCTCCTGGACAGCAGGAATTGTTGTTGTATCCTTCACAGTGTCTAGCACACTGATTGCTGACTAATTCAGTAATTAATTGACTGATAGACTATTCTTCATAGACTATAGGAATTCTGTTGTTTATAAATAGCTGTTAAAAATGAGTTTAAGAGAGTATGCTATGATCCTGGTTTGAGAACATGCCAACTTTTGCATTTGGAGAAACTTCTAGATAAGAGACAATGATTCTCTATAAAATGAGAATAGACTCATTCTATAGAATGAAAGACTAAGCTGAGTGAATAAAAGCTGCTTTAGGTAATAAGACAGCTATCATTTCTTAGAGTATAACTTTGGACCTCAGCTTCTTCATCTGTTAAACAGAAATAATTGTACCTACCTTACAAGAAAGATTGTTTTAAGAATTAAATGAGATAATACCTGAAAATGTTTACAGAGTGGCTGGGACTTTGTAAGTCCCAATAAATTAGGATAGCAGCAACTGTTTCAGGAGAAAGTGTAATTGTTGATTTCACTATCATTATTATCATGTCCTCTGAAATTTTGGCATAAGTAATAAAATACCTATCCTGCCACTTTAATTTCTTTAAGTGAAGTGACTCTCCAGAGATTTGAGAGCACATTGTCTATTTAAGCTCTTTTTCCATCAATTGGCAGCAGAATATATGCATTAAGAGCTCAGGCTCAGAAGTCAGATTCACCTGAGTTAAAATCCCAGTTCCAAGGGTCTCCTTAGCTCTGTGACTGGGCATGTTGCTGAATTTTACTTTGCCCCAGTTTATTCATCTGTAAAATGGAAGTAATGATACTATTTATCTATTATTATCATTAATAATTATTATTAGAGTACAATTAGCAGGAGATCAATGTTCCACATGGCCCAGATGAATTTTGGTAGAGAATTTCTTCCACTCTTTAAATATGGAAAAATAAAATTTAGAGTTTAAGAGAAAGCTCAGAAGTAATCTATCTTAGGTTTTCAACCACACCAAAATGCTTTATAAATACCATCCATAAATGATTATTCAGGCTTCCATGGAAGAAAATCACTACCTCATTCCAGCTTGATATAACTTAAATTGTTTCTTATTGAATCCAATTTTATGTCCATATAATCTCACATTTTATCCTTCTCTATCGTACACAGAAGAATGTAAAATCCTTTTTTCTATTCAGTAAATTATTTAAGATTATTATCACATAATCCAAGAGTCTTGCATTTTTCTTTTCTTCCAGTGGCTCCTCATATGCCCTGATCCATATAATGTTTTCTATCCTGTTGTCTCACCACCAGATTGATTCTACAATCTTTTTAGTGGGAAACAGAAATGAAGACAATAAAATAGGCATGCAAGGTAGAGTCAGGGTATTACCTCCTTGGTTCTAGGGACTGAAATTCTATTGAATGCAGCCCAACTATGGATTTAATTGTCAATTCAATCATGCCATTGTCTAGCACAGTGTTTTCTTCCAGGCTACATCAAAGACTGTGAAACATTATAATAAATTTATATTGGGTGATTATTATACATAATTTTAAAAATTTTATTACATTACATAAAATGAAAAATATATTTCCAGTTCCAGTCCATAAAGGTACATGTGGTCACAGAATTTATTCCATAAAACAAAGGGACCAACAGAAAAAAGTTTTATAGACTCTCCATTTCAATAATATTTTAATGACATCCACAGTAAAAAAAAATCAATAAAAAACTTAAGAAATAACATTATATGGGATATTCTATTTAACTTGTCTATATCATATGACAAGAAAAATATTTTAATGGAGGATTTATATTTCCAGCCTAACATAAGAAGTTATTAGTGTAAATGCTGATTTTTTTAAATGATAAAGTTAAGTTACATGTCATTTTCAACTAAAATTGAGAAGATAATACTTAGCAGCTTTCCTTATTGACCTGGTAAAAAATTTTGGTCCAGCTAGCTAACTTACTAACTTGTACTGTTCAAATACAAACTTATTTGAACAGTAAGAGGAGATTTTTAATCAAAATAATTCAGTGTCCCATCATGACAATGAAAGTACTAGTATGGGTTATTTCTTCCCACTCTCTCCCTCAACCTACCTTTGATTAAGTATTTAAACTTTATATCAGTTATGTAATCATGTGTAATACAAAAAAGTTATAGACTGTAGGCAATTAAGAAAGATTAAACTGTTTTAGGTTTTAAAAATACAGTAACAAAGAAAAGGAATAACAAATACGAATAAAAATATTAAAGAATATTCACAGAAAGAATATTAAAGAATATAGGAAGAATAACAAATTTTAGACCAGGAAGAGATTCTAATTCTGGTTTTTATTCTTAGTTTAGGTTGATTAGCAGTTCTGGAGTTATTCAAAGACATCTTTTACATTTCTATTTTAGAGTAATCAAATATCATCAAAAATGTTAAAAGTCCTGGGTCTAGCAAAGCGTGGCCATGTTTAAAGGTGTGTAGTGAAGACCTTTTAAACCAAAAATTATGCTTAGATTAATACTGCTTTGGAGACCACATCTTATTTTCTACATGCTATCACTGATACTTTGCAGAAGATTAACATAACAGCCAGAAGAACCAGTTAGAAATAAATGAGATATAGGCCCAAATACCAAAAAAAAATAAAACATACAAAAAAACTCAATAATTTGAAATGTTAACTTCATAGTGTTATCTTTTCTGATTGATCTGTTTTCTCATTCCTCTCTGAAAGGAGTATTCTTTGCTTGGATGTATGCTAAACATTAGGATGCTGTCTAATTTCATTGTGATAAAGGCTGATTGTATTCACTAGTTATCCTACCTAAAAAAGAACACCCTTGAGTCAGGAAAACATGATATAACAGGGTGTTGTAGGCATTCTTTGTGTTTAAATACCCAATCTGTGTTTCACTGAAAAAAAATCCAAATGATATAGTACCACATTATCTACCAAGCTTCAGAACAAAATAATGCAACCCAATTTAAACAACCAAATACAGTTTTGAATATGATAATTTTTTCATATTGCATCTCATTTTATTTATTATTAACAAGATTTCCTCATTAAGATTACTTACCAAAATAAATTTAGAATGCCCACATCATGTAATTTTCTTCTTGGCAACTAGAATGCATAGTTGTAGAATTCAAAACTTTTGTGTTATTTTCTCATTCATTTAGGCAATCTGAGTGTGTTAAAATATGCAAAGGATATCTATCTTCTACAGAATTAGAAAGTAGTGTGGTTTCCTTCATTCATAGAGAATGCTTTAGTAAGTAGATACTTTCTCATCTGTGTCCTCTTTTCCTTGAGGGCTGAGATTTAATACTCTTTAATAACTTTTCATTGGAAAAGCAAGGAACAAATGGAGGCAGAAAGCAGGTCTGTTAAGACTAATTAGCCAGATTGCCAGAGGATTTTGATTTCAGAATCAGAAGATTTTGTTAATATTTTGCTTTATATTTTGTTAGATTGATCGGATAGCCTGACAATTTAGTCAATGACAACTAAATAGAAACAATAATGATGTGTCTTCTGCTAATTTTAAAGCTAAACTTTAATTTTTAAAATGTAGTCTGTATATTAGGATTTTTAAATCCTTACTAAGTTCAGTTATGATAGATTAATTTCTGAAATATTTTTTTAAAAACCCACTATGATTGTGCATTTGTTGGCTTTACCTTGTAATTCTGTATCTTTGGCTTTACATATTTTAAGGTTATGTCATTAGATGAAACATTCATATTATATATCTTTTCCCATTCCTTTGTTATAAGTCTTTCTGTATGTTTTGATTTAGCTGTGTCACTGATATACATCTAGAGTCTTTTAGAAAACCACTGTATCCAAGCTGAAAGTCTTTGACATTTAATAGAAGAGTTTAATCTATTTACACTTATTGTACTTACCAATTTGTTTGAATAACATTTTCAGGGAAAATTTTCTGGTCTATAGCAGATGCTCATTAAATATTTGCTGAATATTTGGCCTATATATTCTCTGATATTTTTCCCCTTCCTTTCTAGACTTCTGTTGAACTGAGAGAGTTTTCTTTATTCTCCTTTTTCTTTCCCCCAACACTTTGGAAGTTATGCATTCTATTTCTATTCTTTCAGTAATTTATTACAAAGCCTCAGACAATTGTTTTGATGAATAAATTTTATAGATGTTTATTTTAACTGTTTGTTAAGACATTATTTTTACACATTTATACCATTTCTAACTATTCCTCAGTGTAATTTACCAAAATAATATCCGTATAAGACAACAATAGACCTGTGTCAGACATAGAAATATTTGTGAATATAGATATTTAAATATGATATTTATGCATTTTAAGATTAAATCAAATGACTACAAAATAATAAAACTTAAAAACAAGAGACTCAATGTAAAAATACTTAAAACTCCAATATAATACAATGTATTTTACAAAAGAGTATTCAATAAAAACAGAAATGTTTCCTTTTAAACATTTTTTTACAGACTATTAAAATCACCAAGCAGGATGAGGTACTCAATAAATATTTATATCATTATGACCTGGTTTTGATTGTCATTCTCATGAGGCTGCACATAACTATTGACTTGTTACATGACTCAGTTTTTTCATTGATGAAACTGTATGTTTCTTCTGCTGTCAGTGATGTGTAATCAATTGCTGCAGCTTTATTTGTACTGTCTACAGCACAAAAGCAAATTGAGATTAGCATAAATAATTGTAACATCTAACCTTTTGGCTAGCATGAAGCCATACATAGGAAATAAAATAAGATGCTGCAGTGGGAAAGAATCATCCATTCCACAGTGTAGTATTGATGGACAAAACCTATGAAAGTCAAATGAAATAAGAAGTGTCCCTGTTAATTAATGTTCAAGCATACTAATGGAACTCTTACACGTTGGCATTTTTAGAGAGATAATTCATTATACAAATAAACTCAGAAAGAAAAAGAGATATTTTTCTCACTAACATGGAGAATTTTCATAAAAGTGATATTTTTCCCTGGCGGTAGTTGGGTGAAGAGGTGGAAATCTATAGAGTGTATCCTTTCTGACTTTGTGATGGGCAGAATAATGCATCCTCCTCCCCAAAAGATGTCTGCATCCTAATCCCTGTATTCTGTAACATAAGGATATGTTACCTTACATGACAAAATGGACTTTACAGATGTGATTAAATTTTTAAAATTTGGAGATTATCCTAGATTATTTTTAATCACAAGGGTTTTTATACGTGAACAAAGGAGGTAAGAGTGTCAGAGAAGGAGACATAGCAACTGAAGCAGAGGTCACAGTGATGCAATTGATTGCCTTCAAGATGGATGGGGGTCACAGGCAAGAGGAGGGTGGCACCTAGAAGCTGGAAAAGGCAAGGAAACAGATATTCCCCTAGAACTTCTAGAAGGAATGCAGCCCTGCTGACACACTGACATTAGCCCAGGGAGATCCATTTCAGACTCCTGAACTCCAGAATTGTAGAACAGTAATTTTGTGTTGTTTGTGGTAATTTGTTACAGCAGCAATAGAAACTAATACAGACCTCCAGTTGTAAGAAATTCTAAATGAAAAGGAAAAGCCACTGTAGGCTGGGAAAAATAGTAACTGAGGCCCAGAAAAGATAAATAATTTTTCCAGAGTCATCCAGCTAGTTGGTGACAGAACCAGAATTCAAATGTGGATCTTTCTTAACATTACTCCCTACTATATTACTAAAAACTCGGAACTCTCTCAGTGTAGAATGAGTGAAGCCTATCCAGAGGTAAGTGAAAAATTGTTCTTTTCACGGCCAAAGCAATGAGAAACATTAAGCAAAAATATCTTCTACATAAAAATAAAACATTTTAAAAACCATAAAGGAAACTTAGATTTTTGCACAGTCCTCCAGATAACCCAAACACTAATGATTTTTAAACTACTATTTTACGCTGGAGGGGTTCTTGGATGGGACAAAATCTGACTGAAAGGAGTCGCACACAATGACATTTTCAGGATGAGGAGGCTTTTATGTAAAATGAAATTTTAAATGAATGTGCCATGATTACATCCTTGGTAAGGAAAGTGGGATAAAATAAACATTAATGGGGAAGAAACATTCTAGAGCTTAAGCATACATATTTTAATCATAATAGTGGTAGAAACGCAAAAAAAGAATTTCCAAGAGATAAAAATTATTTTAAAATAGTAAACAATTTTCCTATTTTTCCAATTTTAAATATTCCAGGTTTAACTAAATTGGAACTGGCCAAACATGGTGATTCAAGGTGTAATTTCTGATGTCCAAATAAAGGTGATCAAACAAAAAGGGTCATGTTAATTATTTTGAGTAACTTCTTTGAAGCGCAGTGGGAGCTGATTAGGTTATTTTTCATATTATTACATTCTTTCTTAGCCTCTACTGGGTCCTTACCTGCTCAAAAATTCTTTAATCCTCCTTATTATTTGTTATTCTATGACATTATTGGCAAAAGTCTACCACATTAAGTAGCTAATCCAATGGCTGTCCCCAAAACACTCACAGATGACCTTTTCTCCTATTTGACACTGAAGACTGCAGCCATCTGACTATGGTTCCCCCATCTCAAAAATTTTCAATCATATTTGTGCTTTTTTGCCTTCTTGATGCCAGTCTCTGAGAGAGAATTGTTTTCAACGGGTGCCAAGCCTAATTCCTCTATTTTTACTATTTATTGCATTTACTTCACTTTCTCTGAGACATTGTATCATTTTAAAACTCTTCTCCTACTTTCTGACTCCAAAAATTCCCAACTTAAAAAAAAGTAATAATAGTAATTAATTGACCTTACCTCTTTAAGTTGCCAGATTTCTCTTTCTGCCTCGATTTTCTTAGTACACAATAACTCACTTCAATCTAATTTCAGCCCCTTTTCTCTACTGAAATTACTCTGTCAAACACTGACCTTCAAAATGCCACCTCTCACACTCTCTCCAGTCTTTTTATGTTTGCCTTCCTCACACTATTTTTCTCTATTACCCATGTTCTTTCTTCAAACTGTCATCTAGGCTTCCATAGTCTTAAATTCTATGAATTTCTTTCCACTCCTCTGATTGCTCCTTATTCTCTCTTTGTCTGGATGGATCTGCCTTTTTTAAACCTACTTTAATAACTATTTCCTCTCTTCCTCACGCACTGCAGACAGATAGTCTCTTATTCTATGTAAAATGTAATTTTAAATGAATGAGTCATAATTACATCCTTAGTAGGAAGAGTGGTATAAATAAACATTAACAGAGAAAAACTTTCTAGAACCTAAGTATATGTATTTTAATCAAAACAATGGTATGGCATTCTTCTATTTTTCTAATAGTTTTTACATTTTATCTAGAGTTTTTTGAGTATATTATCATATTATCTGTAAACAATGATAATTTTTCCAATTCCTTATTTCTGTAATTACATTGGCCATTAATTCCAGAAAAACTTTAAATAATAATTGTGGAAGTTATGAGCTTATGTTTCACCATTAAGCTTTAGTCTTGAAATGTAAATATTTTTATCATCTAAAAAGGAAATATGTCTATTCCTATGTTACTAAAAGATTATTATCAAGGATGAAGTAAAATTTATAATTGTGTCTTTTTACGTCTGTGGAGGTGATTCGAATTTTTTCTTCTTTGACTGATTAACATGAATTGTCTCATATTATTCTTTAAGCAGTTCTAAAAATCAATATTATCTCATTTTGCAAAAGAGGACTGAGTTGCTGAGAGATTCAGGGTTACAACAAGGGTACACAAATAAGTCATAGAAAAAAATGGAAACCTATTGTGGATTAATGGGAGAAAGACAAAAAAAGAAAGGAAGGAAAGAAGGAAAGAAAGAAAAGAAGGGAGGAAGGAGGGAAGGAGGGAAGAAGAAGAAGGAGGAAGGATGCGAGAGAACAGAAACAGAATCCTTTATTCAAATGAAATCTAGTATGACAATTCTAAAAAATGATAAAAGCATAACTGCTCTAGTGAAGTGAGGGTAGGAAACATAGCACCCTGATTTTTCAGCCACCCTGAACACTCAGAACATTTTTTGATGCACTTGAACTGAACTCTGAGGAACAGAATCTGAAACTCCAAACATGCTTAACTCATTTATTTATTCTACGATTCTTTATTATAAAAGTTATATATGCATATAAGCTAATTCAAATACTAAAGAACAGTATTAAATTGAATGCAAAAGTATTTTTCACTAACCCCACTTTCACTCCATAGGCTTAAATACTCTAAACTCTATTCTTTTTTTTTTTCTTTTTGAGGTGTAACTGACATATAATACTATATTAGTTTCAAGTGTACAATATACTGATTCAACATTTGTATACATTGCAAAATGACCACCAAATGCTTTAAGTCTATCTACTATCTGTCACCATACAAAGTTAACTTTTAGGATTTATACATACAAAGTTAACTTTTAGGATTTATTCTCTTGGCAACTTAAAAGTATGCTCTACAATATTATTGAATAAAATCACCATGCTGTACATTACATCCCCATGACTTATTTTATAACTGGAAATGTGTACCTCTTGACTCCTTTCACCCATTTTACTCACTCCCTAACCTCCTCCTCTCTAACAACCATCATTCTGTTCTTTGTATCTGTGATTTTTGTTTTGTTTTGTTCAGTTTTCAGATTCCACATATAAATGAAATCATATGGTATTTGTCTTTCTCTGTCTGACGTATTTCACTTAGCGTAGTTCCCTCAAGGTCCATCCATGTTATTGCAAATGGCAAGATTTTATTTATTTTTTATAACTGAGCAGTATTCTATTGTATATATACCACTTCTTTATCCATTTACTTATCAATGGACACTTAGGTTGCGTTCATATCTTGGCTATTATAAATAATGCTGCAATGAACATAGGGGTGCATATATCTTTTCAAATTACTGTTTTGTTTCTTTTGGATAAATACCCAGAAATGGAATTGCTGGATCAGATGGTAGTTCTACTTTTAATTTTTTGAGGGATCTCCATACTGTTTTCCATAGTGGCTACACCAATTTACATTCCCACCAACAGTGCACAAGAGTTCCCCTTTCTCCACATCCTCACCAACACTTGTTATTTCTTGTCTTTTTGATAACAGCCATTCTAACAGGTGTGAAGTGATATCTCACTGTGGTTTTGATTAGCATTTCTCCGACAATTAGTGAGATTGAGCACTTTTTCATGTGTCTGCTGGCCATCTATATGTGTCCTTTGGAAAAATGTCTATTCAGATCCTCTGCCCATTTTTTAATCAGATTGTTTGGGGTTTTTTGCTATTGAGTTTTATGAGTTCTATATATATTTTGGATATAAAACCCTTATCAAATACATTATTTGCAAATATTTTCTGCCATTTAGTAGGTTGTCTTTTCATTTTGGTGATGGTTTTCTTTGCTGTGCAGATGTTTTTTAGTTTGATATAGTCCCACTTGTTTATTTTTGCTATCGTTGCCTTTGCTTTTAAAGTCACATCCAAAAATTCATTGCGAAGACCAATATTAAGTAGCTTACTGGCTAGGTTTTCTTCAAGGAGTTTCATGGTTTCAGGTCTTACATTCAAGTTTTAACTCCATTTTGAGTTTGTTTTTGTGTATGGTATAACATAGTAGTTATTTCATTCATTTGCATGTAGCTGTCCAGTTTTCCTAGTACCATTTATTAAAGAGCCTGTCCTTTTCCCATTGTATATTCTTGCCTCCTTTGTCATAAATTAACTGATCATATATGCATGAGGTTAATTCTAGGTTCTCTTTTCTGTTCTATTGATCTATGTGTCTGTTTTTATGCCAATACTGTATTGTTTTGATTACTATAGCTCTGTAATTTAGTTTGAAAGCAGGGAGAGTGATGCCTCCAGATTTGTTCTTTTTTTTCTCAAGACTGGTTTAGCTATTCAGGATTTTTCTGATGCCATATGAATTTTTGAAATGCTTATTCTGTTTCATTTGAACAATTTCATTGTTCAATGAAAAATGTCACTGGAATTTTGATAGGAGTTGCATTGAATCTGCATACTACTTTGGGTAACATACCATGTTAATAATATCAGTTCTTCCAATCCAAGAACATGGAATATCTTTCCATTTCTTTGTGTCTTCTTCAATTTCTTTCATCAATGACATAGTTTTCAGGGTACAGGTCTTTCACCTCCTTGGTTAAGGAGAGGTAGCAAATCTTTGAATGTTTGGTAGAGTTAATGAGTAAAATTATATGGTCAAGAATTTATGCTTATAGGGATTTTTTGGATTACTAATTCAATCTCCTTACTAGTAATTATTATACTCAGATTTTCTATTTCTTCCTGATTGAGTCTTGGAAGATAGTATAATTCTAAGAATTTGTCTATTTCTTCTAGGTTGTCCAATTTGTTGGTGTATAATTGTTTATAGTAGTCTCTCTTTTTTTTTAACATCTTTATTGGAGTATAATTGCTTTACAATGGTGTGTTAGTTTCTGCTGTATAACAAAGTGAATCACCTATATGTGTACATATATCCCCATATCTCCTCCCTCTTGTGTCTCCCTCCCGCCCTCCCTATCCCATCCCTCTAGGTGGTCACAAAGCATCAAGCTGATCTCCCGGTGCTATGTGGCTGCTTCCCACTAGCTATCTATTTTACATTTGGTAGTGTATATATGTCCATGCCACTCTCTCACTTCAGTCCAGCTTACCCTTCCCCCTCCCCGTGTCCTCAAGTCCATTCTCTATGTCTGTGTCTTTATGCCTGTCCTGCCCCTAGGTTCGTCAGAATGTATTTCTTTTTTAGATTCCATATATGTGTGTTAGTATACAGTATTAGTTTTTCTCTTTCTGACTTACTTCACTCTGTATCACAGTCTCTAGGTCCATCCACCTCACTACAAATAACTGAACTTCGTTTCTTTTTGTGACTAATATTCCATTGTATATATGTGCTACATCTTCTTTATCCATTCATCTGTCGATGGACACTTAGGTTGCTTCCATGTCCTGGCTATTGCAAATAGTGCTGAAATGAACATTATGGTAAATGACTCTTTTTGAATTATGGTTTTCTCAGGGTATATGCCCAGTAGTAGAATTGGTGGGTCATATGGTAGTTCTATTTTTAGTTTTTTTAAGGAACCTCCATACTGTCCTCAGTAGTGGCTGTATCAATCTACATTCCCACCAACATGCAAGACGGTTCCCTTTTCTCCACAACCTCTCCAGCATTTATTGTTTGTAGATATTTTGATGATGGTCATTCTGACTGGTGTAAGGTGATACCTCATTATAGTTTTGATTTGCATTCTCTAATGATTAGTGATGATGAGCGTCCTTTCATGTGTTTATTGGAAATCTATAATCTTCTTTGGGGAAATGTCTATTTAGGTCTTCTGCCATTTTTGGATTGGGTTGTTTGTTTTTTTGATATTGAGCTGCATGAGCTGCTTCTATATTTTGGAGATAAATCCTTTGTCAGCTGTTTCATTTGCAAATATTTTGTCCCATTCTGAGGGTTGTCTTTTCGTCTTGTTTATGATTTCCTTTGCTGTGTAAAAGCTTTGAAGTTTCATTAGGTCGCTTTTGTTTATTTTTGTTTTTATTTCCATTTCTCTAGGAGGTGGGTCAAAAAGGATCTTGCTGTGATTTATGTCATAGAGTGTTCTGCCTATGTTTTCCTTTAAGCATTTTATAGTGTTTGGCCTAACATTTAGGTCTTTAATCCATTTTCAGTTTATTTTTGTGTATGGTGTTAGGGAGTGTTCTAATCTCATTCTTTACATGTAGCTGTCCAGTTTTCCCAGCACCACTTATTGAAGAGGCTGTCTTTTCTCCATAGTATATTCTTGCCTCCTTTATCAAAGATAAGGTAACCATATGTGTGTGGGTTTATTTCTGGGCTTTCTATACTGTCCCATTGATGTATATTTCTGTTTTTGTGCCAGTACCATACTGTCTTGATTACTGTAGCTTTGTAGTATAGTCTGAAGTCAGGGAGCCTGATTCCTCCAGCTCCTTTTTTCTTTCTCAAGATTGCTTTGGCTATTTGGGGTCTTTTGTGTTTCCATACAAATTGCAACATTTTTTTGTTCTAGTTCTGTGAAAAATACCATTGGTACTTTGATAGGGATTGAATTGAATATGTAGATTCCTATGGGTAGTAGAGTCATTTTCACAATGTTGATTCTTCCAATCCAAGAATATGGTATCTCTCACCATTTGGTTGTATCATCTTTAATTTCTTTCACCTGTGTCTTATAGTTTTCTTCATACAGATCTTTTGTCTCGTTAGGTAGGTTTATTCCTAGGTATTTTATACTTTTAGTTGCAATGGTAAATGGGAGTGTTTCCTTAATTTCTCTTTCAGATTTTTCATCATTAGTGTATAGGAATGCAAGAGATTTCTGTGCATTAATTTTGTGTCCTGCTACTTTACCAAATTCATTCATTAGCTCTAGTAGTTTTCAGGTAGCATCTTTAGGATTCCCTATGTATAGTATCATGTCATCTGCAAACAGTGACAGTTTTACTTCTTCTTTTCCAATTTGTGTTCCTTTTATTTCATTTTCTTCTCTTATTGCTGTGGCAAAACTTCCAAACTATGTTGAATAATAGTGGTGAGAGTGGGCAATCTTGTCTTGTTCCTGATCTTAGTGGAAATGCTTTCAGTTTTTCACCATTGAGAACAATGTTGGCCGTGGGTTTGTCATATATGGCCTTCATTATTTTGAAAAAAGTTCCATCTATGCCTATTTTCTGGAGGGTTTTTATCATAAATGGTGTTGAATTTTGTCAAAAGCCTTTTCTGCATCTATTGAGATGATCATATGGTTTTTCTCCTTCAGTTTCTTAATATGGTTTATCACACTGATTGATTTGCATATACTGAAGTGTCCTTGGATTCCTGAGATAAATCCCACTTGATCATGGTGTATGATCCTCTAAATGGCTGTTGGATTCTGTTTGATAGTATATTGTTGAGGATTTTTGCATCTATGTTCATCAGTGATATTGGCCGGTAGTTTTCTTTCTTCATGACATCTTTGTCTGGTTTTGGTATCAGGGTGATGGTGGCCTCATAGAATGCGTTTGGGAGTGTTCCTCCCTCTGCTATATTTTGGAAGAGTTTGAGAAGAATAGGTGTTAGCTCTTCTCTAAATGTTTGGTAGAGTTCGCCTGTGAAGCCATCTGGTCCTGGGCTTTTGTTTGTTGGAAGATTTTTAATCACAGTTTCAATTTCAGTGCTTGTGATTGGTCTGTTTATATTTTCTATTTCTTCCTGTTTCAGTCTCAGAATGTTGTGCATTTCTAAGAATTTGTCCATTTCTTCCAGGTTGTCCATTTTATTGGCTTATAGTTGCTTGTAGTAATCCCTCATGATCCTTTGTATTTCTGCAGTGTCAGTTGTTACTTCTCCTTTTTCATTTCTAACTCTATTGACTTGAGTCTTCTCCCTTTTTTTCTTGATGAGTCTGTCTAATGGTTTATCAATTTTCTTTATCTTCTCAAAGAATCAGCTTTTAGTTTTATTGATTTTTGCTATCAGTTCCTTCATTTCTTTTCCATTTAGTTCTGATCTGATCTTTATGATATCTTTCCTTCTGCTAACTTTGGGGTTTTTTGTTCTTCTTTCTCTAATTGATTTAAGTTTAAGGTTAGGTTGTTTATTTGAGATGTTTCTTGTTTCTTGAGGTAGGATTGTATTGCTATAAACTTCCCTCTTAGAACTGCTTTTGCTGCATCCCATAGGTTTTGGGTCATCGTGTTTTCATTGTCATCTGTTTCTAGGTATTTCTTGATTTCCTCTTTGATTTCTTCAGTGATCTCTTTGTTATTTAGTAGTGTACTGTTTAGCCTTCATGTGTTTGTATTTTTTACAGTTTCTTTTCCTGTAATTGATATATAGTCTCATAGCATTGTGGAAAAGATATGTGATACGACTTTAGTTTTCTTAAATTTACCGAGGCTTGATTTGTGACCCAAGATATGATCTATCCTGGAGAATGTTCCATGAGCACTTCAATGTATTCTGCTGTCTTTGGATGGAATGTCCTATAAATATCAATTAAGTCCATCTTGTTTGATGTATCATTTAAAGCTTGTGTTTCTTTATTTATTTTCATTTTGGATGATCTGTCCATTGGTGAAAGTGAGGTGTTAGTGCCCTACTATGATTGTGTTACTGTCGCTTTCCCCTTTTATGGCTGTTAGCATTTGCCTTATGTATTGAGGTGCGTTTATGTTGGGTGCATAAATATTTACAATTGTTATATCCTCTTCTTGGATAGATCCCTTGATCATTATATAGGGTCCTTCTTTGTCTCTTGTAAGAGTCTTTATTTTAAAGTCTATTTTGTCTGATATGAGAATTGCTACTCCAGCTTTCTTTTGATTTCCATTTGCATGGAACATCCTTTTCCATCCCCTCACTTTCAGTCTGTATGTGTCCCTAGGTCTGAAGTGGGTCTCTTGTAGACAGCATATATATGGGTCTTGTTTTTGTATCCATTCAGCCAGTCTATGTCTTTTGGTTGGAGCATTTAATCCATTTACATTTAAGGTAATTATCAATATGTATGTTCCCATTACCATTTTCTTAATTGTTTTGGGTTTGTTATTGCAGGTCTTTTCCTTCTCTTGTGTTTCCTCCCTAGAGAAGTTCCTTTAGCATTTGTTGTAAAGCTGGTTTGGTGGTGCTGAATTCTCTTAGCTTTGCTTGTCTGTAAAGGTTTTAGTTTCTCTGTCAAATCTGAAAGAGATCCTTGCTGGGTAGAGTAATCTTGGTTGTAGGTTTTTCCCTTTCATCACTTCAAATATGTCCTGCCACTCCCTTCTGGCTTGCAGAGTTTCTGCTGAAAAGTCAGCTGTTAACCTTATGGGGATTCCCTTGTGTATTATATGTTTTTTTTCCCCTTGTTGCTTTTAATATGTTTTCTTTGCATTTAATTTTTGATAGTTCAATTAATAAGTGTCTTGGCATGTTTCTCCTTGGATTTATCTTGTATGGGACTCTGTATGCTTACTGGACTTGACTATTTCCTTTCCCATATTAGGGAAGTTTTCAACTATAATCTATTCAAATATTTTCTCAGTCCCTTTCTTTTTCTCTTCTTCTGGGACTACCATAATTCAAATGTTCGTGCGTTTAATGTTGTCCCAGATGTCTCTGACACTGCCCTCTATTCTTTTCATTCTTTTTTCTGCTCTGCAGTAGTTTTTTCCACTATTTTATCTTCCAGGTCACTTATCCGTTTTTCTTACTCAATTATTCTGCTATTGATTCCTTCTAGAGAATTTTTAATTTCATTTATTGTGCTGTTCATCATTATTTGTTTGGTCTTTAGTTCCTCTAGGTCTTTGTTAACCGTTTCTTTTATTTTCTCCATTCTATTTCCAAGATTTTGGACCATCTTTACTGTCATTACTCTGAATTCTTTTCCAGGTAGACTGCCTATTTCCTCTTCATTTGTTCGGTCTGGTGAGTTTTTACCTTGCTCCTTCATCTGCTGTGTATTTGACTGTCTTCTCATTTTGCTTAACTTACTGCATTTGGGGTCTCCTTTTCTCTGGCTTCAGGTTCATAGTTCCCGTCGTTTTTGGCGTCTGCCCCCAGTAAGGTTGGTTCACTGGGTTTTGTAGGCTTCGTGTTGGAGGGGACTAGTGCCTGTGTTCTGGTGGATGAGGCTGGATCTTGTCTTTCTGGTGGGCAGGACCATGTCCTTTGGTGTGTTTTGGGGTGTCTGTAAACTTATTATGATTTTAGGCATTCTCTCTGCTAATGGGTGGGTTTGTGTTCCTGTCTTGCTATTTGTTTGGTAGGGGGTGTCCAGCACTGTAGCTTGCTGGTCATCGAGTGGAGCTTAGTATTGAGGTGAAGATCTCTGGGAGAGCTTTCATCATTTGATATTACGTGGGGAGGTCTCTGGTGGTCCAATGTCCTGAACTCAGCTCTCACACCTCAGAGGCTCAGGCCTGACACTGGGCCAGAGCACCAAGACACTGTCAGACACACAGCTAGGTAGGTGGGGAGTTTCTTGCCTTTTGGGAAGTCTGAGGTCTTCTGCCAACATTCAGTAGGTGTTCTGTAGGAGTTGTTCCTCTTGTAGATGTATTTTTGATGTATTTGTGGGGGAAAAGTTGATCTCCATGTCTTAATCCTCCACCGTCTTGAAGGTCCTCCCACAGTAGTCTCTTATGATACTTTGTCTAGACTGATGTTTAATCCCTCTAGTGTATTTTTCAGTTTAGTTATTGTATTCTTCTGCTCTATGACTTCATACCAAGTGTGCTTGGTACTTTTTTATATTTTCTATCTCTAATTGAAATTCTCACTGTGTTCATCCATTCTTCTCCCTTGTTTGGTGAGCATCTTTATGGCCATTACTTTGAATTCTTCATCAGGTAGATTACTTATCTCCTTTTCATTCAAGTTTTTTTCTGAGGCTTTATCTTGTTCTTTAATCTGGAACATATTTCTCATATTCCATTTTGTTTGACCCTTTATTTTTATATATTAGGCAAAATAGCTACTTTTTCCAGTCTTGAAGGAGTAGCCTTGTGTGGTTAATGAATCTTATTGTTCAAATTTGCCCTAGCTCTTGGTTGTCTCTTGTATCTTTGTGATTATCTAAGCAGCCTGATTTATTCTTAACAGGTTCCCATTGTTGAAGGTGTGCCAAAACTTGTCAGCGTTACAAGGAGAGGGACTTCATTTAGTACCTAGTTTCAGGCTGATTGGAAGCCAGACCCTCAGGTGGCAGCTTTTAAAGTATGCAAATATATATAGTCCTGTGGGGCTGAAATTGAAAATCTTACTGGCCTCCAGAGCAGGGGATCTGGAGGTATCCCTTCGTATGCAGAATTTGGGCTCTAGCTGAGTGTGTAAGCCCCTTTCTGGGAGGTATCACTGAGCTGTAGCAAGGCCAAGGGAGTGCACAAGGATAGTGTATCCCTGTGTACATTCCCTGAGAGCACATCCAAAGCATTTAGATGAGTGGCAACCCTGCCCTTCCAGCAGATGCTTTAAGATTAACAAATGAGTCTCCACATATAGTTCAGTTTTCAAACTACTGCTTTTGCACTGGGTCAATTGGTGACTGAAACCGCACATGAGCTCTTTAAAAGGAGAATCTCAGTTCACTACATCCCGTTGGGTCTCTCGGATGTAAATCCCATTGGCTTTCTAAACCAGACCTTTGGAGGCACATATGTCTGGTGCAAGTACCAAGCATTGGGGTTCCTGATGTGCGGCACAAACACTTCTCTTTTCCAAAAGGAGCTCCAGACTTGTGAGATCTCTCCCAGATGTTGAGTTGCAATTCTGGGGGTGGGGTTTTTGGAAAGACTATGTCTCTGCCTCTCCTACACATCTCACTGTGGTTCTTTGTTGTGGAGGAAGAGCTCAGCTAGTTTTCAGTTCTTTTTTAGAGAGAATTATTCCATATGTTACTGTAGATTTGGTTTGTCCATGGTATGAGATGAGTTCATGATCTTCCTACCTGGCTATCTTAGACCCCCAATCTAAACTTTATTCTTTTACTTGTTCAAAACCATGAATCTAAATAAAATGCTTATACTTGTTTCTCATCATTTATTATTTTACATATATTTACAGACAGTTTTGAAAGCTAAGGAACTTAGTTGTAGCTTATTTTCCCCTATTAGTAATGTTTGTTAAATTAATTTTAATTCTCTATTGTTTGCTTTTGTAACTTTCTATTATTTACATAATATAATTAGTGAGTAAACTTTAAGTAACATAATCAACTTCTATTTCTTGTTGTGAAGTTTTTGATGACATCTTAATTGTGCCCTACTCAAGATGAGGAAATTAGCCCCTCTATACTACCACATGTGGCCACATGTTAATTCTTTACTTCTTCTCTATTATCCTCTCACTCACTATGCTTCAAAACTGGAGGCCTTGTTCTTCCTCAAACATGCCAGGTCTCATTCAGCCTGAGTATTTGCACTAGAACCTCTATATTGACTGCTCAGTCAAATCACATAGCCCTTATTCATAGCCAAATAAAAATTTCTCATGACAAATATTTCTGTCATATGTTCAATTTCAAAATTCTGAGATACATAGATACAAACATTAAAAGACTTGGATTATAAATAGGCAGATTTACTCTGTGTTCTATCCCTTCTGCATCCTTGGGGTATCATTCTGCAAATTACCTTCTATCTCCTGTGCATCCTCCATTTCCCCACTCTTCATTGGTTTCTCCCACTTTGAACACAAATGTGATTATTATTTTCTTAAAGAGCGAAAGTAGCAAAGACCTCACAGGTCCCTGCCTCCCCCTCAAGCTTCTATATTATTTATCTTTTTCCCTTTTGCCAAAATCCTTGGGGGAGAATCCATACTGTAGCATCTAACTTCTCAACTTTCATTTGCTCCTTTATCCAGGCTATCTTCCTCCTGCCCCTCTACTTCTCTTAAACTATTTTCACCAGCATTACTAACAATTTACTAATTGTCATGTTCAGGGGCACCTTTAAGATCCTCACCTCACTTGACCTCTCTCTAGCACATTCAACATGACTGAGTCCTTACCCTCTCTGCTCCCCACTCCCATTACCCTGGCTTCATCCTTTATTGGCTCTTGCCTGAAACATTATAATAACTAATTTCCCTCCAGTCTGTCTTCTCTCAACCTCCTCCAGTTTTCTTTCTAAAACCCACATCTGTTCAATTCAAAGAGGATTTTGGGTATTGCCAAAATAAAGAAGACAATTCTAAGGGCAAATACTCCCAATATGATATTAAGTGAACAAAAACACTTTAAAAATTGTATAAATTGGATAAAAAATGTATGACTAGTATAACTTTAACTATATATGAATATATGTAATGTGTAAATAGCATGTATATATGAGCATGTGTGTGTATTTTTGGTGAAAAAAACTATTAAAATGTGAAAATGGTTTTCTCTGGTGGCAGGATCGCGAATGCTTATTTTCTAAATTAGCATTTATTACTCTTGTAATTTAGAATACAACGTAATGTGTAGTATGTTAGAAAGCATTTAATTTTGACTGAGGCATGAGAAAGTCCAAGAGAGCTAAAGAGCTGTAGTATCACTCCAGTCAGGTTTTGAAGAATGAATGGACATTTTTCTGGTAGAACAAGTGTATTTTAGGTAGAAAGAGGAGAATGAGAAAATTCACAGAGATGAGAAAGCATACTGCATACCAAAACACAGAGAATATTCCAGTAGGCCAGAAAATATGGTGAGTTCTCATTATGATAACCTTCTCTATAGTCCTCATTAGTATAATGATCTCCTATATATCCTTCAAGGTTTTTCATAAAATTTACCTCCACTGGTCCCTGATCATCTCTGATTGTATCATAGCTCTCCTATCTCTATTTCCCTTGACTTAGACTATACCACCATATTATATAATCATGTAACAGTCCTCATTGATTGGCTGGATCCCAGACACTTGTTTCCTACAACTAAGTCATAACTTTTGTGGGTGGTTTCTAGATAGTAGCATAGAAACTAACAGATGAACACAATATCCCCAAGAACATACTCAACCCAACTTCAACTACTCATATACCATACACTCAACTACATGTATACCTATAGACGCACACTTAGATATTTTCTCTAAAATATGTACCATCTCCATTGGCATAGTAATACCATGAAAACAGCTCAGCATCAAGCATATATAAATGTCTTCTTTCAATACTTCTCATATTCAGGATAACTTCAGTAAAAGGCACAAGTAATCTGTTTTCCAAATTTCCTAGTCTTTTTAGCAAAACTTCATCTTGTCATCCTGTTTCTAATCTTTGCACCACGAGTTAGTTCATAAGAATGATTTAAATGTGTTTTAACAAGTAACGAATGCACAATGAGTAGGATCAAATCATCTTCAATAGTTCAGTGATTCCAAGTCAGCACAACTGCTAGTTTTCTATTCAATACAACCATTCAAGTAGGTACTAATTTTGATGTGACTGAATGGGCTGGGGGGATGGAAAGAATACTGGCCTAGGAAGTAGGGAACTCATATTCTAGTCCTGGGACTGCTAACTGTCTGTGGGACTTTGGGAAAAATCCTGAAATTCTCAGGCCTTCAACTTCCTTATCTTCAAAATGAAGCCCTTGGAATAATTTAACCAAAAAGTCTCTGACTCTAAAATTCAAGTTCTATAAAGAAGACTTATATGCAAGTTTGCCTTAACTCTGTATCAAATGTTGCCCATTTGCAAATCAACATTTAACATCCCTTCCAACACTGACTTCTATTTTCACATTTGAATAGCAGTGATAGACAAAATAAAACAAATGTGAATTCCCCTAAACATCAACATGAAGCCAGCTTTCTCAAACACTAGAATAAATTCACTCTAGACAAAATGTTTACAGGCTTAGAAATGCATCATACTAGTCACTTAAAAGACAATTCTTTATACTATTATATTGAAATCAAATTTTGTCTTCTCTGTAGATTAGTAAGCCACATCATTAGATTTCTTACCATAATCATGACTTAAGATGTAAGACATCTGAGTATAACATAAACAAAACTGATAACAATAAGCATCTCAGTGCTCACTGTCTTTTCACAGTGTGATACTAGCCTTTAAAGTAATAAGTGCATTACCTTCTCATAGAAATTAGAGTGCAAACTCTGAGCATGCACTTCAGCAATTATTAAAAACAAACAATACATTAAGCACTGAGACACATGCAAAGTTAGGCTCTCACCTCCCCCTCCACAAAAAAAGAAAATAAAAAGTGTTCCCTTTGTGGAGCCAGCCCTATTTTATAATGGTAAAAGTACATTCAGCATCATTTAAAGTTACAACTAATGCTAACATGCCTAGTCAAAATATTTTTAAAATAACTATCTAAATAATAGTTTCTTTTACTGTATTCCATAACAGTTTTGTCCATACCAGAAACATAGACAAATTTTGAGTGATTCTCAGGACCACATATAGAAACCAATTACCTAAATTGACTACATACATTGATATCATTTAGCCAAAGCATTGTAAAACAATTTTATCTTCTTTGAAGTAGCAGTACTTAGTTTTGTCAAGAAAATCACACCACAATAGAAAACTCCAAAAGTAATTTTAGAAGCTTGGAATCTCTACCACTTAACATTTATCTCTTCAGTTTATGGCTTGATAATATCCTAATTACAGATACAAGACTATGAAAGTCAGTGGTATTTTCCAAGCAGGAATCTGTTGTTTTACCCCCCAAGATTAAAAAAACAAATCCAATCTCTGACTACTTGCCACTAATATTAGCAAAAATCATTCTAATACATTCATGGGCATATTGAAATCTCTGCAGTGTCAAACAACTGAAAAGATCAATTAAATTAGGTGTTGAAGATTTCAGTATTGGGAAAAAAAAAACCCACTTATTTATTTTTCACTTATAACTAAAACTAGGTCTAGTAAAAGAAACTATATTTTTAACCTGCCTATGTTTATGGCCAGACATAGGGGGAAGTCAGAGCCTTTATTTTCAAGCAAATGTATCCAGCTTAGATGTGCAATAGAATTGCTAAATCATAACCCCTAGCTCCAAAGGACAAGATTTCAGAAGTTTCCTCATTGATTAATCAGCTGCACAGCTTTCAATGTAAACACATAGAAAAAAAACCCCGTAAATTCTTTGTTTTCTAGATTTTCAAAGATATAATGAAAATATAATGCTTTGTAAACATCAAAAATTATATTTTCATATTGATTTATTAAAGCCTGTTAACATGAAACTATAGCCATAGGTTTTTTTCTTTGTGTTAGAGAATTTTAAAATGTGTGAAAAACTTGGTCGAGTAACCAGTAAAATTACATCCATGCATTAGTATTTTTAAGAGGCAAAAAAATGATATTCTATTACCATGATGAGACTAGAATTAATTTAAATAACTTTGGGCTTGATTCATGAAAAACAAAAATACTTACACAGTAGGGGGGCATTATTTCTGCATTTTTTTATATGCACAAGTCATGGTCTGTATTCAACTTCCAATTCAAAAAGAAAAGTTGCAGATTTATGTAGGCAGGTTTTTGTGTGAGTGCACAGTTCCAAAGTGAAAAATAAATAAGCCTGTAGAGAACTTACGCCTTTTAGCAGAGTGTTAAAAGGATTGCAGGCTGAACTCCAGGCAAAAAAATTTCATCCCAATAAATTATTACCAAAATGTTAGCAAGCACCGCGCTGTCACACTCAGGCAGCAGGGACATAATGGTGACACAGAAGAAAACTGCCACATAAATCACTTTAAAATAGCCCTTTGCTCTGTATAGGGGAAAAACTTCCATCCTCAGCTGAATCTCATCTCCCACCTTTTCATCTCTATGATAAAATGGCAACTGTCCAAATCACTAAAAGTAATTTAAAATAAATCCCTGCAGATATTGCTGCCAAACTTAGTAAAGCCTTTCATGATTATGAAAGAAACAAACAGAGAATGTGTAAGAAAAACTCTTTTCAGAAATGTTCTCCCTTCTAAATCTGAATGGATAAGTAAATCACAGGTTTTAAACTAAACCAAAAGATATATAAATATTGACTTTTTTCTTAATTCCTCTTGGGAAATGTATCTTTTATAAAGTATAGAAATATTAAAAAATGGATTATGTAAGTAAAAGAATTTGTCATTGTCAGGGCCATTTCCATAGAGGCGACCGCAATTAAACTCATGAAAAATGTTTTCAGGATTTTTATGTATATTTGGAAAAGTCAAATTCAAGCATTCAGATCATATCTTAAATTATTTTTTAAATAACCATTCAGTAGAAAAATATATCTATTAAAGTTGCCTATCTTTGTATTAAATGGGCTTTGCAATTATGATCATAAAAAGTCATTCTAATGGCAAATAAAGTAAATCAACATATTTTCTTAAAAATAAAATAGGCTACATGTGTTTTTTTAAAGATATACTTATATATTTATAGAAACAGAGTAGGTGTCAAAAATAGAATTAATCAATTTTATTTTAACAAAGTATTTAGAAGCACTGTCATAACCCTATACTTTCTCATGTTTTTAAAGAAATCATTTTTGTTGCTCTTTATCTTTTAAGCTTCTAGAAAATCTTAGCTATTTCATAGGTGCATCCTGTGAAAAATTTTTATCTTTAACTTTCCTTTTTAATCATGTCTTGAAAATAACTCAGGAATAAACCTAGACATTCAAAATAATTTTATTAATTCTGTGAAAACTACTGCATCATAATCTAGACAGCACTCAACTTCCCTTGTTAATATTGAAACAGAACACTGTTACTGTCTTAAATTTAACATCCTTCCATAAGCTGAAGGCAGAAAAAAACAACTTGCAATTTAGACAGTTACCAAATTACCAAAACAAGTACAGCAACTCTTAATGAGCAAAACCAATAACAATTTTCTGACTGAAGCCCCTGTTCAAATACCTTGAACACCTTGTTAGCACAGAATGAGGTGTTCAATCAAGACACTGGGAATTGGAAGTACCAAGGCACAGTTTTGAGTGGTGATTACAAGGGTGAGAGGGTGAGTGCCAAAGTAACAGTCTCCTACCCTGCAGGAAGCTGAGGAACCTTCAAGTCTACATTTGTAAATCAGGCCCGATGATTACAGCAGTCACAAGCAAAGAACATATGAAACAATTATTTGCACCATTCTTTCACTGTTTTAATTTGTTCTTAAAATGAACAAGATGATCCCCAGAGTCACTGGCACTTTGTCTTTATAAATTTAGAGCATGCTGTAGGATGTTTCATGGCACCTTAAGCAAAGGAAAAGACTAAAGGAATCATCTCAAAGAGCATTCTTTTCTTCTCACAAGCTATATAATTATTCAGGTTTGCTGTAACTTAAAATGCACAAAGCAGTCTGCAGGAGTTTATTTTAGTTAGTTTAGTGGTTGACTCTTTAAAACATAGATATGTGTTTGTTAATTATTCATTTCTAATTTTTATGTTGTTTTCTATTAAAATGAAGTGACTTAGACATTGAAACGCTTGCTTTAAATTGATGAGAGTTAACACAATATGTTTCTGATTTTTACCTATCTTAATCTGTTCTTTGCCAACTGAGAGCTTACAAATAATTCACTGAAAGATTTTTACTTTAGACTCTAGTATTTAAGTTGCGCTCAAAGTTTCACAGTGAAGCAGTATCAAACTTGTGTGTAAAAGAATACATTTAAGGAAAATATTATTTTTAAAATAAGCATCATTTTTCTTAAGTGAAAAAGTTGCACTAAGAAAACAAAACTAAACAGAAAAGTAAACCTTTCAAATGCCAATCTATTAGATTGATTTTATTGCTATTAAACACATTTTTTTTAACTGAGTTGTCTATTGAGAGAAATTAAAATTTAGATGTCATAAAATAAAGAGTTTACAGGTAGAAAAAGGAATTGCAAATATATTTAAAATTTTTATTCTATGCTATACAAAATCAGTTATAATTTTCTTAAATGTATAACATATGTGCATAATTTTTCCCTTCTGAATTATTTAAAGGATGATATTCTAATTGTTTGGGGGATAGTTTTGCTAATTAATTACAGACATGAGGGTCTACATATAAGATGACTGATTATATTTTTATGTCTTTATAATTTCATATCAACTTTATTATGACTTAATCTGAAAAAGAATCTTCAAAAGAACTTACTTAAACACAAATTTATTTTATTTTATTTCAAGCAAACGTATTAAATGCTATATTCTAAGTCTGTCGTTTCTTCAATATTTGGATACTGAAAACTATAAAGGACTTTTTAAAAACCTTCAGTCCATTTCCAAATTTGAAAACATCACAACGTCTTATTTATATAAGCAAGAAAGGAAAATAATATGATTTTAACTACTCACAACTAATTTCTGAAAACCTATTAAATAATATGATTAAGTTTATTTTTGAAGCAGCTTTATATAATCTCCTAGAGAGCTTTCTATTTCCTCTTGACTATTATTTCTGTCAGTTTGTTTGCTGAATGGTACAATACTGAATTTCCAGATTTTGATTTCCCATACTAAATCAATGGTTTAAAATACTGTAAACTCATATGAGAGATTACCGTGCAATTTTATAATGTATTACAATCACATCATTTGTCCCCAAACCCACAGTGATTATTGTTAAAATGCTCCTTTGCTCAACCAGTGAAATCTTTTTCATCATGTGCTATCCACATGTAGAGGGCGCTGTTGTTCATGTATTTTGAAAGTGTTTCCTAAAGCAAAACACATTCAGCTAATAGTTTAGTATTTGTTTTTCAAAACCTGCCTATAAATTACAATGGAAGTATTAACGTGTAAAGCCTGAATTTAAATTTAAAGTAGCTGTTCATGTAATTGATCATTAAAGTCGTTGCATTTGACATTAAGGATATGTGTATTTTTAAACATCCCTGAGTTCTGGTGAAACTTTAATTCATTTTAAACATCCTGGTTACTAGATATTATATGAATATTTCAACTTTTTGGTAGTATAATTATGTAAAAAGAATGGTCTTGTGACTCAGGAGACGCATGCTGAAAAATCTAGGGGTGTCATTTTCAAATGGCTCAGGGAAAAAAGAAGTAAATGGCAAAAATGTTAATAGTTGCTGCTTCTGGGTGGGGGACTTGCAAGTGTTTGTTAAATTGTGTCGCCAACATTTTCTATATTTGAAATTCTTCAAACTAAAAACTTGGGGGAAATGTTCTAACTCATTTTTAATTTCTATGGTTATTTCTGTTAATTATTTTTCTAAGTTAGTATATATTTTAAAAATATATCACTGAGCATGCTAGCTTCTTTTTGGTTAACTTTTAATGCAGTCCTAAAATGTAAAAGTTTATCTTGAGTATATGAAAAATATAATACTTCTTTCATTAATTGATTAAGATTGAGCAGAGAAAAATAATTTTAAAATAAAAATTCATATTCACTCCTATTTTTACAAAATGTTTTAAAATAAGTATATAATAGTGACTTCTCTGAGTTTTAAACATTTTCTTCAATATCATGAAATCATTTGAGTTCAATTCTTTTGTTCTATAACATATGGTTGCTGTAAAGAATTTAAAAATAGATTTTAAAAAAACCAAGCAAATCATAGTCAGTCTTGTTCTAAACACAACATTTAGGTAAGACGTTGTTATAACTTAAAAAATCAGTTTTTAAAATCTAAAAATTTGAATGCATCTTTGTATAGAAGGCATTGAATAAATGATACTTATAACAAACCAGCACTTTACCAGAAATGGCAAATGCTATATAAGCGTTACAATTCCAGATTTAAAATGCATTAACTTAGAAAACTCTAGCCAGATACTAAAAATAGATATTATTCTAATGTAGTTTTCATTCTTAATTCTTTACATTTAATGTAATACTTAGAATCAACCGTTTCAAAAGTTTTCTTTCCATAGTTATATATTTGCTACATCTAAATGTATTTTTAATATTGTGATATATGCTGAATAGAGTTAAGAAAAGGATATTCTCTCTAGTTAAATAAAGTTACATTTGAAATGATCCAGACTTTGACTGAATATTTCTTTTTCACTTATATTATCAGTCACTGTCAAAGAGGCAGTAGCATCTCCCTTTTTCTTTTAAATTTAACTTGGAGAAAGAAAGAGGGAGAGAACATTAGTGACTAGTATATGGAAATATATATTCCATGCATATCCACTAAACGAAATCACTAGAAGAACATAAATATAGCTTAAAGAAAAGTTTTGAGTTTAGCTCAGGCAGAACTTTTCACCACTTCAAGTTATTTTAAAATCAAAATAAGCATGGCAGAAAGCAGAAGAAGAAAAAGCAGTTCACTAAAATGGCTCATAACTTTCTCTTTTGAATAGGGTATCTGAAACTTTGTCTGGTTAAACTGTATCTAATCTAGCACAAGTAAGCATTGTCTGAGGTTTATGGTATCCATGAACATTCAAGAAGTTTTCCACCTTAGAAAACAAGGAGGTGGGGGGCAGAGGACAGTGGAGGGGGAGGGCTGATCCATAACTAACAGTTGCCTTTTTATGATTGGCAAGTTCTTTGGGCCCAAGATACCCCCAGCCTGACTGATGAGGACGCTGAGATGCCGTTCGGCCCTGTCTTTATGTCAAATCACTGCCATCAAAACAATGGCTCATATTACATGAAAATCTTGTGCAAATGAGCCATAATGGGAGTGAATGACAATCTCCTAAGACCATGCAGCAGGGTCCTCCTTTGATCTGCAACACTGTTAATCTTTCTCAAACATTGCACACTAAGTATACTTGGCAAATCCTATATGAGCAAGTCCCTATAGTACAGAGCCAGAGAGAAACAAGCTGTAAGTGAAATAGACACCAACAAAGAGTTCCATATTGGTCATGGATTTCCATTTTACTTGAGAGTTTTTTTATTTTTTGTGTTGTTGCTTTTTTAGTTTTTGTGTATTTGTCGTTTTGGTTTAGTCTTTTACAGAACATTTATACTTCATACTTCCTTAATTTAAAATCTCAGTTACAATTGTTTTATATATATTGGGTTGAATTTTACACAGCTGATGTTGAAAATTATTTTGAAAAGAACTTACAAGGGATATAATAATTTGAGAATGTGTGAAATGCCTTGTCTACATGGGCTTTTGTCATTAATCATAGAGGACTCAGACTGATGGTTTATATGATGTCATGCCAAAACATGAAAGAGAGAGACAGAGGAGAGGAGTTTCATACATGGTGTTTTCTAGTGTAAGAAAAGAGTGATTTAGGTGTTTCTATTTCTAAGGTGTTCTAAGCAACCAGGGAAATCTACCTCATGTGGAGTTATAGATCACTCTTTAGATAATGAAAGGTACTTTCTTTTACTCTCTAGTATCAAAATCAAATTGTTTGGTTGGGTCACCAAATATGTAAGGCATATGTAGACTAACGCAAGCTGAGTCAATCGTGGTAATTCAGTGTTTGTAGTGCTCTGCTTTTGAAGTGTTGCCTAAAAATCAGCCTTGGGCTTCAAAGAGAGAAGGATTATAGCCTTTATCCAGAAATTAATATGGCTGGAACTCAGAATGTCAGAGTCTAACCATGATCCTGGCCAAATAGGAGCATAGCAGGAATTCATTCTCCTTTGACTTGGAGTAAATCGTAAAAATGGATAAATAAGCAGTGAAATATTATGAATGTGCTACAGCAAAGAAAAGGGGGAAAAAATAAACCCTGCTTGTTTTCTTGACATACAGACAAGCCCTCCCAAAAAAGTGATGTCCCCAGAACTTTCACCAGTCTTCTCCACCTAGAGCATTTTAATCTCCCACCAACTGTTTAACAGAGAGAAGTGCTATTAGAGAGAAAGCTATTCCTTTTGCTGCTAGCACAGATCAGATGACAGCCTCTCCAAGTCCCTCCTCTGTCAGAGTTCAAGCGTTCAAAAATGGTCAGAATATCAAACAACAGAAAAGCAGCAGGACTTTACAGGAAGAGTTTAAGGACATTAGATTAGGCAGAGTGGTCAGAAGAGACCCGCTGGTGTTAGGTTTCATTTTCATACTCAATCTCATTTTAAGTGCCTTCTGCCAATAGCCTAGAGTAGGCGAGTGATCCCCTTCCGCTACTGGGTTACTGTAGAAAGCAAGTCCTTAAAATACCAGGCATTTCTACTTAATACCCTGGTATGTTTCAGGTCGAATATTAAATGACTAGATGTTCTCACCTTCATAACAATAGGTAATTTGGAATTACTCTTTCAACAGGATGTATTTATTTTGGTCTAAAAGCAAAAAGGTGTGGTGTCATTTCTTCTAGGAGTTGTGAACAAAAATGAAGGGAATCTCTCACTGAGTTTGGGGAAAATTCTCCCCTGAACAAGGTAGACCCCCCAGAACAACAAAGCAATCTGTCCTTTAAAATCAGACACAGTTCTTGCTGCTTGTTTCTTGACACATTTTTCTACGGACGCTGAGAAAAACCCATGTGTAGAGCCTTTACAGAAGAGTATGGCTGCATCATGACAGGCTAAGCAATGTGTTTCATTAAGAAGGAATGTTTATTGTTCAGTACAGAGGTTTTGTGTGGAAGACACTTGAAGAATGATCACCATAAAATCTAATTTTAATATGTAATAGCCTCTTTGATATAATATACATAGATCCCACACATAAAGATCACAAAGGCATTTGATTTTCTATATTTTTCTTGCATTTAAGATATATCTTTTGTTATAGAGCCTTGCATTTGACACTCATATGAACAGGCTGCCAGTGTATTTTAGTTCCAAGAAAGTTGGAAGGCAAGAAGAAAAGGTGGTTGATGGATTAAGTCTCTATGAGAAGGCAAAGTGATACCCATAGGCCTCATTCTGTTGAAAATGGGGGCAAAATAGGTACAAACTTAAGCAGGATTCATTTTCCCCTTTTCCATTTTTGTCATCTTGCTATGAGATCCCAGTTCCTAGTTCAAGTTTCAGGGAGCCCACCAGGGCTATTTTGCTATAGAACATAGAGTCCCAAGTGTTAGCAAACATGAGTCAAAGAAGGATGGTTCAGGTGAAAGGAAAACAAAATTTTTCAAGGAAACAGGAAACTGGAAGAAAACCTGCTTTTAAGAGTTTAGCCGAATGATTTGTTTTTAATGGCATAAAGTTCTCTGACAGCACATTATCATTATCCAAAAACTTGGGGCTTGGGCAATGTCTACTTATACAAAACATACCATGGAATATCCCTACTATGTTTAGTTGTCAGTAGGGCCCAGTTGTTGTGTCCAAACTATTTAAAACTAGTTTCTAAAGAACTATAACCTACTTAACAGTTTAATGTTACTAGATCCACCCACAATCACTATCCTATCCTCACCCCCATCAGTGCCCGTCAAGGACCACACAGCTATAAATCTATGGATTTATATAAATATGCATATATGACAGATGTATAATAAATCTATAGATTTATTAAATAAAATCTATTTAACTGCATTACTACATCAAAATATCTTGTTATCTAAAACTTTTTGTTATTTTTGTGCAGATGGAATCAGTATTTTCCATGATAATATGCACTGGAAAATACACATTTTTTAAAAAAGAGAAACAGAAACAAAACATGTGTCTTATAAAGCTGAAATGTCTACAGAGTCCTCAGCATTTCCCTATTTATTATTATCTGATAAATTCATTTCTAACTCTTCTTATCTAGTATTTTAAACTTTAATTTTTGAATGAGTAATATATTTACATGGGCTCAAAATGCAAAATAAAGAATGAAAATAAAGTGACAATTCTTCTTCTTATCCCTCTCCATCCATCCAGTTTCCCCCTCTATAGTCAGATAATTTTTATGTATTTTTTCATAGACTCTTTATGTATAAGAAATACGATCAGCCACATAGCCCCTCCTGAAACATCCATCTGTTCCTCCTTCCCTCCCTCTTATCTTTGCTTCATGCTTCATTGTTATGACAATGCCCTCATTTTCCCACTCATCTACTAACTTACTCCATGTGACTCCATCTTTTCCTTTTTCCTCCTCTAACAATGGAAAATATATACTTTTTTCTCCTAGTGCCATTGTTCCACACTGGTTTAGGTACTATTTTTTGCACTGACTCAAAACTTTACTCCTTCAGTTCCCACCTTTCTCCTCCTGCACCTCCACTGTCTACTTCTCTAGGTTCTGAGCTAGCTATTTACATTTAAAAGAATTAAAATTAAAAATTCACTTCCTCAGTTCCACCAGACACATTGCAAGTGCACAGTAGCCACATGTGGCTAGTGGCTATTGAATTGAACTGCTCAAATGCAAAACATAACAGTTATATCATTAGCAAATATTTTCTTCCATTCAGTAGGCTGTATTTTCCTTTTGTCGATAGTTTCCTTTGCTGTGCAAAAGCTTTTGAGTCTAATTAGGTCCCATTTGTTTACTTTTGCTTTTATTTCCTTTGCTTTATGAAATAGATCTTAAAAAATATTGCTACAATTTATGTCAAAGAGTATTTTGCCTATGCTTTCTTCTAGGAGTTTTCTATAGCTCATTTTTGATTTGTTTTGACCTTTGTATTACTGTAATTAAATCTTTGCTCAAATGCTGGAAAGTCTTAGCTCTTCATTCGTATTTAAGAGTGAGTCACCAAGAAATTTATCACAGGAAATCTCCCAGAACACAGTTGCTAGAAAGACATTATAGCTCCACTGAGCCACATTGTGACTTATCTCTGTCTTCCCCTGTGACTCTTCCTCTGCTTTCTCATAGCCACATCAATATTCTCCCAGGATGGTAGTATCAGCCTTGGATGCAGAGGATCACCTAGTTTAGTTCCCCCAACTAAGTGGTGCAGTCTCCATGTCTCAATCCCATTACTTGGAAGAATGAATCTGATGGGCCCGGTCAAGTCAGCTTTTGTGATCAGTGCTCATGAGAGATTTAGTTCGTACATGGGAATGGCCTCTTCTCAGACTACTAGAGTTGGAAAGGTTCTTTTAGAAAGAAGCATGAAAATCTAGAGAAAATTATTAACCTCTCTAACACAACAACCGAAGAAAATCCAGATAGTACCTAGAACACACTGGCCAACTAGGTGAGTTGGACGAGTCCACAATGACTGGTATAGGTTCAAAGACTGGCATGAACCATGACTCAAACTCCATTGAAGTTGTTTTAATGTCAGTTTACTATTGATTCAGCAAACAAGGAATGTAAAGGATACTCATCAGATTAAAGGTATAATTCAGTAGACACAGCTCCTGTTGCCTTCCTGGATCCTCAAAGTTTTGTCTAAATTTCAACAGGTTTGACAGTACTCATAGGGTGAGGAACCAGGCAGATTAGCAAATTCTAGAACCTCAGGCTCAGGCTCACTTTTTTTTTTTTTTTGAGTGGCTGGAAGAGAAGCATGTCAGCACTTCCCTTATTTCCAGGGGGGAAAAAATAATGTGCTTAACTTACATTTTGCATAATATATTCTGTATTATCACCAAGCCTACTGGAGGTTTCATTGCACATGGCCTGGCCATGGCCACCACAATACATAATATAAATAAGTGAAGAGACCACGTGGACCCAAGTGTATAACATGGCAACAACACTGATAAATGGTAACTGACACCCAGCCTCTGCATAGACAAGAAAACTAGAATTGGAGAGATTGTAATCTGTAGAGAAAGAAACTGCTATTCAGTTCTAGGTGATTATATTCTTGCAAAAAGATGTTTTTCTTTATTTTCTGTTGTATAGAAAAAGTCAGAAATCAGATTTCTAAGTGACATTTCTGGATTTTGAAATGTTGGCAATTATCAAGAATTTTTAACGCACTCTTGGTAAAACGAAACATACCTACTGATAGAATCAGGCCTTCATACAGCTACTTTGTGAATCTATCTGCACATACCTTATTAACTACATATACAAACACAGACACCTTATGCAAATGAGTGTGGATTCTAATTATTCCTCCAGGCAAAATCCAATATAATCAAGAATGAGGAATTTAGCCTCATATACCAATTTTCCACAAAATCACAAAATGTTAGAATAGGAAAAAGCATTGGAGTTCAATGACCACAATTTCCTTATTTTATAGATAAGATACCTTTTGTCTAAAGAGATTTAACAACTTGTTCAAAGTCTTAAAGATAGTAAAATATATGTATGTCATTATTTTTGGATTTTCTTTGAAGGGTGGTAAGATTCCTTGAGTTCTAAAATATAATTCATGGCTAAGTATCATATCTCCACAGGTTTTCTAGCTCAGTCTTATTTTAGCCTGAACCGTAATTTATCAAAAAGCTTTATTTAAATTCCTCTCACAAAACCAACCAAAATTATTTCAATGTGCCACCTAGAAGGGCCGATGTAACTAAAACATATAACAATGGTGTGATTATGCGGGAGTAAATAATATCAACGTTAGTCTTCATGCACTATTGGCAAGGCACCCCTCTTTAACACCCACCCCCAACTTCGCTTTATACATGGAACTGGTAAAATGCTGTATTTATTTCAGGGCGCATTTGCCCAGGTAATTTTCAAACTCTAACTCTGGTTCTTGTGCCCAGATTTTTTTTTTAGCTCTTTTGACTTCACACATTGAAATTTATGGTGCATTTCACAGTGCTCCCCGCTGTGGGCCTCATCAGGTCCTGGCTGCCAGGCCACTAGGAAACAAGAAATGAATGCTGGAACACCCCGTGGCTGTTCTTAACTAAAGAACTGCAAACATGACCAAAGTTGCCTGCAAATCCTCCCAGATTGTCAGAAGAAAAATGGCAACAAGCTACAGCCATTCAATGAAGCAATATTTTCCTTATTACTTGCAAAGTCTTTTATTTAGCTTCAACAGTATCATATCTGAAATGATTTCATGACTGGGGGCAATACTTGGGTAGCCATCTGTTCTCTCCGATTAGCTGTCAGATGAGTAGAGTGTTTTTAGTCAATGTTTTCAAATTATTTTAAAATACCAACAAATTCAATATTTGTTTATGACATTAATGAGGAATATTTTCATCTTTTTAATCCCAAACAGGAAGTTAGATTTTCCAATAACCTTATATTATCTCCACAGTCACTGGTGCAAATGGGTAGATTCTAACTGATGTTTTTTTAAAATGGAAAAAAAGAAAAAAGTAAAGTGGCCAAAATGTAGAGATGGATGGGATACACCAGAGCTTTCTTGGCACTTGCAATTTTAAAAGTAAATCTTTAATTTGGAGATTTCTGCCTATCCACCATTGCAAGCCCCTCCGGGGCAATGATCTATCAAGTTCTGACTGTCTCAAACTGTTTGTGCCGGATTCCACATCGATCACACTCACACTTGCTGCACTTTCAACCAGAGAGCCAAGAAACAATAATTTTCAATTAAGAAACCAGAAGAAGACTTGGCGATTTGATTTATGGTGCATGACTAATTATCAAATAGCTAGCCTAATGAAAATTAAGCTGCTGGTTACTACAAAGATTTAACTTCATTTTCTTGAAGAGATACTGATATGATCCAGAATGTAATTTATTGAAGTAGTATGATACATTTGAAAAGTCATAGATATGTAAATGAGATAATTATCATTTTTAAGTGACAGGGATAATTATTTATATTATGATGAATTTTATATTCAGAGTACATATATACACCTGAAATAAAAGATTATCTTTGCTTACAATAATGATTTTCATTCCCTTCTTGTGCTACTGGAAGATCTAAAAATATTGCACAAATTATAAGGATTGGAGGCTCTTTTTCTAAAAAAGAAAGTTAAAATTAATAGCTTTTTAATTTTTTTTGAAAATTGCTTCATGTAAATTATTCAGAATGAGTAAATGAATGAATATTTAAAACCATATAAAATATTATCAAGTGAGTGTGCCAGACCATATGTATACTTTATGCTAATTATAGTTTTTTCTTGTATTGTTAAATACAAAAGCCTAAAATCATAAATACGCTACCATGCAGTTTACCTTGGTTCCATAAATGAAATAATTTAATGCTATGTCATGTGTGATGTTCTTTACCATACTAACTTAGCCCTGTTTATAAATAGTCAACTCTCCACCCTATTTTTAACTCCACTTCACCTCAAGCATTCTCCTGTACAACCAAATTGAACCATTCCTTGTTCCCTAAACATCACATTGATTTCCTGTCAATCTTCCTTCATTCACACATCTATACATTTCCCCAAAACCTGTATCTCCAAATTCCGCCATCTTTCAAGCCCAGTCTCAGATGTCACATCCTCCATGCAATGAACAAAAGTTTTCTCTCTATCCTCCCCCATCCATCCTGAAAAGATGTCTCCTTTCTTTGAAATCTCACAGATTTGAATGGTCATCAGCCAGATCAGTGGTTCTCAATCTTGGCTGCTATAATGAGGACTTGTAATATCTTGTTTTTGACTTGTGTGTTGAATAATGGGTGTTTTCAGTTCATGAAGATTTATCAAACTATATACTTATATGCACTCTTCTCAATGTATGTATTATACTTCAAGATGAAGCATTTAAAAAATATCAGTGCTGTGACTCCATTCCAAGCTAATTAAATCAGAATCTCTGGGGATGGAGCTTTGGGAATTGGTATTTTTTGAAAGTTCCCCAGATGATTCTAACATTCAGCCAGCTATTCAGAACCATGGACCTAACTGGTGTCTTGAGAATTTTTCTTCCCTTCCAGAGGGATAAATACCACTGAGATAACCAAATGTGAATAGACAACCAAAATTATAGAACTCCTAACCATAAACATCCTTCCAAAGAGTTTTATGTTTTATTCTTTTCTAGGTAATGTGCTTGTGATTTATAATCATTACATGTTTTGCAGTTGATAAGCTGTTCTTGAGAATGCTCATTTCTAAGATGTGATAACTGCAATGAGCTTGATATTACTGTAGTATTTGTAGTATTATATTTATTATAGCCTTATAAAAATAACATTTTCCCCTTCTGATTGTGTGCCTCCTGAGACTAGGAGCTGGTTAACTTTTTTCAACAAATATTCATCATGATACTACTTTGAGGTTGCTTCGTCAACTATTAAAAGGAAAAGTGAGAGGAAGAAAGAAAGTCAAAGTAGGGTAAGTAAGAGATTAATTTTGTGTCTATGCTTAACTGTATCGTTTAAGATGGCAAAAATATTAGAAACAATATTCTTATTGTTTCAATCATGATATATCAGTGATCAGAAAATCTTTTTTGAAATAGTTGGTCTTCGGTGAAACTTATTTCCAGCTGTCCTCTATACTGCTCCTAAATTTGTTCATACAGGTACTAATTAATAAGTTTTCATTGGGAAAAAAAGCATCTCAATGACAACCCTCCAATATATTTGCATTCCACCCTATGTCCAGAGCTGTCTTTCTAAAGTACAAATCTAATTGATCCTCCACACTGTTCCAGAATCTTTAACACCTACCCAACTCCTTACTACCCAAATTGAGGTCTGAGGGCCACAGATGGCTGGGAGTCTCTCAGAAAGGCCAAATTTCAGTCCCCATTCCAGAACCACTGAATAAAAATCTGCAATATTAATAAAATTTCCAAAGTGAAATGTGTGCACACTGAAGTTTGAGAAGCTCTAATCTAAAGACTAGTAAAGCCAAGCCCCTCATTACCTGTCTCCCATCTTCCTCTCCCAGCCTTATTTCCAGCTAATCCTTCGAACCCAAGCTGTGTCTCTAGCCAATGGAACAAGGCAGCATTTTCTTGTATTTACACATGTTGTTTGCTCTTTCCTGGCTGTGCTTCCACACATTCACCTGGTGATTCACCTGGTGAATTTCTCAATTCAGCTGATTCCCTTCTTCTTTGAAGCAAGACCTTCCCTGACTCTTCAGGTGGAGTTAGAGTCTCTGTCTTCCTGCTTACAATGCTCTTATTTAACAGTTGTCAGGGCTTCCCTGGTGGCGCAGTGGTTGAGAGTCCGCCTGCCGATGCAGGGGACACGGGTTGGTGCCCCGGTCCGGGAAGATCCCACATGCCGCGGAGCGGCTGCGCCCGTGAGCCATGGCCGCTGAGCCTCCGCGTTCGGAGCCTGTGCTCCGCGGCGGGAGAGGCCATAGCAGTGAGAGGCCCGCGTGCCACAAAAAAAATAAAAGTGTTGTCAAATTGTATTGTAAATAGTGTTTGCCTTTCTGCTTTTCTTTAGACTGTGGACTCCTTGAGAGCAGGAGATGCATCTTGTTAAATCCTACAGTTCCAGCTAGCAATATTTTAGATAGATATAAAGAAATTAAGTCAACAAATGCTTTATGAGCGCTGGATAAAAGGCCCAGATGAGATCATTCCTGAAGACACAGTGTTGTGAAGTGTTCCTTTTACAAGAGTACTTGATAGCGACACATTTAAAAGCACCGCATTGTGGTTACTTATTGATTCCTCTCTTTGTAGTAGAATAAGACATACTGAATTATACTGATAGAATTACAAGTGACTTGGGATATAATCTAATCACCTACTCATTCTCTTTCAAAGAGGATGATCCAAGGTGATTTAACCTATAACCAGAGAAAAGATGTATATTTGCAAATCTTTTTACCTCCTCTTTATCTTCTGGTATATGTTTTGCACACAAACGTGATGCTCAATAAATGATTTCTAAATAAGAGGATGACCTAGTTTGCCTTTTTAGTATTATTTTCAAAGTCAACTATCATTGACTTATACAAAGTAAGATATAAAAAAACATTTAGCACAGTGTTAGTACAGAGTAAGTGATCAATAATAGATATATGCTTTTTCTCCCAGCCTCTCTTCTCTTTAACTTAAATCTCTCATGCTGCAATTAAATTCCCATTGCCTTTGTTCAATGCTTCAGGAAATAAAAAATTAAAAAGCTAAAATTAATCACTAAACCTAATTTTAAGCTCAAAGGCAACAGAGCACCAACAAATAAGAAATTTACTCACTTGTTTTATTTCCTTTGCCAAACTACTGATGAAAACACCAATACAGAGCTTGTTGTTGTCATTGTTTCGTTTTTAAGAACGTAGAAAGAGAATTTTTATAATACAAGATTACGTAATGTATACGTGAGGAAGGAAACCCTGAGCTAAGTTGTATGCTGTTGGTCTACACATCATATACCCACAAAATCTCAACTTGCTGTATCTTGTGTTTTATTCTTGCAGGACTCCTTGATTTCTACAAGAGAGTAGATGGCAAGAGTTAATCCTTTAATGGGTTAGTTGTATAAGGTCGTTTGATCAGAGGTTTCCTATCAGCATCACACAAATCAGTCCCAAAGAATCAAGTCCCTACATGGCCAACAAGTAAGACTCAAATGAATATCAATTGTACCACAAGGTAAAATAAGAATTGCCATATTGTTTTTATTATCTAGGTCTCTAAAACTGTCTTTGAGAAGAACAGTGGTAATATTTTATGGATCTCCTGCTTCTAATGCTGGTCTTCTATTTAAAGTTTAATGTACTGAGTCAATTATTCCTCTCTTTGTTAATCATTTACTAATGAAATAACAAATAGACACTATCGAATGAGTCACAAATTGGGGAGGGCAGAACACAGCTGTGTGTGTTCAGATGTAAAGAACTCCCGAAACTTAATAATAAGAAAACAAACAACTTCCTTTTCTCCTTCCCAAAATAGGCAAAAGACACTTCACCAAACAAGTTATATGGATGGGAAATAAGTAGACTAAAAATGTCAATACTACTGGTTATTAGGGGAAAGCAAATTAAAACTATAATAAGATACCACTACACACCTACTAGAATGACTGAAATTTTAAAAAATAAACAAAAACACCTGGTAACCTGACAACGCCAAGTACTCATGAGGATGAGGAGCAACTTGAACTCTAATTCCTTGCTGGTGGGAATGCAAAATGGTACAGCTCTTTAGAAAACAGTGTGGCAGGGCTTCCCTGGTGGCGCAGTGGTTGAGAGTCTGCCTGCCAATGCAGGGGACACGGGTTCGTTCCCTGGTCCGGGAGGATCCCACATGCCACGGAGCGGCTGGGCCCGTAAGCCATGGCCGCTGAGCCTGCGCGTCCGGAGCCTGTGCTCCGCAACGGGAGAGGCCACGACAGTGAGAGGCCCGTGTATCACAAAAAAAAAAAAAAAAAGAAAACAGTGTGGCAGTTTATTAGAAAGATAAACATACAATTAATAAGTAACCTATTAATCTCATTCCTAAATAAAATAATTCATTTTCCAAAAAAAACAAAAGTATAAATCCACAGAAATACCTGTATGTAAATTTGATAGCAGCTTTATTTATAATATCTAAAGATTGGAGCCGTGTCAAATATTCATCAATTGGTGAATGTTCACACAAACTGCGGAATATTCATATAATGGAACACTACTCAGCAATAAAAAGGAACAAATCACTTATATATGCAACAACATGGAAGAATTTCAGAATACTAATGCTGAGTGAAATAAGCCAGAAACAAAGAGGCCATATACTGTATAATCCCATTTATATGGCATTCTAGCAAAAGAAAAGGTATAGGGATGGAAATCAGATGAGGGACTGGAGGTCAAGCAAGGGGGTTGAGTACAGAGGAGCGTGAAGGGATTTCTCTGGATGATGGAGATGTTCTATAACTCAAATGTGATGGTGGTGGTTACAAAAGTATGGTTATAGATAGATATAGATATATAGATATATCTGTAGGTATATGTGTGCTAAAAAGCATTGAAACATCTAAAAGGGGAGAATTTTACTGCCTGTAAGTTATATCTGAATAAGCCTGACGTAAAAGGCTAATGACCAGTTGTTACATATTTGGAGCACATATAGATGATGATAGCATAGCAACAAATCACTACTACAGATTAAGTCCTATATGAACTAGAACAGTTATTTCAGTCACTGATTTGGCTAATTTAATAAGAGGAATCACAAAACTTTTTTATCTACATTCTGTAACCCCAGAAGGAACCCATATCTTTCCTGTTTTCATAGAATGCCACTAAAGTTCCAATGCTAAAAGAACAATGGAATCTAAGTAGCCTCACAAACTAAAGAGTACCACCCAGTACATCCCCACAGAACTTACCAAGAGAAGGCAGACGTGCCTGGCTACCCCTACCATCACCATGCCAGAGCAAAAATGATAATAATAATAATGAAATGAGAGGAATCAAGGAGGATCATTTCAGGGGTGGCATCTCATCTTCCCTTCTTTCACCTAGAGCCAGATGAGAAGGATTCTAAGAGAACCTTTTAAAAACTCTCAGGGGAAATCTGACAGCTCACCTCCCATTTGAATTTTGGTTTATTAGGTGGACTACTGTGGCTGCCCTGGGTACCTGTTTAAAGAAAGGAAAAAAAGAATTGGAGAGATGCAGCAGAGCAGTTTGTACTCGCACTGTTTGACACGGCAAGGCTGTGTGAGTTGCCGACAGGTCAAGTGGACCATAGAAGACAGCTGGATTTAGGCCATTTTGCCACTCCTGGATATGGTGCCTTCTAGATGAGGAAACCTTGGGTGCTAAAGACTACAGGTGCCCTGCCTTGAGAAGGAGCTGAAGGGGGCAGTGAAGGAAATGTTCACACCAGAGCAATCCTTCAAGTTTAGAAACTTGTGCAGTAGGGGGACAGTTGCATGACATCCAAGTAAACCCATCCATAAGTATCCTGCAGGTCTCCAAAACCAACAGAGGGCAGCTAAGTAAAAAGGTCCTTGCTTCTTCTCTATTCCACCTCCTCATGACTGCACACGAGGGAGAGAAAGGGAGCCCAGAAAGGAAAGCAGAGTAGAATAGGTTATGTCTCCCTCACAGGTGCACCTCCCTCAAGACAAGAGCTATTCTGGCTGTGGGACAGAGTAAATCTTGAGATGAATTTGAGATCTAAATTTTACTTTAGACTCGACTGAGTCAAACTTTGGGAAACTTAAAAGTAACTGGAAAGTTATGAGTTCAATCTGAGATACTGTTACAAAACAGAGAAGTCAATTGCTTAAAAGCATGTTTGAAAGCCTTGCTATTAAAAAAATTCATCCTCTTCAGCTGAGGCATTCTCACTGAGAAAAATTAGTTCATGAGCTTCATCAAATAAGAAAGTATACCCATTACAGAATGAGTGTCAGTGATTTGAAGTATAATCCTGGGGACAACAGTGGAGCACACTCAAGAAAGGCCATATTGCAAATGAAATTGAGGGCACAAAGAACAATATTGTGCAGATTAATATGGACATCAACAGTTCTTAACCAAAAAGTGATTCAGTAGTCTACATTCAAATGTAAAGAAGTTTTAAGAATACCTTAATCAATTTATTGCACTTTTATTTTTCTGTTTATGAATACACAAAAATGACATATGATATTTTAAAAACTATGAGTAAATAGATATAAAAGAGCTCTTTCTGTACGTTTAAAATAAAAAAATATAGGGAACGATAAATCACTGTCATCATTTAATTGACATATATAATAATGGTTTGTCTTCCAATTGGTGGCATATTAGGTTTAATAAAGTAAGATATATTCTGGAATGTGAACATAAGTATTGTATCCAACTTCTGAGTCCCAGTCTTAAAAAGGAATCTGATAATCCTCCGCTCTTACCCCATTCTTCTATTCCTTTTCCAAGCTACTGGTATATCGTACTGGTCAGCTCCGACCATGCAGATGAGGGTAACACCTCATGGAACAGCAGATTAATAACATAGAAGGAACCTGAGTCCCAGATAATTCCACAGAGCAAAGCCACCAACCTATTCTAAGCATCTTTCTATCTCCAGACTCTTATATAAGAAGGAAACAAACTTCTATCCTATTAAGTCAGGTATTTCTAACACATTAAGACAGTCTATTTGTTATAGCAGCTTAACTTATAAACTAGCTATTGTAATACATAGTAACTTAAAAACTAATATTTACCATGTTTACTATATATTAGACACTGTATTTACTGTGATTTACTTATCACAGAAACCCTAAAGGAAGGCACTATTATTCTCCCCATTTTTAGAGATAAAAAATGGACATTTGTAGATGTTAGGTAACTGTGCAAAGTCATACATAAATGCAGGAATTGAGATTTTCCACTCATAGACTGAGTTCAGAGCCTCTGTTCTTCTGCACTGTGATAGTAGTGTTCCCATCATAGGGCTGTTCCCCCAGTCCCATGAAGCATGTTATACTAGTGCAAAAGTTTGATGTGGTGCCTTCATACTTTTATGACTCTATAGACCAATACAAGAAACTTGCATCCAAATGATGTACAAATCATCATAATTTTGACCTAATGTAATCAAAATATTGAAAGTTTATTAAGAAATAATTCAAAATACATGCACAGATGCAATATTATCTATAATTGACAAAAACTGGAAAAATAGTATCCAACAGTAGGAAGGGGTTAAAGAAAATTAAGCAACACAAACTCATTGAAATGTTTTGAAGAAAACAGAAGTATAATTATAAACATTATACTGATCTTTCAATATTTACAATGTAATGCTGTGTGGAAAAGGCAGGCTACAAGAAATACGGAAAGAATGTCTAACATTTATTAAGCACCAACTGTGTTCTAAACACTAAATATTTTACACAAATATTACTTTATTTAATCACTACCCCAATGATGAATGGAGAGGATGATAACCCTTTCCTCCACCCCATTTTCTAGATGGAAAAGCTTAGGTTTAGAGAAATAAAACTTTTGCTAAAGATCATGTAGCTAGAAAAGAACAAAGCAGGAATTTTCGGTCCATGTCTCACTGAAGTATTTTTTTCTATTATTCCACGCCACTCAAAATGGACTACACACTTTGATTATGACTATAGAAAAAGATTAACAGGGACACAAAATTAAAAAGACATGAAAAAATAAAAACAATATGCCGAGATGATAGGGTTATTTTCCTCTTTTTCAGCAATTTTTTCCTTACTGGTAAAGAATATACCTGGTGTCCATAATTGCACACACTTTTTAATTAAGTGATACTCTTGCTTAAGGTGTAGAGATAGAACATTACTTAAAGGTAGCACACATAGATTTGGGGACTTTGGGGGGGCATTGAAGAAATGGTTCTTAAGTTATCTCTAGGAAAAAAAAATCCATGGATGATAGGAAGTTAATTTTAGAAGCCAACACTATATAGCTTTCCAGTAAAACCAACTGACTGTCTGATTTACTCGTGACCTTTTCCAAACTTGATTCTTTTCCAGTATTGCCTTCCTCAGTGGATAGCATCACCATCTATCCAGTCACACGTCATCTATGACATTTTCCTTTCTCCCAGCCATATCCTATCCACCATCAATGCCTCTCAATTTTACATCTTGAGATCCCCTAAACTCATTCACTCCTCTTTCCAAAAAGGTGCCTTCACCTCTCTCCTGAACTACAATCCATAACCTAACTGATCTAGCCAACACATCTTCCAATCTATTCTCTACTGCAGCCAGAGTGATTTTTAAAATGCTAATCATATCACGTCATAACATGTTTAAAATACCTAGTAAGTATTCCCTTCTGATCTCAAAATAAATCTGTGTCTACAAGGCCCCAAAGAATCCCCACGACAGACTCATCTCTCACTTCCTCTTCGTGGTCCAACCACATGGATTTTACATCACATTTCTCAATTGTGTCCTGCTCCCTCAGAAAGTCTTTGGCAGACGATGTTCCCTCAGCTGAATGTGTGCTTCTGTACCTTATTCCAATTTCTATGTGCTAGCTTAACACCTATTCATTCTTTACATCTCACTCCAAGTATCATTTCTATAAGGAAACCATTCTTGATCCTACATAAGGTTACGTCCTCTTATTTTCCACTCTTATAGTGTAACGTGAAATTCCTTCTAGCATTTAAACAGATAATAATCTTTTATTTATTCATGTGATTATTTCATTAATATCTAACTCTCCCAGGAAATTGTAGGCCCCACAAAGGTAAGAATCTTGTTTGTTTTTGTTCATGTTATACATCCAGAACCTAGCACCGGGCCTGACAAATGGCAGACATTCAATAAATACTTCTATCCAATGGTTAAATGACCTGAATAAAGGATAGCACTGATGGTGACCAAGGCAAAGCACACCTTTGTTCTCAACTTCTTTGGGTCCAAACACATAAGGTCAAGGTACATTCTGCACATCAAAACTATAATTAAGTGACATTTGCTTTTCCATCCATTTGTTCTCCTTTCTGACCCTTTCTTCTCCACAGCTGTATCTTCTGCCCTCTATATGCCCAGTGCCTTCTTTTATTCCCAACCCCTTACAAGATTTTTGTGGTTACTTAACAAATACAACAAATACAGTAAGGCCCTGCTACATTCAAAGCACTGTGCTACATACAGGGTATAAAGAAATGAATAATGGTAACTCTCACTAAGAAATAAAAATGGCATAACAGTTGCCGGTAACTATTGTATACTTATCACATGCCAATCACCATTCTTGATGATATACACATAAGGCTGAGATGTGAAGTACAACGCTTACCTGGAACTTAGAGGCCACTCAGCAGCCTGCCTATCTTAACCTTCTCACTTCCCCTATTCCCTACTGATAACTTCATTTGGGGGTTACCCAATGCAGACAAAGAGGCAATAAAACAGGAGTGTGTTGAAAGCCATTTGTAGTCCAGGCCAGACTCCCTGCCCTGCCAGGACATCTGCTAGGAGGGAGACGGCCGCGGAATCAATCAGAGGCACGTTTCAGGCATTTGTTTAAGGCAGCTCTTTGAATTGTGTTTTTTGAGAACTGCAGATTGTCATGCAGCCTGTTAGCCTCCTACCTTGAACTAACACTGGCATAAGAATAAAACAAGTATTGGGGTAACTCAAAGTTAGGAGGCTCCTGCATCTTGTATCATGAATCCGATGGCCAAGTCATGCCTTTGTGTGCCTTGAACATCATGCTAACCTGGGACAGAGAAGCAGCAGCAAAACTAGGGTCACCAGGGAGAAGCGTCTCCTTCTAGGACCACAGATTATCTCCAATGACTACTGTGACTCTGAATGGGAGGGGGGTTATATTACATTCATTATAGATGAGGTTACTAAGCCCCACAGGTCATCCAACAAACATGAGACATAGTTCTAACTTTCTTTTCTCTGTCTTGAAAGCCCATATTCTTTCCACTCTACTGTACAGTCACATAGTAGGAAGAAATAAGGAACGTTTAAAATCTGCAGATCCAGGCTGTAGATATTAGGGGACAGAAAGAGTCCTTCTAATAGCGTCCCTGGGGAAGACAGCTTGGAGCACTGTAAAAAGAGTGTTCTTGAGCAAAGATGCCAGGTGCAGAAACAGAAAATTGCAAGGTTAAACTGAACTAATTGCTGTGTGCAGGGGAGAGGTGCTGAAAAGTTACACGGGAGCTGAAATGTAAAAGACTCCAGAAGCTAAAACCAGAGTTATCATTGGGGCCCTATGATTTCTCTCCTTAAATTCAGACAGAACTTAGCTAATTAATCTACTAAAGACTTGTCATTAGAATTTGCCATTACAGTACCCCATTTGTTGGGCTCCTTGTATCCTGAATCTTGAATATTTCAACTTATTTTTGACACTCATTAACTCCCTTTCTGCATGTAGGTCAATCAATTTTTCCATTATACTTTTTAAATTAATTACACTATAACAATAAGGCATGAGCAAAGGTCATAAACTTCAGTCTTCAGTGATGAGGCAGTCAGTGTAAATACGTGAAAGGTACAGAGACAACTAAAAGAGAATGGTAGAAACTTGGCAAACTAGATAATACATTTCCCACTCAAACTTTGGATAAGCATGGTATTTATAAGTTTGGACTACAATCTACCTGGATGCAATGTAGGTGTTTATATATAAATATAGTATTTACTAACATTACTAAGGGCATATTATGCACTCTTCTGACTGCTTTACATCTATTAATTAATTTAAACCTCACAACCACCCCACGAATTGGGAAAATTAGAAGCATTCTCATTGCAGATGAGAAAACTGAATTGCAGAGAGGTTAAATAACTTACCCAAGGTCACTCAGAGATAGAGTCAAAATCTGGCTCTGAGGTATGTTCTTAAGCACCACAGCGTATGTCTGGACCTCAGAGAGTACTGTTCATGGTGAATGATTGACTGCTCATGACTGTAAAGAATTTAGGTTCAAATGTTGGTGAAACCTATATCTCAGCCAATTCTACCATAAAAAACTACAATCTACTCAACATATTTATTGTGTACCTACTGTGCTCAAAGTACTGGATACCATCCACACAGGCTTCCTAACCAAAGCCAGAAAAACACGCCCATGTGTTTGCAACCTAAGCATCTATGGCTGTTTCATGACTGAATCTACTGATATCACTCAACACTATTCAACCAACAAAAAGAACCAAGTATCCCACTGAATCAAGCTGCCAGTCAACTAAAAAGTAATTCCATTTAAAAGCTGTTAGTGTAAGACAGACGTTTGGTTGTTGGTGGGAACTAAGAGAGAGGTCTCAGAGTCATGATTTTTGTCAATACATCTATCTATAAAAATGACCACCACCCTGGCTCTTCTTACCCAGTGAAATTAGTCTAGGCCTTAGAGCAGTGTTTCTCAAGGTCCTGTTTCACAATCACTGGGAGTAATTACTTAAAACCCAGACTTATGTACAACCCTGCAATGTCAGAAACTTTTGCAATGGAACTCAGGTACCTGAACGTTTAAGAAGCTCTCAATACTTTGTATACTCTCAAAAGTTTGAGAACCACCAGTGAGACAAAGGATGAGAATGAGACTTTAAGCACTTTCAGAAAATGTTGAGGTCTGTTAAAGAGTAATTTGTACTCTGTACAAAGGATAAATTCATGATCTCTAAAATTAGAAATTGTAGGTTCATGTGTGCTCAAAATGTAGATCACCATATTTTAAAATGCAAAAATATCATTGTTCTTTGAAAAATTACAACATTGAATAATTTAACTCTCTAGGATTTTGCATTTAAATTCGAATTTCTGGAGAAATGTGTCAGAATTCCCTTCCTCTGCAACTAACAACAATAAAGCCAAAGTGTTTTATTATTTTTTTTTTCTGGTACGCGGGGCTCTCACTGTTGTGGCCTCTCCCGTTGCGGAGCACAGGCTCCAGACGCGCAGGCTCAGCAGCCATGGCTCACGGGCCTAGCCACTCTGCGGCATGTGGGATCTTCCCGGACCGGGGCACGAACCCGTGTCCCCTGCATCGGCAAGTGGACTCTCAACCACTGCGCCACCAGGAAAGCCCAAGCCGAAGTGTTTTAGACAAATAATTACTTTTTCTCGTATAACAGTAAGTCCAAAGACAGGAAGCTGCAGGCAATTGTCCAGGGCCTCAACTTTGCCATAGGGAAACTCCCTATCTGTTCTTCCATTCTTAACATACAGCCTTGTTACTTCATGGTCATAAAATGGGAACTTTTTGCCCCAGCAAAGCACTAAAATCAGAAAAAAGAAGGAAAGAGAGAGGGGTAATGCCAGTTGTATAGGTCTCACCACACTCCCAGTAGATACTGTCTTTCATTTATCTGAGTTTATCACAAAATCACAGCACCGGAGGCTGAAAAATGAGAAACAGAATGGCCATGATTGGTTTAGACCAGGAGTCAGCAAACTACATCCCACTCTCATGGGCCAAATGCTGCCTGCTGTCTGTTTTTATAAATAAAGTTTTATTGGAACAACCACACACATTCTTTTTTATATATAGGTGCGTTCATGCTACAATCGCAAAGTTGAGTAGTAATTGCAAGATAAAACTCCTGGCCCACAAAGCCTAAAATATTTACTATTTGATCCTTCACAGTAAGTTTCCTGGCCCTAGATTTAGACCAATAATGATCCATTACATGCATCTGAGAACATCACTGCAATAGGGGTTCTGGTGGCAGATATAAATATTGGGCAGGCAATCCTAGTATTTGCCACACTATGTGTTCTCTAATGACATTCTTGCTTAATTGCCCCATCTGCAAAAATCTGGTACCCTTTATAAAGTTGTAGCTACCTCAAGTCTTTTATAATATTAACTGTGAAAAAAAACATGTGAAATATTTAGAACAGTCCTACCACATAGCTAAGGCTCAATAATGCTAGCTTTTAGTATTACTATTTACATGACACCTACTGCATTATCCTTTCACTTTCTTGAACTGTCACCTGAATTGCCTTTGTCTTTAGCAACTACCGAGAGTCATTTTTATTTTAAAAAATTGTAACTACAGGAGTTGTATTTGTCTAATAGCCTTTCTATTGGTAGATTACGGTAATGTGGACTTGAGAGCACATTCTAGATATGTTTGGATTAATTAAAAATTCTAGATCCCACAAATTGACTTCGACATATTTATAAGATATTATCCATCATCAAATGCAAAAAATTCTTCACTTGTTTCTTATATACAATACAGTGATCAATGCATTACTACAAATCATCTCTAAGGAAATTAGTGTTTTTATGGGCCCTCTTCCTGGCATGATGCTATTTTCCAATAGGGTTCCAATCAGGCCTCAGATAAATATTTCAGCAAGTCACACTTAGCCTTTAGAGTTATCCTGACAGCATTCTTTGCAAGAAGGTATTTAGGTACAAGAGACCAAAACACCTGTGATGTAATTTCTCTGTATTTGCATAGATTCCTCATTCCTCATAGTCAGGGAAGAAATATTATCTTAAATGTTACCTTCCTTATGAAATAAAATTAAAATGTGCTACTAATAGAGCATTAGAAAAGTTATTTATTAAAAATGAAAGCATAATCACAGAAAGCTGATGTATTGTATGATTTTTTTCAATGTACAACACTAAGTTTTGTATTAAAAAGACATGGAGATTTACTTTCACAATATAATTTGAAATACAAAGAAAAAAATGTTACATGCTGAGCAATGAAATTGAATATTTTTTGACTCTTGAAGGAGACCTATCCATTTCATTCAAGTCTTCCATATTTTTAAGTTAAAAAAATAGAAATCTACAAAACATTTTGGTAAAATCTGTGGAATTCTGCGGGGGTCCAGGGACTGGAGTGACAACTTTTCCCTGCATTACATGAATAACTCATCGACTGGCCCCATCCTCATTAAGCTCCAATGAAATAATAACAGAGAGACTTGTATAAGAGTAACTCTCTGTCTACTACTATCTCTCGTGCTTGGTTTAGAATTATTAATCAAAACCCAGACATACAGAATATAGAAGATTAGAAAGCTTGAGGCTTATAGCTAAGTATTTAGAGATGACTTTCTTTGTGCTGGGTGAAAATAATCTATCACAAAACAGGTGGCTGTGAGACGGCAACTTCAGTAACAAATTGGCCTGAACAGAAATTCTGACCTTAAAAAAAATACCACAATCAACATTAACAAATGTCATCAAAAACACTGTTGTTTGGGACATAATTCACTATACAGTCAAAAGAATTATACTACTGGAATATTTGCCCCGTTTGCAATCAACAGTAACTCTTAGGAATTCAAACGTAACATAAAACTTAAAATGTTGCTTTTCATTATGACATCCTGTTTCCTTTTTTCTAAGATTACCCAAAAGCTAGCTTTCTCCACAATACTGCTCTAATAGTTTACATCTCTTTGGGTCTGTGAATCTGATCATCACCAGTAGGCTGCCAGAACCTACTGTTTCACGTGAGACTCCGGTATTCTTTTGTAAATACTTATAGATGTAAGCACTGTGATTTTAGTACCCGGGGAAAGAGTTAAGCTAAATTATAAAGCAGGGCAAAGCTCAGGAAGGAGAGCAACCTCTTAGCACCATTTTGGAATGGTGGATGCACAAGCTGGATGCACCCTCCCCAGGGCTTCCAGTGTCTCTCTGCTTCCCTGGGACCTCCTCTGTGGTACCCAATCTACAGCTTCTCTTCCTGAGAATTTCCCCTGCTCTGGACCTTTATTTCACCCTTTTCATATTCTACCCCAACCAGCATCCTGCAAAGTTATCCCTTAGACTCTACCCAATTATATTTTTTTCTTTTTAAAACATTTTTTATTGAAATAGAGTTGATTTACAATGTTGTATGAGTTTCAGGTGTACAGTAAAGTGGTTCAGTTATAAATATATATAAATATATATATATAGTCTTTTTTTTACATTTTCTTCCATTATAGGTTATTACAAGATATTGAGTATCATTCCCTGTGCTATACAGTAGGTCCTTGTTGGTTATCTGTTTTCTATAGAGTAATGTATATATTTTAATCCCAAATTCCTAATTTGTCCTTTCTCCTCTTTCCCCTTTGGTAACCATAAGTTTGTTTTCTGTGTCTGTGAGTCTATTTCTCTTTTGTAAATAAGTTCATTTGTACCCTTTTTTTAGATTCCACATATAAGCTATATCATATGATATTTGTGCCAACATGGATGGACCTAGAGACTATCATACTAAGTGAAGTAAGCTAGACATAGAAAGACAAATATATATTTTTAATTCAGTTGTATATCATTGATTGTACCTCCCACAACAAAGTGATTAGCTTTCACGTGTTATCCTTCCCAATGTCATCTCAAGTATGATTAAGTTCATAACCCAAACAAGAAGTCTCTAATGGTGAAATGTCAGATATTGATAAAGGTAAGTGAGCAAGATACACTGCGACAAGAAAGTCTTCTTGACATCTTGCAAATAATCAACTAGAGCTGTATAATCTAGCTGTATTTAAAACTAGCCTTTAAAAAAAAACAGCTTTATTGAGGGATTATTTACATACTATTACATTTACCCATTTTAAGTGAACAATCCAATGATTTTTAGTCAGTTTCCAGAGTTGTTATTCATAGCAACATTATTCATTATTAATAGCCCAGAAGTAGGAACAAGTCAAATGCCCATCAACAAGCAAACAGATAAATAAGCAAAGAAACAGAACTAACCTTTTTAAGGAGATCACTGCAAGTTTCATGAAACCTTAAATCTAATGGATATTATTTATTTATCCTTGGGTTTAGAAAAAGTAGTTTAAATGGTCTGAAATTCTCCTGATTCAGAGTGATAAGTTTGTACTTTAAGAAAAAGACAAGGTCTGTAATGTTCACCATCTACATTTCTACTACTTTCCTCTATGTAATGAATGTGCTATTATATTATGTAAATAAGATGGTTTGTTGTTTCAGTGAGAATCAATCCCATTACCCAGAATAATACTCTAAAACATTGATTTCTTCCACAGCCATGTCATAATGGTTCCAAAAATACAGGACCCATCTATGTGGTCATCCAATTATTTCTAGACAGAATACTATTTATGCTTTGAAAACTTAAATGATTTATAGCTGGCAAAGGAAGAGATGATGGAAATAAATGTAGCACTGTAAAATAGTTTTATGTGTCTTATAGGATCAAATTCTAATAAATTACTGTAATTTGAGTGCTAGTAATTCCAGTCTGGGAAAATCCTATTCACCAAAATCTGACCAAATTTTGGCTAGGAAGAAAGTTTTATTGGATGCAATCTGGTCCTTTCCATTAGAAAGAAACAAAGTTACAATGGCTGCAATTGTTACATGCTTCACTTCTCCCACATCCAAAAATATATATCAGATAGCTTATATTAAAGAAAAAAAAAACCACATGAAAACACATGTACCTCAACATAGAGTGGCTTGTGTCTGTGCTATCTCCTGACTGAAAACCAGTTGAATCAAAAACTGAGTCTAACGGTCTTCTATAGTCCTTCTTGTTAATTTTAAATCTTCTCAAAACTCTCCTGTTTGTATGTCAGTCGGTATTTTGTTGCGTTTATCAAGATTAATCAAAAGCAAATTTACTCTAGTCAGGGAATGACTTTACTCTTAATCACCGCAAATCATGGTATCTGGTTTGCCTTTCTAAGAAAACTATTTGATTAAATATTTTTTGGTGGAGACTCAATCACTACTTGCCAAAACGGTTCTGCCCCTTCCTAATGTCAATTGGTGCTTTTTATTAGAAATTATATTACTAAATCTGTGGTTTAGAGAGAATTTTATCTCTATCTTGCTAATAGATCCAGTCTCCATATGAGTATACCCAAAGCAAAAATATTAACATTATGCATACATAAAGATTAAATGTATCACTCCTCTCAAAATTTAATGTCTGGTAGTTAATCCATTTACCTTGTCATTTGTATTAAGACTCCCAAAAAATTTTTCACAGTTCACCAATCAATTTTGGAAACTAATCTGGTCAATCTCAGGTCTCAGTCTCTCCCACGTCCATAATTTTATAAAAGTCACAGGGTAGGGTTTCCCTGGTGGCACAGTGGTTGAGAGTCCGCCTGCCGATGCAGGGGACACGGGTTCGTGCCCCGGTCCGGGAAGATCCCACATGCCGCGGAGCGGCTGGGCCCGTGAGTCATGGCCGCTGAGCCTGCGCGTCTGGAGCCTGTGCTCCGCAATGGGAGAGGCAACAGCGGTGAAAGGCCCGCGTACCGCAAAAAAAAAAAAAAAAAAAAGACCAGTAAGACTCCCGGGAATCACACCATCCCTGCACCATCCATTTGCAGAAAAGGTCGCAGATGTGCCAAGACTGGAGGCTGCACACACATACCTCCTTAACTCTCTTCCAGCAGTGACCACAAAGATGTACATGACAATCAACACTCATGCCCTCCCTTCCTCTCTGAGGGAGATGCCAGGATATGAATTTTCACTCTTAAAAAAAAAAAAAAGGAATCTCTGTTTAGTTTACCAAAGAGCATGAGGAACGACATCAAAAATTGACCTAGACTATGACTAATTTATGTCAAACAAGCAAATTACGATAAAAATTATGCCCCCATTCTTTTGAGAACAGAGAAGATTTGAAAATGGAGTTAATGATCGATCATGTATTGTGATCAAGCTTCTATAATATCCCCAGAGTATGGGATTCAGAGAGCTTCAAGGTTGGTGAACACATCCCCATCAGAAGGATAATGCACTCTAATTCCATGGAAATAGAAGCTTCGACACTCAGGACCCTCCTGGACCTTGTCTATGTATCTCATCATCTGGTTGTGCATCTGTATCTTTTATCGCATCCTTTAATAAGCAGGCACACACAAGTGTTTCCCTGAGTTCTGTGAACCACTTCAGACTCTTGAATGATATTGTTACAAGATACTGCAATATCATCAAAGCCCTATCAAAGTAAAGTTCTCTTGAATTAGCCCAATAATTGATGGGAAAAAAGAAAACCTTGATATGAGAAAGAAAGGTGTTGCTGTAAATGTCTATTGAAAGCTATTTCTGTCTCTATGTTCCTAGCTAATGCTAATGTATCCATTTTATTTTTGGTAGCAATGTTAGGTAATCTAAGAGGCAGACTCTAGCTTATACTATTCCTTTGTGTTTATGCCTTAACTCAGCTTCAAAGTACACCATGTTCTTTCTTTAGAGAATAATAACTCAAAATTTTTTTCTAATTAACCATTTTAAAAAAAATATTTTGGTAAACATCAAAAATTCTCATTAGAAAGTATAGAATAAGAGAATCGCAGAAAATTGATCATAACATCCTATAATGTGTGAATACTGTATATACAGAACCAACGGAATTTTCTAGAGAAGCTTGTTTTACATTTTTTGATGATTTTTATACCACTTTCCCTTCACACTAAAAAGGATTTTCATAAAATGATACTGTCCTTCCTGTGTAAGAAAGTGATCCTGATTCCCTATCATTCAGACCGTTCCTTAAATCATATTTCTCATAATAGTGTTAGGTTTTCTGAGTGACCTTGTGCCCAGGGGCAAACATACCTTTTATCCGCTAATTATTCATAAGAATATTTACTGGGCATTGTTTGTACATGAAAAACTGTGCCAAATGTTGGGCAGGACACAAAGATAAACAAAACTTTTTCCCTTCCACTAAGATGTCTAAAATCTCTTAAAGGAGACGAGACAGTGCCCAGATAAATTCCAAAGTCTTTCATGACAGATATGTGAGTGGCATAAACCAGAACCGCAAGAGTTCAGAGGGGAACTATCAGTGTTTCTGGGAGAGAATATTGAGTCTTACATTTATCTCTGTAAATTCCTATAGGGATGTGATTTATGTTGAAAACTAGCACCAATAAAGCAGTGGGAACATAAATGGGGAAAAAAATAACTCATGGGTCTCATAAAAAATGCAGATGCTTATTCCATTTTCAGACTTCAAAAATCAGAGGTTTTATAATGCCCATTTCTACTTAGTCCTAGGATATAAGCAAAAGTATAACAATGAAGTGTTCACCACATCTGGTTGATTTCAGTTACTGAAATGTAAATCTACAATTGGAATTTCTGCAGAAGTGAAAAAAAAAAATGGGCAGCATCCTAAAACAGCCTTCTCTTCTGTGACTAAACTGCCATTACTCCCAACTTATCTCCAAAGAGCTCATTCTGTATTTATTTAATTACTGTTGTCATCTTCCCTAAACCACTTCCTTAAATCTCCTTATAGCCCTCTTAAAATTCAGTGACTGAACATATATTAAAATTCCAATAAGAGCCTCTGTGCCTACTGGAAATATCAGAATCATTATAAAACTTTAATACTTACAATTTTTCAAAACCACATTTGCATTGCAACTCTTGGTAAGTGTATCCTATAGAAATCCTCATAGCTGGACAAAACTGTTTATTTATGGTATTTTTATAATATTAAGTTTTTTCCAGTAAGTATGTAGCAATAAGAAGATAATTGAATTATTGTGCTGTATGCCTGTTAATAGTAATGAAACTATATAGGGTGACGTGGAAAGATCTTCAAGACAGAAAAATGTGCATACTTTATAGAGTTGTATGTTTGTGTACATATGCATGAAAAAGGCCTGTGGGACATTTACCAACCCATAAACATTGCTCTTCTGTGCAGAGAGAAGATTGGATTAAGAGAAAGGGTGAAGAATAACTTATTTTTACTTTAATATTTCTGTACTGTTTGACCATTTTACATTAAGCATAAATTTATTGTGTTATATTTTCTGTAAACATACTTAAAAGATTTCATCTGGAAGAAGTCTTTTAATTCACAAATATATGTTGCAGTTTATTGTTTGCAGGCTAAGACCAAATACATTCTCAATAGCTTAAGGTGAGACCTTCAAGATGGCGGAGGAGTGAGACACGGAGATCACCTTCCTCCCCACAAATACATCAGAAATACATCTACATATGGAACAACTCCTACAGAACACCTACTGAATGCTGGCAGAAGACCTCAGACCTCCCAAAAGGCAAGAAACTCCCCACGTACCTGGGTAGGGCAAAAGAGAAAAGAAAATACAGAGGCAAAAGAATAGGGACTGGACCCATACCTCTGGGAGGGAGCTGTGAAGGAGGAAAAGTTTCCACACACTAGGAGCCCCTTCACTGGCGGTGACTGCGGGTGGCGGACGGGGAAAGCTTCGGAGCCGCAGAGGAGAGCACAGCAACAGGGGTGCAGAGGACAAAGCGGGGAGATTCCCGCACAGAGGATCGGTGCCGACCAGCACTGACCAGCCCGAGAGGCTTGTCTGCTCACCCGCCGGGGCGGGCGGGGCTGGGAGCTGAGGCTTGGGCTTCGGTCGGAGCGCCGGAAGAGGACTGGGGTTGGCGGCGTGAGCACAGCCTGAAGGGGGTTAGTGCCCCACGGCTGGCCGGGAGGGAGTCCGGGGAAAAGTCTGGAGCTGCCGAAGAGGTAAGAGACCATTGTTTCGGGGTGAACAAGGAGAGGGGATTCCAGAGATGGTCGCGAGCCATGGCTATCAGTGCCCAGAGACAGGCATGAGACGCTAAGGCTGCTGCTGCCGCCACCAAGAAGCCTGTGTGCAAGCACAGGTCACTGTCCACACCTCCCCTCCCAGAAGCCTGTGCAGCCCGCCACTGCCAGGGTCCTGTGATCCAGGGACAACTTCCCTGGGAGAACATACGGTGCACCTCAGGCTGTTGCAATGTAACCCTGGCCTCCGCCAACACAGGCTCCCCTGCATTCCGTACCCCTCCCTCCCCCCAGCCTGAGTGAGCCAGAGCCCCCGGATCAGCTTCTTCTTTAACCCCGTCCTGTCTGAGCGAAGAACTGACGCCCTCAGGCGACCTACACGCAGAGGCGGGGCCAAATCCAAAGCTGAACCCCGGGAGCTGTGCGAACAAAGAAGAGAAAGGGAAATCTCTCCCAGCAGCCTCAGGAGCAGCGGATTAAATCTCCACAGTCAACATGATGTACCCTGCATCTGTGGAATACTTGAATAGACAACGAACCATCCCAAATTGAGGAGGTGGACTTTGGGAGCAACAATATTATTTTTTCTTCCTTTTTCTCTTTTTCAGAGTGTGTATGTGTATGCTTCTCTATGTCATTTTGTCTGTATAGCTTTGCTTTTACAAGTTGTCCTAGGGATCTGTCTGCTTTTTTCTTTGTTTGTTTTAGTGAGGTTTTTTTTTTGTTTTTTTTTTTTTGCAGTACACAGGCCTCTCACTGTTGTGGCCTCTCCCGTTGCGGAGCACAGGCTCCGGACGCGCAGGCTCAGCGGCCATGGCTCACGGGCCCAGCCGCTCCACGGCATGTGGGATCTTCCCGGACCAGGGCACGAACCCATTCCCCCTGCATCGGCAGGCGGACTCTCAACCACTGCGCCACCAGGGAAGCCCCTTTAGTGAGGTTTTCAGCACTTGTTCTCATTAGCGGATTTGTTTTTGCGTTTGGTTGCTCTCTTCTTTCTTTCTTTCTTTTTTCCTTTTTTAATTACTTTTAATTTTTTATTTTTAATAATTATTTTAAATTTTTAATTTTAATAACTTTATTTTATTTTATATTTTTTCTTTCTTCTTTTCTCCCTTTTCTTCTGAGCCGTGTGGCTGACAGGGTCTTGGTGCTCCAGCCGGGTGTCAGACCTGTGCCTTCTGAGGTGGGAGAGCCAAGTTCAGGACACTGGCCCACCACAGAGATCCTGGCTCCATGTAATATTAAATGGTGAAAGCTGTCCCAGAGATCGCCATCTCAACACTAAGACCCAGCTCCACTCAATGACCACCAAGCTACAGGGCTGGAAACCCTATGCCAAACAATTAGCAATACAGAAACACAATCTCACCCATTAGCAGAGAGGCTGCCTAAAATCATAATAAGGTCACAGACACCCCAAAACACATCACCAGATGTGGTCCACCAGAAAGACAAGATCCAGCCTCGTCCTCCAGAACACAAGAACCAGTCCCCTATACCAGGAAGCCTACACAACCCACTGAACTAACATTAGCCACTGGGGACAGACACCAAAAACAACTAGAACTATGAACCTTCAGCCTGCAAAAAGGAGACCCTAAACACAGTAAGTCAAGCAAAATGAGAAGACAGAAAAACACACAGCAGATGAAGGAGCAAGGCAAAAACCCACCAGACCAAACAAATGAAGAGGAAATAGGCAGTATACCTGAAAAAGAATTCAGAGTAATGATAGTAAAGATGATCCAAAATCTTGGAAATAGAATGCAGAAAATACAAGAAACGCTTAACAAGGATCTAGAAGAACTAAAGAGCAAACAAACAATGCCGAAAAACACAATAAATGAAATGAAAAATTCTCTAGAAGGGATCAATAGCAGAATAACTGAGGCAGAAGAATAGATAAGTGACCTGGAAGATAAAATAGTGGAAATAACTACTGCAGAGCAGAACAAAGAAAAAAGAAGGAAAAGAAGTGAGGACAGTCTCAGAGACCTCTGGGACAACACTAAACACACCAACATTTGAATTATAGGGGTCCCAGAAGAAGAAGAGAAAAAGAAAGGGACTGAGAAAATACTTGAAGAGAATATAGTTGAAAACTTCCCTAACATGGGAAAGGAAATAGTTAATCAATCCCAGGAAGCACAGAGAGTCCCATACAGGATAAATCCAAGGAGAAATATGCCAAGACACATATTAATCAAACTATCAAAAATTAAATACAAAGAAAAAATATTAAAAGCAGCAAGGGAAAAACAAAACATAACATACAAGAGAATCCCCATAAGGTTAACAGCTGATCGTTCAGCAGAAACTCTGCAAGCCAGAGTGAGTGGCAGACATATTTAAAGTGATGAAAGGGAAAAACCTACAACCAAGATTACTGTACCCAGCAAGGATCTCATTCAGATTCAATGGAGAAATTAAAACCTTTACAGACAAGCAAAGCTAAGAGAATTCAGCACCACCAAACCAGCTTTACAACAAATGCTAAAGGAACTTCTCTAGGCAGGAAACACAAGAGAAGGAAAACACCTGCAATAAAAACCCAAAATAATTAAGAAAATGATAATAGGAACATACATATTGATAATTACCTTAAAAGTAAATGGATTAAAAGCCCCAACCAAAAGACATAGACTGGATGAATGGATACAAAAACAAGACCCATATATATGCTGTCTACAAGAGACCCACTTCAGACATAGGGATACATACAGACTGAAAGTGAGGGGATGGAAAAAGATATTCCATGCAAATGGAAATCAAAAGAAAGCTGGACTAGCAATTTTCATATCAGACAAAATAGACTTTAAAATAAAGACTATTACAAGAGACAAAGAAGGACACTACATAATGATCAATCCAAGAAGAAGATATAACAATTGCAAATATTTATGCACCCAATATAAGAGCACTCAATACATAAGGCAAATGCTAACAGCCATAAAAGGAGAAATCAACTTTAACACAATCATAGTTGGGGACTTTAGCACCCCACTTTCACCAGTGGACAGATTATCCAAAATGAAAATAAATAAGGAAACACAGGCTTTAAATGAGACTTTAAAAAAACATGGACTTAAATGATATTTATAGGACATTCCATCCCAAAACAACAGAATAGAGTTTCTTCTCAAGTGCTCATGGAACATTCTCCAGGATAGATCATATCTTGGGTCACAAATCAAGCCTTGGTAAATTTAAGAAAACTGAACTCATATCAAGTATCTTTTCCGAACACAGCACTATGAGACTTGATATCAATTACATGAAAAATTCTGTAAAAAAATACAAACACATGGAGGCTAAACAATACACTACTTAATAACCAAGAAATCACTGAAGAAATCAAAGAGGAAATCAAAAAATACCTAGAAACAAATGACAATGAAAACACAATGACCCAAAACCTATGGGATGCAGCAAAAGGAGTTCTAAGAGGAAAGTTTATAGCAACACAATCCTACCTCAAGAAACAAAAAACATCTCAAATAAACAACCAAACCCTATAACTAAAGCAATTACAGAGAAAGAAGAACAAGAAAAACCCAGAGTTAGCAGAAGGAAAGAAATCATAAAGATCAGATCAGAAATAAATGGAAAAGAAATGAAGGAGACAATAGCAAAGATCAATAAAAGTAAAAGCTGGTTCTTTGAGCAGATAAACAAAATTGATAAACCGTTAGCCAGATTCATCAAGAAAAATGGGAGAAAACTCAAATCTATAGAATTAGAAATGAAAAAGGAGAAGTAACAACGGACACTGCAGAAATACAAAGGATGATTAGAGATTACTACAAGCAAATATATGCCAATAAAATGGACAACCTGAAAGAAATGGACAAATTTTTAGAAATGCACAACCTTCCGAGTCTGAACCAGGAAGAAATAGAAAATATAAACAGACCAATCACAAGCACTGAAATTGAGACTGTGATTAAAAATTTTCCAACAAACAAAAGTCCAGGACCAGATGGCTTCCCAGGTGAATTTTATCAAACATTGAAGAAGAGCTAACACCTATCCTTCTCAAACTCTTCCAAAATATAGCAGAGGGAGGAACACTCACAAACTCATTCTATGAGGCCACCATCACCCTGATACCAAAGCCAGCAAAAGATGTCACAAAGAAAGGAAACAGGCCAATATCACTGATGAATATAGATGCAAAAATCCTGAAGAAAATACTAGCAAACAGAATCCAACAGCATATTAAAAGGATCATACACCATGATCAAGTGGGTTTTATCAAGGAATGCAAGGATTCTTCAATATATGCAAATCAATCAATGTAATACACCATATTAACAAATTGAAGGAAAAAAAACATATGATCATGTCAATAGATGCAGAAAAAGCTTTCAACAAAATTCAACACCCATTTATGATAAAAACCCTCCAGAAAGTAGGTATAGAGGAAACTTACCTCAACATAGTAAAAGCCACATATGACAAACCCACCACCAACATTGTTCTCAAAGGTGAAAAACGGAAACCATTTCCACTAAAATTAGTAACAAGACAAGGTTGCCCACTTTCACCATTACTATTCAACATAGTTTTGGAAGTTTTAGTCACAGCAATCAGAGAAGAAATAGAAAAAAAAGGAATCCAAATCAGAAAAGAAGAAGTAAAACTGTCACTGTTTGCAGATGATAGGATACTATACATAGAGAATCCTAAAGATGCTGCCAGAAAACTACTAGAGCTAATCAATGAATTTGGTAAAGTTGCAGGATACAAAATTCATGCACAGAAATCTCTTGCATCCCTATACACTAATGATGAAAATGTGAAAGAGAAATTAAGGAAACACTCCCATTTACAATTGCAACAAAAAGAATAAAATACCTAGGAATAAACCTATCTAAGGATACAAAAGACCACTGATGAAAGAAATTAAAGATGATATGAACAGATGGAGAGAGATACCATGTTCCTGGATTGGAAGAATCAACATTGTGAAAATGACTATACTATCCAAAACACAGATTCAATGAAATCCCTATCAAGCTACCAATGGCATTTTTCACAGAACTAGAACAAAAAATTTCACAATTTGTATGGAAACACAAAAGACCCCAAATAGTCAAAGCAATCTTGAGAAAGAAAAGCGGAGCGGGAGGAATCAGGCTCCTTGACTTCAGACTATACCACAAAGCTACAGTAATCAAGACAGTATGGTACTGGCACAAAAACAGAAATATAGATCAAGGGAACAGGATATAAAGCCCAGAGATCAACTCACGCATATAAGGTCACCTTATTTTTGATAAAGGAGGCAAGAATATACAATGGAGAAAAGACAGCCTCTTCAATAAGTGGTGCTGGGAAAACTGGACAGCTACATGGAAAAGAATGAAATTAGAACACTCCCTAACACCATACACAAAAATAAACTCAAAATGGATTAAAGACCTAAATGTAAGGCCATACAGTATAAAACTCTTAGAGGAAAACATAGGCAGAACCCTCTGTGACATAAATCACAGCAAGATCCTTTTTGACCCACCTTCCAGAGAAATGGAAATAAAAACAAAAATAAACAAATGGGACCTAATGAAACTTAAAAGCTTTTGCACAGCAAAGGAAACCATAAACAAGACAAAAAGAGAAACCTCAGAATGGGAGAAAATATTTTCAAATGAAGCAACTGACAAAGGATTAATCTCCAAAATTTACAAGCAGCTCACGCAGCTCAATATCAAAAAAACAAACAACCCAATCCAAAAATGGGCAGAAGACCTAAATAAACATTTCTCCAAAGAAGATATACAGACTGCCAACAAACACATGAAAGGATGCTCCACATCACTAATCATTAGAGAAATGCAAATCAAAACTACAATGAGATATCATCTCACACCAGTCAGAATGGCCATCATCAAAAAATCTACAAACAGTAAATGCTGGAGAGGGTGTGGAGAAAAGGGGACCCTCTTGCACTGTTGGTGGGAATGTAAATTGGTACAGCCACTATGGAGAACAGTATGGAGGTTCCTTAAAAAACTAAAAATAGAACACCATACAACACAGCAATCCCACTACTGGGCATATACCCTGAGAAAACCATAATTCAAAAAGAGTCATGTACCAAAATGTTCATTGCAGCTCTATTTACAATAGCCCGGAGATGGGAGCAACCTAAGTGTCCATCATCGGTTGAATGGATAAAGAAGATGTGGCACATATATACAATGGAATATTACTCAGCCATAAAAAGAAATGAAATTGAGTTATTTGTAGTGAGGTGGATGGACCTAGAGTCTGTCATACAGAGTGAAGTAAGTCAGAAAGAGAAAAACAAATACCGTATGCTAACACATATATATGGAATCTAAGAAAAAAACAAAACCAAAAAATGGTCATGAAGAACTAGGGGCAAGATGGGAATAAAGACACAGACCTACTAGAGAATGGACTTGAGGATATGGGGAGGGGGAAGGGTAAGCTGGGACAAAGAGAGAGTGGCATGGACGTATATACACTACCAAACGTAAAATAGATAGCAGTGGGAAGCAGCCGCATAGCACAGGGAGATCAGCTCAGTGCTTTGTGACCACCTAGAAGGGTGAGATAGGGAGGGTGGGAGGGAGGGAGCTACAAGAGGGAAGAGATATGGGAACATATGTGTATGTATAGCTGATTCACTTTGTTATAAAGCAGAAACTAACACACTGTTGTAAAGCAATTATACTCCATTAAAGATGTAAAAAAAAAAAAGATGTGGCACATATATACAGTGGAATATTACTCAGCCATAAAAAGAAACGAAATTGAGTTGTTTGTAGTGAGGTGGTTGGACCTCGAGTCTGTCATACAGCGTGAAGTAAGTCAGAAAGTCAAAAACGAATCCTGTATGCTAATATATAAATATGGAGTCTAAAAAAAAGTGGTTATGAAGAACATAGGGGCAGGGCAGGAATAAAGGCGCAGATGTAGAGAATGGACTTGAGGACACAGGGAGGGGGAAGGGTAAGCTGGGACGAAGTGAGAGAGTGGCATGGACATATATACACTACCAAATGTAAAATAGATAGCTAGTGGGAAGCAGCTGCATAGCACAGGGAGATCAGCTCGGTGCTGTGTAACCACCTAGAGGGGTGGGATAGGGAGGGTGGGAGGGAGATGCAAGAGGGAGAGGATATGGGGATATATGTATGTACAGCTGATTCACTTTGTTATAAAGCAGAAACTAACATACCATTGTAAAGCAATTATACTACAATAAAGATGTTTAAAAAAAACAGAGTTGGTGAGAAAATATTTAAAATAATTCATTAAAAGATTGAAAGAATTTCAAAGCAAAGATTGCCTTGTTACTCTAGAATTTTCTGTTATCTAAGAAAATATTTTCAGTATGAATTGACTTTGTGATTGTGGAATAATGAGTGATTAAAGTGGGTCAGGTTAATTGAAAAAAAACCTGGATTCGTTTAAAAAAGGTAAGGACCAGTTGAAAAGTCACTTCTTAAACAGTTTACAAATTCTTCTGAATATACGAAGCTTGTCCAAAGCTGGTCCCCTTAAGAAGCCAGGGATCGAGGTTTGGGAGAAGGAGTTGAAGATAGAGGAGAATGAGAAATAGTGCAGAAGGTGTGTCTGATATCTGGGGGGGGGGGGGGGGGGCATCTTAACACTTCTGGGCAGTCAGTTTAGGTCCAATCCTTAGTGGATATGAATTGACCTGAACTGTTAAGTCAGAAGAGTTAGAGAGAAACAGGTGTCTTTTCTAACTTAGGAAAATGTCTTGACAGTAGAGATGCTACTGGCATCAACACTTCTTTGGTGGTTGCTGTTTAGTAGTAGCAGTCTCAGCCCAAGAAGGATCAGCCCTGACTGCCTCACCACAGCAAGTGTAGGGCACAACAGAAGATGAGGCAGGTTGCTAATGAGACCATTGAGAGTCAACAAGTCCATTGGTTGGCCCCTGAGTGAAAATCCTGGTGAACCGTAGAAAGGTAATGACATGAACTGGCACTAGCTTTGTGTAAGTTTGCTATCCCTAACGGGGATCCAAAAAAAAAAAAAAAAAAAAAATTTGATGACATCTGGGTTTCTTATTTCTTCATATCTTGTATTTTGTTATGACCAACCACTCCTTACTGAGCAGTTATTTAATTAATTATTTTTATTTTAATTTAAAAATATATTACGAAAGAGCACACATGTCCTTTTGAATCAAGCAGTTTCTGCATCTCATCCTCTTGTTTGGAGGAGGACTAAATGACAAGGACGTAGGACGTAATATAACACCATTACCTAGGGGTCATTCATAGCCTTAACTTCCAGACAAGGCATTTAGAGAAACAAATCTATCTTCAAGGCCAGCCGAACTGGAATATGTCTGCTGTATATATGCATGGTCTGAGTGATTTCCAGCAGTAAAGTAGTAAGTAAGCCCAGTATCAGTAAGCCTAGCAACCAGCATATACTTTCATTCCATTCATCAGCTTCTGCTGTTAAAACACACACACACACGCACACACACACACAGCCCTGGTGAGCATACAGCTTTGGGGAAGTTAAAATTAGCCTCTAAAATCCTGAGAACACCCACACCTGCTCGTCTGCTGATTCAGTCAAGGTTTTTTCAACATTACCGTACATGGTATGAAGGAAAAGGATTGTGCGAAGTTCATGCTATTCTATCATTATCTGAAATGGAAAGTACACACAAGATCTATCACAGATGCCAAAAATTCACCCAATTCAACCCAATTTTCATCCACTTCCTGGCATGGCATTATGGGGAAAGAGAAGCTTGTGCAAGTCTCCTGCTACTTATCACTATTTCAAATGGAAATTAATCTCAAGATTTATTACAAATAACCAAAACTCTTCAATGCAGGGGACGCGGGTTCGTGCCCCGGTCTGGGAAGATCCCACATGCTGCGGAGCGGCTGGGCCCGTGAGCCACGGCCGCTGAGCCTGCGCGTCCGGAGCCTGTGCTCCGCGACGGGAGAGGCCACAACAGTGAGAGGCCCGCGCACCGCAAAAAATAAATAAAGTAAGAGAATTTAAATGTGAATATCTAAAGCTGACTTGTGTTTTCTTTAAGGAAGTGGTGGAAGAAAGCAGATATCTACAACAGTCAAGCAGCCTGTAAATGAAGAGGTCAAGTACCAATTCTACAGACTGAAACAAATCCCTTTTTTTTTTTTTTGCGGTACGCAGGCCTCTCACTGCTGTGGCCTCTCCCGTTGCGGAGCACAGGCTCCGGATGTGCAGGCTCAGAGGCCACGGCTCACGGGCCCAGCCGCTCCGCGGCATGTGGGATCTTCCCGGAATGGGGCACGAACCCGCGTTCCTTGAATCGGCAGGCAGACTCTCAACCACTGCGCCACCAGGGAAGCCCCAAATCCCTTTTTTGTACTGGGGAAGAAGAAAGTAATGATAAGGCTGGTACTTCCTTTATGCTAATCTCTAGCACACAAGTGTTTGACTGTGAATCACTGTTGGAGTAGAACCTGACACAAACATGTAAACTACCATGTCAAAGTGCCCGTTTGGACTATGAATCCACACACTCCTGAAACAATATGCATACAAATTCAAGTCAACGAATGTTTTATAACCATCACACAAGCTTTTATTTGTTGAATTTTATCTAACTTTGTGAGACACTTTTCATCAAAAATGGCCTTCAGTTTATGTTACAGGCATTGCCTCCAAAAAAAAGTCTTTTGTGGCTCCAACAATTCTAGTTTGAATCTTTTTTAAGTAAGATATTACAGTATTTCTTAGAGAAGAGTCACTCCAAACATCTCTCTCAATCTCTCTTCAGTGACCTTCAGATTTTAAATCACGGTCATGAACCATGTGAATTTGGAACTCACAAAGGAAGAGTATGAAATAAAAAAAGAATTTGAGGCTACTTCCACCCTAGTTCAGTGAACCTGTTATCTAGCAAAACTTCCAGAGAACACAGCCTCTTTCACAAAACTAACAGTTCTAAAGATGATTTTAGGAAAACACTTTCCACCGAATAAACAGACTCCAAAGTGCAATAAGAACAGATACTCTGAAGCATAGAATTGGGAGGAAATTATACAGAAAAGCTCCATGGCATGTTTCTGCTTCGTAGAGAAAACCATCCAGACCTCAGAATGAGTAAATTGCTACATGTTTGTGTTTAAAAAAAAAAAGGAAAATATAACTTTAAACTCATCTGTATCAAAAATATTTTCACCATCTGTTTCTCATTCATTTACACTCAATTAATCAAAAATTTAAGTTCCCTGTCAGCAAAGAGGATGGGAGTCTTTCAAAATAAACATTTAAGACTTCATATTTGCAACCTGGTGGAAGAGGACAAAATGTTTCAACCAGCAATATGACCTGCCTTAATATGGTTTGCTTTCCTTACACCTCAAAACAATATGGTGCATTATTTTTTCACATAAATTTAAAAAGTAATCAACTCACTTTAAAGAAACAGGCAATTGCCCTATTTTAATCTTCATTATTTAAATTGGCAAGTGACATTTTACATACCTCAATTGGTATGCACTTATATTTAAAATAGAGAAAAACTTCTGTAGGCAATCTGGAACATTTAAAAATAAAAACCTTTAATGAATAATTTAATACTGGATATCCACATAGCATCAAAGGAAAATATTCTGACTCGCCCATAGTATAAAGTAGAAAAATTAATAGGACACATGGATAACATACTTTTGTAAAATATTCTTTCTATCGCTTAGATCCTATGTGATGTTGCAGTTGCTATAGTAACTGTATTTTTGTTCAGCAGGAAAATACTATGTAGAGAATGCTTACAGTTACTCACCAAATTCTCAGTGAAAATTATACCCAATGGAAGTGATGAATTAAAATTTGCAGTGGATATGCGGCTCTTGCCCCTTAAGTTTAAAATTACCATCAAATAGTTTTATCATGTTTTTTCATACCAGTATTGTTCTTCATAAATTTCATCATCTTATAAACATCAATGGCTGAGCTAGAAAGAATTCTTAACTTCTTGTAATTCAGTAGTTTGTGTGGCGTATAATATGCTAAAAAGATGAATTACTTTAATCAATTGTGAACCATTAAATAAAAATTGTACAAACATTTTTTAATAAACACCCAAAGGGCTGGTTTCTACCTCCCCCATAATGAGTCTTACAAACCTCCTCCATGGCACATACATTGAATAAATACCTCAACATGCTACATTTGCCAGCTAAGTTCTAAAGTCAACTTTGTAAATGTCATGATCCTTAATGCTATTGTGGGAGAAATGAAGAGCGCTCCTTGAGTCCATTTGGCTAGGATGGTGAGCATACTTTGTTTCCCCAAGAGAAGAAAGAAGAGTAGTAAACCATTTTTGCAGAACGTCATTCTCCCACAACAGTTTATGAAAGAAACATCTGTGACAAGAATCTCTAATGCTTTCCTCAAAGCCACAGCTGACAGTAAAAGAGCATTGCTAAAAGTGGCAAATCAATCCCATTCCACCCTTCCCAGAGCATGACACCTAATTTGCTATGTATCACATGTATTTTCCTCACATGTGCTGAGACTGTGACATTGATGTGGTGGCTTTCATCCAAGCCTCAGCTGAATAAACACTTGGCCATACAGTGGGCAAACTGGCATCCTTAAAAAGTCTTCTGTCCCAGGCAAGTTAACTTCACCTCAGGGAAACATTTTTCTAAGTTTTAGTTTGCAGTTTGGGTACATAAATGGAATCTCTGAACACTGTTTGGAAAACCTTAAATCACCTGACACACATAGAGCACATTCTGTATTTTTCAAACCAGTTTGCTTGGTGCGATGCAATTTTTATGTGACTACGTGAAAACATATGCAAATCTAACAGACAAAAACAAGTAACAGTATGTAAAATTTCTAATCAAATTATTTCACTGCAGAACACGTACTTTTTTAAAAAAAAGCATAAGGGGGCTTCCCTGGTGGCACAGTGGTTGAGGGTCTGCCTGCCGATGCAGGGGACACGGGTTCATGTCCCAGTCTGGGAAGATCCCACATGCCGCAGAGCGGCTGGGCCCGTGAGCCATGGCCGCTGAGCCTGCGTATCCGGGAGCCTGTGCTCCGCAACGGGAGAGGCCACAACAGTGAGAGGCCTACATACCGCAAAAAATAATAATAAATAAATAAATAAATAAAAGCATAAGAAATAACCAAATTATGTATATCTGAAACATGTACCATTGCCTTTTTGGGGTTTTGTTTGTTTCTCTGTTTAACTTATTTTATTTATTATTTATTTTTGGCCACTCTGGTTCTTAGCTGCAGCACTTGGGATCTTCGTTGTGGCATGTGAGATCTTTAGTTACGGCATGTGGACTTCTTAGTTGAGGTATGCGGACTCTTAGTTGCGGCATGCAGACTTCTTAGTTGTGGCATGCAGACTCAGTTGCAGCATGCATGCAGGATCAAGTTCCCCGACCAGGGATCAAACCCGAGCCTCCTGCATTGGGAGTGCGGAGTCTTACCCACTGGACCGCCAGGGAAGTCCCACTATTGCTTTTTTTAGTAAACATTTTATTGATGTATAAAATATATCCAAAATACCCGTAGATCTTAAATGTATAGCTTAATGAATCTTGCAAAGTGAATGTAGTTATGATCAAGTACAGAATATTATCAAGACCACGTAACTCCCTAAAGCCCTAACTCTAGTGCTTTTAAATTTGACACTAGAATCTTTAACCAATAAGAAAATTCCATTGAAGTGATATCAAGCAAATAATTAAAGTTCTAATAAACAGTATGGATAACATCAAGGCCCCTGGATATCTCTTTTTACATGTCTTCTGTCAGACTGCAAGTGATTCTATTTTATCCTCTAACAATCAGGGAAAACGCCCATTACCATTATCCTGAAATTGCCCATTTTTTTAAATTCCACTGAAGTTTTGTAAAAATACAGGGGTTGTAAAAGAATACAGAGGGTTATGCCGTATCTTCCATGAAGTGTTTTGATTATTCTATTTCCCTTCCTTCTAAAGAACTTTACTGTAAATTCCTTTTCTCAATTTAAATTATACTTAAAGGAGAATACATATACTATAATTTTCTTTCTCTCAGATTTCTCTTCAATAAAATTCCCAAAGCAAAATAGAGCATCTGTTCTTTAAAACCTAAAATTAATGTAGAATAAATGCATTCTGTCGTGCTCTTTGACCCACAGATCAAACTTAGATGCTCTCTCTACAACAGAAAGTTACTTGGTGAGGGCCCACGACCATAAGAAGCAGCCCAAACCTCTATTAGCAGCCACCCCCTAAACCTCAGACTAGAATCTTAGTAGCACAGCCAGTACCTTCAGGTAAGTTCCACACACTCACCTCAAGAGCTCACTATGCTCAGAACTAAATATCCCCTATACTGATTAACACAGAAGTCCAAACCTCAAGGTCATCTTTGGCAATATCCTTACATTGCCTTTGTCAACTCTTATATTCAAATGAACAAGTTTTATCAATTCTACCTACAAAATGTCTTTTAGATCTGTCTCCTCCTGTCTTTTCCCTTGGCCCTGAAGTCCTTACTATTTTCTGAGCATGCTATTGCCTATGCCATTTCATCTCTCTGGAATGACTTTTCCTTCTTTTGTCTTCAGCCTTCAAGGCCCATCTCGAAACGGTTCCTCCTCCAGGTGCCATGATCCAGCCCATACTCTGGCACAGAGCCAGCTCCTCTCTTGCTTCTCTCATACCAAGTGTCACCTTGTATAATTACCCAGTCCTATATGTTCTCCACTAGAACAAGAACACCTTGAGCTGGAACAAAGCTTCTTCATCTTTATATTTCCAATGCCTCGTATATCACCTGACATATAATATATGATAACAATGAAAGAATAAAAAATTAAAATAAAATAATACTAGAGATTTAATGCAATTTACTACATAAACAGATGAAGGAATAAAAATTATGCAATCATCTTAACAGATGTAGAAAACACATTGGTAAAATTTACCATGTGTTAATGATTTAAAAAAAAAGCAGAACCAACTTTGAGCTGGCCAAAATAGAAGAGATCTTTGAAATACTGAAAAAGAATATCTACAAAAAACCCATAGCAAGCATCATAATAAGTGATGAAACATAACAAATTTTCACTTTCAGTTGGGGAACAACATAAAGATGTTCGCTACGCAGACTTCTATTAAACATTTTAATTATGTCATAATTGGTGCAATAAGAAAAAAAAAATAACTAGTGAAAAAAATTTTAAGAAACAAAGAAGACTGTCATTGTTCTAAAATATCATAATCATTTACATAGAGAATAGACACATAAATTACTGTAATTAATGAGAGTTAGTAAGTTTGCTGAATAAAAAATTACTACCTAAATTTAATGCATTCTTATACATCATCTACAAACCAAAAAATATAACTTTAAAAAATCCATTGACAGTAGCATCAAAAACATGAATTGCTTAGGAATAAGTCTAATGAAACACATATAAGGAAAAATTACAAAACGTTTTTTAGAAACATTAAAAAAGACTCACAAAAATGGATGTATATCTATGTTTCTATGTTGGAAGACTCGAATTTTGCCTATATTGCTCTACAGATTTAATATAATCTCAATCAAATATCAACAGGATATTTTGTGTAACTTGACAAACTATTTCTAAAATGTATATGGAAATGTAAAAAAAAGATATATAGCTAAGACACTCTTGAAGAGGAAGAACAAGGTGGAAGCACTTGCTCCATCAGTTCTCAATTAAAAGAGTGTTTAGTTGGCATAAATTAGACAAATAGGCCAATAGAACAGAATGAAACTTTCATGACAAAGATAACATGCACAGCAGTGGGAAAAGAATCATATTCAATAAATTGTACTATGACATTTGGTGTCTCTATGGAAAAAAAAATGGACCCTGACCTTACACTGTACACAAAATAAAAATAAACTAAGATTACAGATATTTTCGCCTCTTATTTAAGAAATCTTTCTAGCCCCTGGTCATAAAGAGACTCTCCTTAATTATCTCCTGGAAGCTTTACTGTTCTCCTTTTCAGACCTAATAGAGAAGGGCATCTTCTTCACTTTGGGATAGGGACAGAACAAAACATACTCTCTTGGAAAAAAACTAACCAAAAATAGAAGTAACAAAAAAGTAAAAAGTGAGAAATTGAACTTCATTAAAATTAACAAATTCTGTTTCTCAATAACACTATTAAGAGAGTAAAAAGGTAACCCACAGAAGTGGAGATAATATTCGCAACAAAGGTAAGAGGCTAAATAATCGTTTCCATAATATATAAAGAACTACAAACCAAACAAAGAAAATGGAAAACTAGATAGAAAAATGAGAAAATGACCTCAGTGTGCACTTCATAAAATAAGATATATGAATGCCTTGTAAACAAAAGAAAAACTACCCAACTTATTTAGAAATAGGAAAATGCTAATTAAAAGTATAATGGAAAACATTAAACACACATCAGATTATTTAAAAAATTAAAATCCCAACAATGTCAAACGTTAACAAGAATGGGGAGCAATAGAAATGTTCACATAGGGCTGGTATGAGTGCAATTGACACAAGCACTTTGGCAACCACTTTGGCAACATATAGTCAAGCACAAAAATCGCTCTCTATATACTGTAACACAGCAATTCCAGTCTGGTGTCTACAATGAAGAAAGGTATGTAAACTAAAAACAACTCAAGTCCATCAAGAGTAGTATGAATAAGTAAATTTTGGTATATTCATGAAATGGAGCACTGCAGAGCAATGAAAATAAACAATTTAAATTTACTCACAATAACACAGATGAATCTTATAAATATAATGCTGGATCAAAATGCAAAGCACAGAACAATACTTATAGCATTATTACATTCACATACAGTTTGAAAACAGAAAAACAAAAGTAGAATATTTTGCCTATGATTCATGTATAAATCTTTTTTCCTTTTTATTTTTTAGTGAACTATAGTTGGCATACAATATTATATTAGTTTCAGGTGTACAACATAATGATTCTACATTTATATATATTGCAAGTTAATTACCACAATAAATCTAGTAACTTCTGTCACCATACAAAGTTATTACAATACTATTGACTACATTCCCTGTGCTGTACATTACAACCTTGTGACTTATTTTATAACTAGAAGTTTGTACTTCTTAATCCCCTTCACATATTTTACCCATCCCCTTACGCTCCTCTCTGGAGACCACCAGTTTGTCTCTGTAACTATGAGTCTGTTTCTATTTTGTTTTCTTTGTTTGTTTTGATTTTTGGATTCCACATATAAGTGAAATCATATGTTATTTGTCTTTGTCTGTCTGACTTATTTCACTTAGTATAATACCCTCTAGCTCCAACCATGTTGTCAAAAAGGGCAAGATTTCATTCTTTTTTATGGCTTAGTAATATGCCACTATATATACATACGACATCGTCTTAATCCATTCATCCACCAATGACATTTAGGTTGCTTTCATATTTTGCCTGTTGTAAATAATGCTGCAATGAACATAGAGGTGCATGTATCTTTTCAAATTAATGTTTGCTGTAGTCCCATTTGTTTATTTTTGCTTTTGCTGCTCTTGCCTGAGGAGACATATACAAAAAAATATTGCCAAGACATGTCAAAGAGTATATGATTCCTTCTGGGAGTTTTATGGTTTCAGTTCTTACATTTACATCTAATTCATTTTGAATTTATTTTTGTATATAGTATAAGAAAGTGATCCAGTTTCATTTTTTTGCATGTAACTGTCCAGTTTTCCCAATATTTATTGAAAAGATTGTCTTTTCCCCACTACAGATTTTGAAAAATTGTATTTCCATTTTCATTTGTCTCTTTGATTTCTTCATTAACCCATTGACTGTTTAGAAGCTTGTTGTTTAGCCTGCATGTGCTTATGTTTTTTTTAGTTTTCTTCTTGCAGTTGATTTCTAGTTTTATACCACTGTGGTCAGAAAAGGTGCTTGATATGATTTCAATCTTCTTAAACTTATTGAAACTTGTTTTGTGGACTAACATGTGACCTATTCTGTGATCTATTCCATGGGCACTTGAAAAGAATGTGTATTCTGCTGCTTTTGGGTGGAGTGCTTGGTATATATCTAATAAGTGTGTCTGATCTGATGTGTCATTTAAGGCTAAAATTTCCTTATTGATTTTCTGTCTGTATGAGCTCTCCATTGATGTCAGTGAGGTGTTAAAGTCCCCTATTAATATTGTGTTTCCCTTTATGTTTGTTAATATTTGCTTTAGGTATTTAGGTGGTCCTATGTTGGGTACATAGATATTTACAATTTTTATATCCTCTTATTGGATTGACCTTTTTCACAATCTGATGCCTTTCTTTGTCTCATGTTACAATCTTTGCTTTAAAGTCTATTTTGTCTGATATGAGTATTGTCATATCAGCTTTCTACCCTAGTTTTCTTTTTGTTTCCATGGAATATCTTTTTGCATCCCTTCACTTCCAGTTTGTATGTGTCCTTAAGTCTGAAATGAGTCTGTTGTAGGCAGCATATATATGGGTCTCCTTTATCCATTTAGCCACATTATGTCTTTTGATTGGAGCATTTATTTTATTTCCATTTAAGGTAATTATTGATAGGTATGTACTTATTGCCATTTTGTTTATTGTTCTCCGGTTGTTTTTGTAGTTCTCTGTTCCTTTCTTCTCTTGTTCCCTTTTCTTGTGATTTTATGGCTTTCTTTAGTATTATGTTTGCATTCCTTTCTCTTCATTTTTTGTTTATATGTTATAGGTTTGGGGTTTGTAGTTACCATGAAGTTCATATATAAAAATCTATGTATTAGCAGTCTATTTTAAGTTGATGGTCACTTAAGTTTGAGTACATTGTGCACATTTTTAGTACCCCCCCAAACGTTTTATGTTTTTGATGTCATATTTTACATTTTTTAATTTTGCGTGTTGCTTAACTAATTATTTTAGCTATAGACGGTTTTACCACTTTTAGGCGTTATACTAGATTTATAGGTGGTTGATCCACTACCCTTGTTACATGTTTGCTTTTACCAGTGAAATTTTTTAAATCATAATTTTCTTGTTTCTAGTTATGGCCTTTTCTTTTCCATTTAAAGAAGTCCCCTTAACATTTCTTGTAAGGCTGGTTTAGTGGTGATGAACTCCTATAGTTTTTGCTTTTCTGAGAAATTATTTCTCTCTCCTTCAATTCTGAATGATAACCTTGCCAGTTATCTAAGTTATGCACGGTTTACCCCTGATCCATCCAGCAAATTAATATTGCATTTTGTAGACTTATGAACTGCATATAATGCTTATACATATTAAGTATGTAATCTTCAAAATTCATTTGAAAAAGAAGAAAATCCTGCCATCTGAAACAACATGGATGAACCCTGAGGGCACTGTTCTATGTGAAATAAGCCAGGAAAGAAAAACAAATACTACATGGTATCACTTACATGTGGAAACCAAAAAAAAACAACAACAACAAGAAAGAAGTCAAACTCATAGAAACAAATAGTAGCGTGGTAGTTACCAGAGGTGTGGGGATGGGGGAAATAAGGGTATATTGGTCAAAGTATACAAACTTTCAGTTATAAATGAGTAAGTTCTGAGGATCTAACATACAGCTTGGTGGCCATAGTTAATAGTTAATAATATTGTATTGTATACTTGAAATCCGCTAAGAGAGTAGATTTTAAGCATTCTCATTTTTAAAAAAGGGTAACTATGTGAGGTAGTATATATTTTAAGTAAATTGATTGTGGTAATCATTTCACAATGTATACATATATCAAATCGTCATCATCGTTGGATGATGTCATGTAATATATTACAACTGTATTTGTCAATTATACTTCAATAAATCTGAAAAAAAAATACATATTTTTCAGATTGAATACAGTCTCTAAATAATGTTAATTAACTTAAGTTAACCTACTTAAAATTTGTCTAAGAATGTTGTCTTTATATTAATTTCAACAATTTGAACAAAATCAGGAAGTGGGAGTTTCCATCTTCATAGAGACATTTTAAGGTGTAAATAAAATATATATGTCAATCTAACGTCTGAAAAGTTCTATAAAGCAAAAGAAAATGAGGTAAGAGCTCAGCTAAAAAATCGATAAAAGGAAAAGACACCTTTTTTAAGGAACAAGAAAGACCTCAGAATGCATGCCCATTCACATCACATCATCTTATGCAGATCTATATACTGTCTAATATTTACTTAAAATGGGTGATCTCCATAGCAACCAGTGAATCAAATGGTACATGAGCTGACTGTGAAGTTCAGACATTTGTCTTTCTTACAGTAAAATTGACTATATAACAAACACTATTGATTAGGGAATCCTAAAGTTTTAACCTAATATATATGGGATAACAGATTTTTAAATGTGTTTTCCAACTTGCAGTTGATGACATCAATACTATTTTTCCATAGATTTCTTCTCCTCTTCTAGCTTCCCTTTTTTGCTTTGATGGTTTAAAAATGGGGGTTAACAAAACTAAAACCACTGAGATTTATTTGAGTGTGTTAGGCAGAATAATGGCCCCCAAAGATGTCCATGCCCTGGTCCCTGGTCTCTGTGAAGACGTTACCTCACATGGCATGAGGGACTTTGCAGATGTAAATAAGGGTACAGATATTGAAATGGAGGGATAATCCTGAATTATTTGGGTGAGCTCAGTCTAATCACATGAGTCTTTAAAAACAGAAAAACTTTCACAGCTGAGGTTAGAAAAAGATATGAAAGCTCAGAGTGATGCTACATTGCTGACCTTGAAAATGAAGGAAGGGAGCATATGAGCTAAGCAATTTAGGTGGCCTCCAAAAGCTGGAAAAGGTAAGGAAATGGAATCTCCATAAAGGAAGGCAGCCACACTGACACCTTGATATTAGCCCATTGAGGCCCATGTCAGACTTCTGATCCACAGAACAGTAAAATAATAAATTTGTGTTGTTTAAGCTACTAAGTTATGACTTTGTAGTAGTTTGATGTAGCAGCAATAGGAGACTAATAAACTACATGTGACGGTGGTGTGACTTCATAAAAAAGGCCGGAACTAGTTAAAGGAAGGGAGAGGAAGATTCCCGCACTGTCTCATCCATACAGTATGGAATGTAATTCGACATATCTAAGCAAAGCATGTGTCCCTTCAAAACGGTGGTGGCCCAGACATAGAATTAGCAGGTTACCATCCGTATCCAAAGGCCTCAGGAATATTCCAAGGGACTCATGAAAATTTGTGTCCTCTGCCAGGCTCTGTTTTATGCCACATTGAGCCTCCTTCAACTGCATAAATGACACTGAATCATAATTAAGAGTGAAAACAGGCCCAAACCTGCATATCTTCCTTCAGCAGACTACCAGGTCAGCTAAAAAGAAAATGTGTTTTTTCTAAGACATTTTGGGGTGTGGATGTGTGTATGTATGTTTACATATATTTTTAATTAGAAGAAAGACCTCTCCTCAAAAGATTAGTTTTCTTTCTGGAGGGCTTTACCCAGAGCGGCTGTGACAAGAGGGAGGGAAGGGGAGATTAAACACTTTCACATTCATTATCTCATTTATATATGACTTTTAAGTAAAGACATTGTCTTTTCTAAAATGAAGCAGGCAGTAGATGTTTAACAGACTTATAGATGCTATTGGACAGAACTCTCTTCTTTCTCAGAACTCTGCAAGCGAGACTTGCATTCTGGATCCTCATTTTAAACAGAAGCATACAGATGTCAGTATAATAAAATATGCTCTACAAACTGATGGAATTGAGTCTTCAAAACAAATAATAATGTATTTAAACAAATTTTGTATTTCCCTTCACCATAAAAGGGATCCTGTTTGGATTCTTTTTTTGGTTTTTAACACTTTGTAGCTACCTATTATTTCATCTCAACAGTTCTCAGTGTGGTCCAAGGACCCCCAGCGGATTCCTAGGGTCTTTCTAAGGGGTCCAAGAAGTCCTCCTTTTTCCAATGACATATCCATGTGAAGCCAGGTTTTCTGGATCTACTTCAACCTAAACAAAATATCTCAAAGGCTGAATGCTGCACTAATTTCTAATATGATAAATATTTATAGATCAGATCCACATAAACAAGTTTTCAGAGTCCTCAACTGTTTTGTAAGACTGTAAGGGATTCCTCTCTTACACTGTTGGTGGGAATGTAAATTGGTGCAGTCACTATGGAAAACAGTATGGAGGTTCCTTAAAAAAAACTAAAAATAAAACTACCATATGATCCAGCAATTCCCATATATTCAGAAAAGAGAAAATACTAATTCAAAAAGATACATGCCCTCCATGTTCACTGCGACATTATTTACAATAGCCAAGACATGGAAGCAACCTAAGTTCCCATCAAAAAATAAATGGATAAAGAAAATGTGGCATACACACACACAATGGAATATTACTTGGCCATAAAAAAGAATGAAATATTGCCATTTGTAGCAACATGGATGGACCTAGAGCTTATCATACAGAGTGAAGTAAGTCAGACAGAGAAAAAAAATATGATATCACTTATATGTGGAATTTTAAAAATAATACAAGGGAACTTATTTACAAGCAGAAATAGACTCACAGACATAGAAAACAAACTTATTGTTACCAAAGGGGAAAACGATTGGGGAGGGATAAATTAGGAGTATGGGATTAGCAGATACACACCACTATATATAAAATAAACAGCAAGGATTTACTGTATAGCACAGGGAACTATATTCAATATGCTGTAATAACCTATACTGGAAAAGAACTGAAAAAAAAAAAAATATATATATATATATATATACCTGAATCACTATGTTGTACACCTGAAACTAATATAATATTGTAAATCAATTATACTTCAAATTGAAAAAAAAAGAGTGTAAAGTGTTCCTGAATCCAAAAAGTTGAAAACCGCTGCTTAACCTCAATAGTCTTCCCAACTCTCTGGGGAGAAAGGGATAGAGGTGAGGGGTGAAGGGAGGTGGCAATGGCGGCTAAATGAGGTTTGTTCTCTGGTATGTAAAGGTGTGAAGATGATCCACTTTGGGGTAAGAAGAAAATAGTGGAATTTTAGTAATATATATTTTATATCATCCTTTGTTTAATTTCTATATTGGAGTATATTTGCTATTATACACAATAAATTTCACCATGAATTTAGAAATAAATAAGTATAAATAAGTAAGGAGAGTAAAAAATGTTTTACCCATAGGGTCCATGATTTTAAAAACTTGAAGGCTACTGATTTAAGAAAATAGATTCTTTGTCCACAGTGAATAAAGTGCTGGCCATAATTCTAAAAAGCTCTTGAGAGACTTTTTTAGTATGAGGACTTTGATATAAAAAATAAATATTTTAATGAAGCACAGCAAAATCTTGCACATTCTAGCAGATTCCAAAAAAAGGAAGTTTTGTAGAAAATGTCAAATGTGTAAATGTCTGTTTCTTTTGTTCTCCATCTTATCTCTTTGAAGGAAACGTCCCATGTGGAAGGGTCATTTCTGTGTAGACTTTTTGACAACCAGATTTTGCACAGCTAATTTCCTTTATTTACCATTTTCACTTTGGATGGTTCAATATCATAGCTACTTATTCCTCCTGGAGAAAAAATGAAGTTGCTAGTTGTCACTGCACTGACACAAACTTCAAATAAATTGAAAGGTCAATTTTATTTCCTTAATTATCCTTTGTAGAAATTGAGGTAAATGCTTACAACTTTTAATAATGGCATTTTTTTTTTTTTTTTTTTTTTTTTTTTTGCGGTACGCAGGCCTCTCACTGTTGTGGCCTCTCCCGTTGCGGAACACAGGCTCCGGACGCGCAGGCTCAGTGGCCATGGCTCACGGGCCCAGCCGCTCCGCGGCATGTGGGATCTTCCCAGACCAGGGCACGAACCTGTGTCCCCTGCATCGGCAGGCGGGCTCTCAACCACTGCGCCACCAGGGAAGCCCAGATAATGGCATTTTTATTTACTCCTTACTTTTATAATCTAGTCCTAATCTACATTGCTTTTCTTATCTCCCAGTACTCCAGTGCACACACCACCTGATCCCATCCAGTTCTCTCTCTTCACAGATTTAACTAATTCCCTTTAACTATTTATAAACTATGGCCCTTGCCCTCAAAGAATTAGGGTTTGGTGGGTGGGTGGGTGGGGGGAATAAGCATTGTCCCAAATAATTGGCATGAAAAGAAGATAATGATAAACGTCTTAAGAAACATTAAAAGACTGTGCTTGTGGCAGAGACTGACATACAACATCCATGTTCCTCTTCCTCTTAATACCAGACCGTTTTTCTTCTAGCTCGAAGTGTTCTTAGGCACCCTTGTGGTTAGGTATGGCTTTGTTACTAACTTCACTTGCAACTGATGTGGCCATGGGAAGCTCTGGTTCATGAAATGAAAGCCAAAGTTGAGTTGGATTCCTTGGCAAGCTCTTTATAGGGGCATGTTTCATTTTTGCTTCTCTTCCTGTTTCCTGCTGTCTGAAACTTAAACAAGATGCTTATGTTACCGGGTTGGCGTGCGTTGGGTCAAATAGCTTCAATCGAGAAGGTCAGTGGAAGACCCGGACCAGCAATCTCGGTCCTTGTGATAGTAAGCAAAGAATTGCACACTACCACTTCGGGCTTAAGCGCAAGGCAAAGTTTATTAAAGCACAGTTACACTCTCAGAGGGAGAGTGGGCTGTTTCTGCGAAATGAAACCTGCCCTGTTGTACAGGCTTAAGGGTGTTTATAAAGAGCATTCTGCGAGGAGGCGGGGTGCGATCATGGATGAGTGACAGGGGATCATTATTTGATTAACAGTCCCAAGTTATGTAACAAGTTCATTATTGCGCCTGCCCTCACCCTTGATTCGCTAAGAAAAGCCCACGGGGCGGGAGGCAAAACCACATGCAGATTTTATTATACTGATGGTATAATGAGTTTGGGTTTACTCTAGGTTATACGCCTGTCTAGTCTGGGCATGCGCAGCCCGGGGAAGTTCCCTCGTGTTACCGTGCTCTCTCTCTATCAGGTTAAGTTGCCCACCACCCGACCATAGTTTCGCCCGTTCTGGGTGGGTCAGGGGAGGGTCCCCAGATGGTTGGGGTGTAACTTGACTATTCCCCTATTGTCTTTTCGCTGCTGTCACCTCCTTGCTGCTAATGTCTGACTAACTACCTAACAGATCTCCAGCAGCTACATTGGATGATGAGAAAATCCAAAGTGGAAGCGGGAGGAACAGAAAAATAAAATGGAGCCTGAGTCTTTGATGATTGTGGAGGTAATAGAGGTAAAAAAATAAATAAATACCTCTATTGCTTAAGCTATTAAGAAGGATGGGGGGGGTGGTTCTGTTATGTAAAGTTGACCTTGGTCCTACAAGATATGCCCTTGGAAATTCAGAGGGGAAAAGAAAAGGGGGGGATTACTTCCACTGGGTATTTTTAGTAACATTTGAGCTAAACCTTGAAGAATGCCCAGAATTTTATCATGTGATCAATGCCAGAGAAATCCATGAAAGAGATGATCTCAGAGAAGACATTGACACAGTAGAACAAATTTAATAGAAAAAAGCATGGCAGCTCCTTCCTTAGCCTTGGTACACCCCCCTCCTCAATTAAAAGGTCACCACCCTTCTCATTTCAATCTTCCCTAAAACCTAGTTCAAAATCAGCTTCCTCATAACGGCCTTCGCACGCCACACTCAGTAACTTCTATAGCACCAAAGACCCATTCATCCACTAGGCAATCCTGCATCATTTGTTATCCAAAGATTTGGGGTTTCTTATGTCTTATCTCACAGTGTAGGTAACAGGCTTTCTGATATCAGATAGTATTCTTTAAATTCCCAATTATGCTCATTTTACAAGCTCAATCACAAAAATGCATAATTTTCATCCCTCCTCAAAGTGTCTTTAGGTGTGGTCGGGCCTGGCTTGCATGCTGAGCATTTGGGCAGAAAATAGATAAATATATAAATAGCAATTCTATAGTGTCTGATAACTTATGAAGGGTTTCCTCTCCATCTTTTCATATCATTTTACAATACCTTTGTGAATTAGCTATCATCCATGCGCTTTTTTTTATCCAACAAAATATATTTTGCTTTTTGCTATTGTGCCAGGCTTAAGGCCTACTGGGAAAGCAGTAGCAAGCTTGTAAATAATTACAATACAATGGAGAAGCACTGATATAGAAGCCAGGGTGAGGTCCCTGGAGGGTTAATGAACTGAGGATACGGCCACTTTCTGTTGGGGTGGGTCTAAGGGCTCCAAAGAGGTAGTGATAGGGGAACCTAGTGGTAAAGGAAGAAAGGTGCCTGGAAATCTGAAAAAAAAAAAAGGGCATTACAGACAGATGGAACAGCATGTGTAATACACAGCACGGCCCATTTGAGGAATAACAAATAATTTGGTGTAGCTGAGGGCAGAGGAAGTAAGGAGGAAATTTTTTTTTATGCCTATACCTTTTTTTTTTAATAGATCTTTATTGGAGTACAATTGCTTCACAATGCTGTGTTAGTTTCTGTTGTACAACAAAGTGAATCAGCTCTATGTATACATATATCACCACATCCTCTCCCTCTTGAGCCTCCCTCCCACCCTCCCTACCCCACCCCTCTAGGTGGTCACTGCTGTGCGGCTGCTTCCCACTAGCTATCTATTTTACGTTTGGTAGTGTATATATGTCCATGCCACTCTCTCACTTCGTCCCAGCTTACCCTTCCCCCTCCCTGTGTCCTCAAGTCCATTCTCTACATCTACGTCTTTATTCCTGCCCTGCCACTAGGTGCATCAGTACCTTTTTTTTTGGTTCCAGGGAATCAACCTAAATGACCATGGACAGATGAATGGATAAAGAAGGAGGAAATTTAAAGTGAGACTGGAGAATGAACCAGGGGCCAAAAATGAAAGACATTGTATACTAACTGTAACATTTCTGTCTTATAGTGCAGGCAAAGAAAAGCTGCTAAAAGATTTTAAGTATGGGAGCTGCACTGGAGCTCTGCGGTCAGATTTATAATTTGGAAAGTTAATTCTGAATGCAGTGTCACAAATTATCCAGGTAAGCAACAATAAAAAATCCATGAGAAATTATGACACAGACGCAGAGCAAAGTGGTGCTGAGTTTCCAAGCACAGAGGCACGGTAACTCTGCAGCTGATTTTGCATGTTAAAAATTGTACCGAAGTGTTAGCAATAGAAGACAATGCAGCAACATGAAGAAGCTTTTTTAGGATTTCAAAACAGCTGTATTACTGCCTTTCAAAAAAGAGAGAGGGAGAGAGAGACTGTGATTCACAAAATGCCAGTATTATCTGTTAACAAATCATATATCTTTCCTGAGTTTTCACATTTTTAGGCTGACTTGTTTATTTGTCCTTATACCCCTCCATTAAAACTGAGAATCAACTATTTAAAGGCTTCACTTACAAGCTGACAAAAAAATCATTTTATTTTTCTTTCTCAATTGCTCTTTTCTTATTTCTTCTTTAAGAAAATACAAAAATGGCATTTCTATCCATTTCAAATGCCATCAATAATACTTTAAGCAGCAGCAACATTAATCAAATAGAAAACAGTATCTTACTTTTTTTTAATCCAGAAGTATTCAAAAGTATTTTATGATCTTTCACCCAGAAAAATAGCTTAGTGCAGCATGAGAATTTATTCAAGACTGGATAAAATGAATTAACTGTCTAAGTCAGGGAGGCAAGGTAATGCTTAGGTATTTCCTTTGCCAACCACTGTTTCTACACTAACATGCTAATGTACTTTTTGGGAAAATGCCAAAGATGATACTATGAAACTTTTTTTTTCTCTGCCCATATGTTCTTGAGTTACCAGAGGATGAATTCCAGGTCGATTTATTAGCCTCTTATGCCTTAGGCAAGTTGCTTGACCTCATGGAGACTTCCTTTAACAGCAAAACGAGGACAAAATAAGTTAAGGATTAAATAATATATTCTATATTGTGTTTAACGGTACCTAGCATAGAGTAAGTGTTCAATATATACAACTATCCCTATTATTACTATTTCTATTATAGACGTGTTTTGCTTGTTTTTCTTCTGCCTGCTGGGGAATGAGGCCTTGCCTGGTGGGGAGAAATTCTGCTTACCACAAAACTCCTGTCAATCATCATTTCATTTATCAAAATTATTTTTTAAGGGCGCACTATGTCATAGTGGTTAAGGAATCTACTACCCTACAATGTCATCTGTGGTTTTTGTGCAAATTTGTACCTTTAAGCTCCAAAATCAGTTTAACGTGATCTTAGATTGTTACCCTCCACTGGAGTATGTATAAGCAAATTATCTCACCAAAAAAAACAGTATCTAGACCCTAAGCTTTGGGGAATCTCAAAAATGATTTTTCAAGAGCAATGAGAGTTGAAGATAACCAAACACACATGGAAAAGGAAAATACAAGACTTTGCATAGTGATGTTATTACAAACAGATTACAATATGACTACACTTACTATACATAAAATATCTGCAGAGTATAGGAAGCTACAAAAAGTGAAAAAGCAAGTTTGAAAACAACTAAATACAGTTTAAAGGAATAAAAAGTATTACAAAATACAATACAGTAAAAATATAACATATAAAATAATTATAAAAATTCAATACTATAAAAGTATAAAAAATAAAATTTAAAAATATAGTCAGTAGTCATGTTTGGCAGCAGATGAAACAGCAGTAAAATAGTAAAAAGTAGAAAACTGGAAGATCAATCCAGAGAAAATACACAGAAAGCTGCAAATAGAGATAAAAACACAGAAAAATATAAGAGTATATAAAAGACAAATAAAAGATTTAGAGAAAAATTCCAGGAGGAAATAATAATGTTTCCAAATGTGTGTGCATCTAGTCATATAGCCTCAAAAAAAGCAAATATTGATAGTACCAAAATAAGGGACAAATCCATAATTATATGGGATATTATGATATACCTCTCTTAGTTGTTGATAAAATGAACAGAAAAAATCAGTAAGGCTGTAGAGATTTTAAAACATAATTTAAAAAATTGACCTATGGACATTATACTCTGCAATTGCAGAATACATATTTTTTTCAAGCACACGTGGAACATTTAGAAAACTGTCTGTATATTGTGCCATAAAGTACACGTCAACAAATATAAGAGGATTAGAAACACAGAGAAAATTGGAAAGGGGCACAAGGTAATTTCTGGGGGTTTGGCATTGTTTTGTAGCTTACGCTGTGTGGTAGTATCATGAGCAATCACATTTTAATAATTTGTTAAGCTATATAGCTATTTTATGCACTTTTTGTGTGTGATTCATATTTCACAATATTTTTTAAATAGATCTGAACCATACAAAGTATGTTCTCTGACCACAATGCATTTATGTCAGAAATCATTCAGAAACTAGAACTAGAAAATTTCCCATATTTTCAGAAATTAAACAATATGTTCTAAATATCACATTGGTCAAAGAAATATCATAAAAGACATTAGAAAATATTTTGAACTGTGTAAATAACAAATGCTATATAGAAAAGCTTATGGGGTGAATATAAAGTAACATGTAAAATAATATTATTAGCAGGAAATGCATGTAACAGAAAAGAGAAATGTTGAAAATTGATAAACTAAGCATATATCTAAAGTAGTTAGAAAAATTATCAAAAAATAAAACCAAAGAAATGTGGAGGAAGGAAATGAAGACAAATGCAAAAATTAGTAAAATGTTTTAAAAATATAAAGTAGAGAAGACCAACAAAGCTAAAGGTATATGTTTGAAAAGACAAACCCTGTGATAAGATTAACCAAGAAAGGAGAGAGAGATAGAGAGGGTGAAGGAGGGAAGGAGAAAAGGAGAGAGAGAGAGAATATTAGGAACGAATAGCAGAAATCACTGCAGATGCTGCAGACATGAAACAGATAAAAAGGAGATACTGTGAACAAATTTATAAGTTCCTAGAAAAGTGTATCTTTGGGTTTTGTTTTGTTTTGTTTTGTTTTGTTTGCGGTACACGGGTCTCTCACTGCTGTGGCCTCTCCCGTTGCGGAGCACAGGCTCCGGACGTGCAGGCTCAGCGGCCATGGCTCACGGGCCCAGCCGCTCTGCGGCATGTGGGATCTTCCCGGACCGGGGCACGAACCCGTGTCGCCTGCATTAGCAGGCAGACTCTCAACCACTGTGCCATGAGGGAAGCCCCGAAAAGTGTATCTTGAACAAAATTTGACTCAAGAAGAGATGGAAAACCTAAATAATCCTTTAAAGAAATTGAATCAAGTGTAAAAAAATTCTTCCCACAGGTCCAGATAACTTTATGAATAAGTTTACCATGCAGTCACTGAAGAAACATTTCCAGATTGTTCTGGACTGAGTCGTGTCCCCTCAAATTTTATATGTTGAAGCCCTAACCCCCAATGTGATGGTATCTAGTGGAGAGACCTTTGGGGGGTGATTAGGTTTAGATGAAGTGATGAGGGTGAAACCCTAATGATGGGATTGTACGCTCTGGATTACGATGAGTTTATTCACCAGGGAGCTTGCTCTTGCTTGCTCTCTTTCTCTCTCTCTCTCTCTCTCTCTCTCTCTCCCTCTGTTTCTCTTTTTGATGTGAGGACACAGTGAGAAGGTAGCCATCTGAAAGCCAGGAAGAGAGTCTTCACCCTAGTCCAAATATGCTACACCCTGATCTCACATGTCCAGCCTCAAGAATGGTGAGAAAATTAATGTCTGTTGTTTAAGCCACCCAGTCTATGGTATTTTGTTATGGCATCTCAGGCAGACTAAGACATAGACTTATACAAATTCTTTCAGAGAATAGAAAAACATGTTATATCCCAGTTCATTTATAATCAACTTGATAGCAAACCTAAAGGGCAGCATGAGAAAGGAAAATTAAAAGTCAGTTTCAGGCTTCCCTGGTGGCACAGTGGTTGAGAGTCCACCTGCCGATGCAGGAGACACGGGTTCGTGCCCCAGTCCGGGAAGATCCCACATGCTGCGGAGCTGCTAGGCCCATGAGCCATGGCCACTGAGCCTGCACATCCGGAGCCTGTGCTCCGCAAAGGGAGAGGCCACAACAGTGAAAGGCCCGTGTACCGCAAAAGAAAAATAAAAAAAGTGAGTTTCAAGTCTCTCTTTGAATACAAAAATATTTTTAAATGTTATTAAACCAAATCTATTAATATACAAAGAGGTTAACATATTAGGACCAACTGATTTTATCCCACAATGAAATGTTGGCTTAACGTTATTTAAAAAAAATCAGTTAATGTAATTCACCACTCCATCAACAAATAAAAGGAGATAAACATATATTAAGCTCAATAGGTGTAGAGAAAGCACTGATTTAAAGCCCATTGATGATAAGAATTTGTGCCACACTAAGAGCAAAAGTGAGCTTTCTTAACCTGATAAGGGGTATTTACAAAAAACCTATAGTGAACATTGTATTAAATGGTAAAGCTTTAAAAACTTTCCCTTTGAGTTGAGGAAAAAGGTTAAAAGTTCTGCTGTCAGAATATCAATTCAGTATTTTAAAGGAGACCCTAGCCCACAGTCCAAAACGGAAAGAAAATAGTAAGGTCAGTCTTGAAAAGAAAAAAAAAACCAAATAGTCATTGTTAACAGATGATAAAATTAAGTGTATAGAAAATCCAAAATATTCTATAGATTAATTATTAGAATTAATTAAAGAGTTTAGCAAGGTTGTTAGACTTAAATCAATATAAGAAATCAATTTAATTTTTATACACAAGAAACAGATATAGAATAAAATATATAAATGATTCCATTTATAACAGAATAAAAATATCAAGTACCTAGGAATAAATTAAATGTAAGTTGCACAAAACCTCTATCAGAAAAATTACAAAAAAATTATCAAACTTTTTGAGAAACAGTAAAGAGAGATATAAATATGATATAGAGTGATATACCATAAAATGTTCCTGCTAATAATGATGATGATCTAACATATATATGAAACATTTTATTAAGAGTTGCTCAGCTACTAGCATTTGCTCGACCTAAAAAACCCTATGGCATAAACCATTTATAAATTGTATATAAGATGTTCAGGGATTGGAAGACTGGGTATTGTAAAAATGACAATTCTTTCCTAATTTATTTATAGCTTAAATGCAATTCCAACTGGAATTCCAACAAAAGTTATTTGTTTTTATTTCTGGTGGACCTTGAGAAATTTATTCTAAAACGTACATGAAAATGCAAGGGGCAAGAAATAATCATTACACACTGCAGAACAAATTGTGAGGACTTGCTCTACTAGATATCAGTACTTATAATAAAACTAGAGTATTTAGAATTGTGCAGTATTTATACAGGGATAGACAAATAGAAAAATGGAATAAGACAAAAAGCTCAGAATAGAATCCTACATATATAAATATTTAATTTATGACAGAGGTTACCATCTTATCACTCCTCTACTTACAAACAGGGCAGTGGGGAAAGGTGGTCTTGTTAATAAACAGTGGTAGGAAAATCAGATATCCATTTTAGAAAAAGAAAGTGAAATTGAACCCATGAATCACACCATACACAAAAATAAATTACAAGTGGTTAAAGACCTGAAGTTGAAAAACAAAATTAAAAGATATTTAAAATATAATGTCAGACAATATCTTCTGACCTCAGGAGATTACAGAGCATTAGTAATAAAGGAGAAGATTAATAAATTTGAGTTCCATAAAATGAATAACTTCTGCTCACCCCAAAATACCATTAAGATAGTGAAAAAGACTTCAGAGTGGGAGGAGATATTTGCAGCACAATTAAGAGACAAAGATCTAGAATCATACATAGCAGTAAGAAAGTAACAAACAATACAATTTTTAAAAATGAGCAAGAGATAACAGGCACTCCTCAAAAGAAAAAAAATTCAAATGGAAAATAAAAATACACAAAGGGGTTCAATCAAATTAAAAATTGGAAATGCCAATTAAAATGTCAATGAAATACAACTACCCCACCATATTGGCAAAATTTTTTAAGTCTTTAATACTAAAAGAATTTGCAATATCTGGGAACACATATAATATGATGGGAGTATAAAGTAGTATACCACATTGAAAAGCTGTTTACTATTATCTACTCCAGTTAAAGATACTATATCTTATGATCCAGAAATTCTATTCCTGGTTATGTGTGTGTGTGTGTGTGTGTGTGTGTGTGTGTGTGTGTGTGTGTGTGTATGTGTGTGTGTGTGTAACAATAATTTCACAGGAAAAAATGCCCAAGGAGGTTACATGATGGAATATTTACATTTAAAAGGAATATGGGACTTCTGCTTCTGTTAATGGTAAAGTAATTTGAAATCACTTTCCCACTAAAATTAACTTAAAAACTAGATTTCATATTTTAGAAATCTTTTAAAAGTATTAAAGAGTTAACAATATATTAAGTAATTACCAGCCCAAAATTCAAAGAGATAATTCTGTCCCTTGGATTGTCTTCACCTGTAAAGTACTTGCCAATCCTGAAAGGTAGGAAATCAGCTGAGCTGCTTTTTGGTGACACTTAGAACTAGAGACAATAGTTAGAGTTCAGGGCTCACAAAGGGTAGACATTTTGATAAACTAACTCTCACTTAGGCTGGGACTCAAAGAGCTGCACTTTAGGAATTGCATTGGAAGTAAGCCAGTTCTACAATGGGTTGCTGCCTAGCTTCAAGTCATTTATGCATTGCAGAATATATCAAACTCTGAATTTGGATTAATGTGGTCATGGATTGCTAGTGCTCCCACATGCCAAGAAAAAGCAAAGAAAATCTTCTTCGGAGGAAGATATAAACCAGAAATATTTTCTACAAATGGGTTTCCAAATACAATGACCAAAACAAAATTGAAGATAACTAGACACATGTGAAGCCATAAAACTATTGGATAAGCATAACTACTATTTTTGTCATCTCTAAAACTAAAAGGGAAACTCAATGGAAAAAAGAGCATAAAGTAGATCATAAGTCTTTCTGGTAGCTTGATTTCTCCATATAAGTTCAATTACTGTTGTCAAGAAAACCACAAAGAATATCATCCAAGGCCTTCAGACAGAATACCTAGTGGCTTCAAATAGTACAATGTTCTAAGTTTCTCGGTTATATATCAACTTTAAAGAATTTTGAAATATGTCATTATCATCACATCTCTATCATAAAAATCTTCAGTCTTTGTTTTCAAGTAAAATCAAGCTTCAGTTGAGAATATACAGTTTTCCAAATGAAGCAAGAACTTTTCCTTTACATTTCAAAGAAACTACAACAGAATCAAAGGTTCACATGAACATTATATATATGGATGAAATCAATGGCTACTTAATAAAAGTTTAACAGAATCCTATTTTCCCATTTACTTTATAAGATAATAAGATAGATATACTTAACATGGAATTTATTAGTGGTTATGATTCTATTATTAATATGATTTTCTACTTTTGCTAAATTGCAATTCATTTTACTTTATGTTATAAATAAGTTGCATTATCTATGATCTATGGAAATAGCACATAAAGTAAAAGTTTCCATGGTAAGTTATTTTATCAGAAAGAAAAAGGAAGGAAGGAAGGAAGGAAGAGAGAGAGAGAGGAAGAAAGAAAAAAAGATTCCGGATAGTTTAGTCACTAAAAGTGACTAGGTAACTAAAAGAAAGCCATTCCTTAGTCAGACAAGAGACTGACCCAAACAATTTCAACTTCTGTTAATTTAGCTCATTCAAATTACATGTCAATTAATCAACTGAGTTTTTACAAATCATTAAACTTTTTTGCTAGTTAACTAACAAATGCCAGTAAGAAGAGCCACTGATTTATAAATTCCTTAAGTCCTTACATTTCTTATATCATGCAACCCATAGGACAATAAACTTCCTTCCAACTCAAAGGTCTTTGTTTATAGTGGCCTATTGTTTTAGTCCCATTATCAAAGCTTCTACATTATCTTATTTTCATGCAAAGCTCACAGTCAAACTTTCCACCAAGGATATATCCCAAATAGTGCAATCTCTTTAGAAAGAAGTGCTGTGGAATAAATAGAATAAGGTATATTATCAAGACAGAAATAATCAGCAAAAACCCTAACGGAAAGAACTTGGAGAATAGTATTATCAACAAAGCATGAGAAATTCTTCATAGACTATTTTCACAAATTCATAAAAGAATTCAGAATTCTTTTATAGAGAATTCATAAATTCATAAAATTTTGAATTCATAAATTTAAAAACTTTATAAAATTTTTCATAAGCTATTATTCAATAGATTCATTACCTCATGGGCAGCTACCTCATGGGCAGCTACCTCATGGGCAGCTCATTTTCATTTTGGAGTGGAATTTCTCTTCAGTAAAGTTGACAGTAAAATAAAAAAGATGAAAAGGGATCTAAAGTGTTTATTAAGTATTTCTTTGTTTCTTTTTTCCTAAAAAATTAAAGTTATTTGCCTAGCACAGCTAAATTCAGAATTCTTTGTCTACTCATGAAAATTTTATAATTTACAGCTTAGAAGTGAATTTCATTCATGTGGAATGACAGCTACTGTAATGCTGCATTGTAGGTTTCATCCACTCACACTATGAAATTGTTTAAGGAAAGAATTTGAGAATTACGATGCCACTTTCTGCTATTTCTAGGCATTTCTATTTTTTTAACAAGATAATGAGTATTTAATTTTGAACCTTGTAGAGATGTAACTGCTGAAAGATTCTGAGCTCAAAATCAGGGAAATACACCACAACTTCACTTTTCTACAAGCTGTAAACAGATTCTTGGAATTTATTACTATCATCTCTGTTTCAAAACAAACTTTTATTAGGAGCATTTAGTCAGAAACAGCCTCTATTTGTAACTTTATTCAGCCCATAAGTATCCTTCAAAAACTAAATTCAATACTTCAATAACTTGAAATATTTATCCTTTTGTTTATCAAAAATAAATTTTCAAGATAAAAGAATGAGTAAACAAATTCAAAAATATAGTACTTTTTTTTCAATATGAATAGATCTTTACTGGGGATGCTGTAGTAATGAAAACATGATTGTTATCTATGTTACTTTAGGAAATGAGACAAAACAATAAACTAAACTTCATAGAAACTAAAGCTAAAAAAAACAAAAAAACCTGGTTGTAGTCTGTTTTCCATACAACACTACCTGTGTTTAAATCATTACCTAAACAAATGCCATACAAGTAGCAAACTTTGCAATTTAATTTACCTTTTGTATCATTTGGGGGATGGAAGTAATTTTTTAAATCCCATAGAAATTTTATAAGTAGAATAGCTGGCCTAATCATTTCCATGGCAACACTGAGAGCTGGGGATTGGAGGGGAGACAGATACAGTGAGAGCAAATGAAAAAGTGTCTTAATTTTGTTGAACTTTACTTTTATTAATGTAGAAAATAAAGTGTGTATATATATAGCATTTAAAAAGGATTTATTTTACAAAATTAAAATAGGTTTAGGTTTTCTAGATTTTAAAATATATGCCATTATAGAGTTCAAACAGAAAAGTATGACAAAGGATGTTGAACATTACCTGTAATCCCATTACTAAGGAAGATTCACTCAACATTTTGGGGAACATGATCCTCAACATCCCTCAATACATACAAATGTAATTTTAATGGGCTTAATCTAAATGCTGCATTTTAATATCCATAGTTCACCCAAAAATATTTTATAGAGAGCTTTTCTTGTCAATAAATATAAATATACAATATCATTTTTAGTAATCAGAGTTTTCTGTTCTATGAATACACCACAATGTACTTGACCACTTAATGAATATTTGCTACTTACCACCAACTACAGTGTTGCTATTCCAATATTTAAATCATCTTGGATACTTGTCCAATCGTTTCCTGAGAATGAATTTCAACAAGGATATTTGCTGGATCAAATTGTGTACAAAAGTTAAATTTTGATATAGATTGTCCAAAAAGTTGCAATAATTTATGCACTCTGCAGCTCTGGAGAGTAGACATTTTTTTTTAATTGGACTATAGTTGATTTACAATGTTATGTTAGTTTTAGGTGTACAGCAAAGTGAATCAGTTATACATATACCTATATCCACTCTTTTTTCTTTTAGATTCTTTTCCCATATAGGCCACTACAGAGTATTGACTAGAGTTCCCTGTGCTATACAGCAGGTTCTAATTAGTTACCATTTTATATGTAGTAATGTGTATAGAGTACACATTGGGCTATATCTTTGCCAATACCAGATTTTTAAAAATATCTATCTTAAAGTTTTTTTCTAAAACTAAGCGTCAATATTTTTATTAATCTGATTTTTTTATTTTGTAGAAAAGTTGAACATCTCTTCGTATGTATGCGGCCCATCTACAGTTCTTCTCATGAAGTCCTAAAATGATTTTTTTGATGCACATTATGCCTAGGCAATTCTGAAATTTAACTTTAAAAAATCCTACAGAAATGGTACACAAATCTGCCCTTATTGGAATAACACAACTATATTGCCAGTGAAACATATGGCTAGACCATAGTTGCATCTGACTGCCCTATAAACTCTGTTTTGAATCAGTTACTTAAGAATTAGCTTATTTCATTCACACTTCTTCACCACTAACTTGACAGGCAATTTTTAAAGAGAAGAAATGTGTGACTCTATTTTCAACTTTTTTAAAAAGTATTTCACAGTTGAAGCATCTCTCTCAGTATTTCTATAGAGGATTTTAACTACATTTTCGTTTACAATGCCATACAGCTATCTCTTGTGTATGCTTCTTGCTTCATGAGTACTATTATAGCCAAATTGACACTTAGAGAGTCCCCAAAGCCAAACTGACATCTTTTCATCTATCTCAAGCTGGAGTTAGAGACACCAAGAAGAGATATATTATTTCCATTACATCTGGGCGATCTTCAGCACTGCTCACCATCACCTAGCTATGTGCACCTCTAGGGACTTCTAATGAACTTATTTCCTCCATAGTACAGATGTTCTCTTGCTTCAAGACCTGAAATAATGCTGCTGTACCAGTCATGCTCCAGACTAGATCCTGATAGTTCCTGGGTGTCTTCTACTTAACCAATACCTAGAATTTTTATATCTTTTAAAGGGTAACAACTATTTATAGTTAGGGTTTTTTAACTACTAACTTCGTCTGTTTTAGTTTCAAACATTTAAAAATAATTCTGCCTCATCTGAGGAGAAGTGAACAAATGAAAGCATCCCCATGGAGGCAGAGCCCTGCACAGCTTCTGTTATTAGTCTCCCTCTTCCTATGCCAGACAGGAGAAGCAAGACTCTCAGCCTCTTCTCCACTTCTGGAAAGCCCTGAGAAAATCAGAATTCACAGAGGAAAATCCCATTCGCCTGCCATTGTTGTTTGTGTCAGTACCTTAAGGCTCTAACCCTGGGCTCAATTGCCTCCTGGGGATCCTTTGTTACAGGGGGAAAAAACATGTAGAATAGTCTTCTCCCTTTCCAAAATCCCATTTTAACTAGAACATGCCTGTTTTAGCGGACATCTCTTTCTGAAACAAAGTAAAGGCTATTCTAAAGTTTGCCTCCTGTTCACCTCCCTTATGAAAAAAGATTCACTTATAGTATATATTCTGTTAAAATTTAGTGTTTAAAATACAGTTTCTATTATTCACACCTTTTTTTGCTTTGACCTTTTCTCTACTTACTTATCCAATCTAACTTGATTGGATTTATTTTACTTTCAACTTGGAAAGTTAAAGTACAATTGAGGAATGGACATTTTAAAAGTGTATTCTACTTTTTTTTTCATTGCCAGGGAATAGAAATATTACATGGAAAAAAAAGTTGGATAATAAAATTGTAAATAACTAATTTTCCTCAAGACAGAAATAAACTTTAAAAAATTGATTACATAACTAAAATTAACTTAAATATAAAAATCAACTAACTTGGGCTTTTCATTGAATTGTCTGGCTGCTTCATGAGAAATGATGCCCTAGAGAAGGGGGAAAAGCAAAGTTTTTTTAATAGTATGAAGAAAAGCCTGATTTCTGAGCTCATACTCCAAGGAACTGAATGTTCACTTTGACTTCATAGAATGCTGTACTGTGTCTGTTTATTCATGTGGCTTAGTTTAATTGCTAATTCAGTGTTATTTCTGAGGTACTTAAAATTCAGTAATGAAGACTCACATAATGAAGTATTATGTAGACTTATTAATGAATATATAATGCCACATAACGCCACATAAAGTTATTACAAATGCCAACTGTTATCATCATACGTGTCAGACTTAATTCTGCTTCTGAATCCACTGAGCTGGGTCCCTCATTCTATCTTCATGCCTTCATTTGATATGGCAACAGCCCACAGTTCTTCCCTAGTTCTGCGTTTAGGAACCTTCTATTTAGCAGAAAATCAGAGAGACAAACTGGATTTTGAATAAGGAAAATCATATATTTAATTTCAGTGATGGTTCCACCATCTACAAACTCTCTGATTCTATCTAACCCATTTGAAATTCAGTGTCATGAGTTTTTAAATGAGAATCATAATATTCTCCTACTCGACACTTATCGGTGGAATGTATGTCACATTCCAACTCCTGCTCTAGGCACTGGGCACACAGCAGTGAACACAGCACACTCCTTATTTCAAGGAATCAACTGGGAAGTAGATTGATTTGGACAGATATGCAGAATATTTGCATCCATATGGGTTTGTTCCATTGAATCTGAGGAGTAAGGAGTGTTACTTAAGTACAATTCAGTCTCAAAGACTTGGAAGTATTTTCTTTCCTGATCTCTACCTCCCTTACCAAGCCTGACCAATAAATGACTTCTGACATGTCTAAAAATTGAATCCACCCTCCAAGTACACAACAGTATCATGAGTTACTCAAATATGTGTCAGAGGCTCTGAAAGGAATTTCAAAGAAGAATCTTAAAACTGCCTGGAGTCAATTGGTAGTATCTACTATGTGTGATTTTTTTCATCTGGTCAATATGTTACTTTAACTAAAAGTCTTAAAGTTAAGAAAATTTAATGTTTCTGCTGTATTGCTGTGGAAATACAAAATGGTACAACCTCTCTGGAAAACATTTTGGCAGGTTTTTATGAAGTTAAGTGTACACTCACTTCGTGACCTAGCAATGCCACTCCTAACTATTTACTCAAATGAAATGAAAACCTATGTTTACTTAAAAGCCTGAACATGAATGTTTATACAGTTCTATTCACAGTCACCCAAAACTGGAAACAACCCAAATATCCTTCAGTTGCTGGATGGATAAACAAACTGTGCTATATATCTACGATGGAATACCACTGAGGAATAAAAAGGAACAAACTTGTTTCTCAAGTGTAATATCAAATTAGTACTTTTTCCAAACTAAATCTCACCAATAAAACAAATTTGAGGATATATTTTTTAAATGATAAGTAAAATCATACACATTAAATTTTCACCTGTACCTGACATATATTGGAAATCATAATTATTTATGTGTCTCTGTGTGTTTAAACTTGTACTAGGCACCATACAGTGGAGTAATTACAGAATCACAGGTAATCCCTTCAAGAGGCTCACTTCCTGGAAAAGAAAACATTTTAGGCAAATGTAAGAATGCTGGCCAAGCAACTTTCTCAACCGAGTTGATTGATGTCAGGGAAGAACAAACTTCCTCTTAACCTGGAAGGTTGATAAGGCAAGTTTCTTTCCCCATCCAAACAAGCAAAGACCATAAGAGAAGGAAAATGGGTTCCAGGTGAGAATACTCTTAGGGAGTTTTATATGACACAAAGGAAAGCAGAACACATTCATTTTCGTTCCTCCCAGCTGTTCTAATGGCATAAAGTGCTGCTGTCCTACCCATATACATCTGCTCACAGAATGGCATGTGCAGATGATTGCCTCCAGGTGTGTGCTTGAAGGAAAATCCTGAAAGTCAATGCAAACTGGAAACTTGGCCTCCAGGAGCAGATGCTGGTCTGCAGAAACCTGCAGACCTCTGCAGATATATTCTGAGAAATAAAGTTGAGATCAAGTTCTGAAAACCAGAGATGGCATAAATTAAGAACTTGGGAAATTATTTTTAGGACATCTTATATTTACATATTTAGAACATTTTTTGTATAAAGCTTCCGTGTGGTTCATGAATAAAAACCTTGGGTTCTATTTCTTCTCAAAGGTGAAACAGTCTGCCATTTATGTCAAACAGTTTCTATTTGCTGTGACACCTGGTCTAGATGCAAAGAACTTAGAGACTCCAACGGGGCAAAATCCATGTAAGATGAAGCAACTATGGAAAACTCAAAGACTGAATGATGATAGGGATCACTACAATGTATTTTCCAATACACCACTCCTCTAATTTAAAAAAAAAAAGTGTCAAAAAACAGGAAGAAATATCAAAAATATCATATTTACAAACACCTGAGTCAGTTTACTTTTTTTTTTTTTTTTTTTTTTTTTTTGCAGTACGCGAGCCTCTCACTGTTGCGGCCTCTCCCGTTGCGGAGCACAGGCTCCGGACGCGCAGGCTCAGCGGCCATGGCTCACGGGCCCAGCCGCTCCGCGGCATGTGGGATCGTCCCAGACCGGGGCACGAACCCGTGTCCCCTGCATCGGCAGGCGGACTCTCAACCACTGCGCCACCAGGGAAGCCCGAGTCAGTTTACTTCTTGAAAAATATTTCTCCTAAGAGCACTCTTGAAATGGCCCAGAATAAGCTAGAGAGAATAAAATGGAATAGAAGATTAAGTTTTCTGTTAAATAGCGATGAATAACATTTATTTGTGCATCCTGGTTGTCCCCATGAGGGTGCTCTTGTACTATCTTTCTATTCTAGAGGAGTTAATTAATCAAAAACCACAGTGGTAATCAAATTCTTACTTTGTTGCAGAATATTTATATCTAAGTATACTAATGGCCACGCACTTTTTTTTTTAAGAACGATAGCAAGCTACCAGAAAAGAATAAGGATATGCTTCTGGTTCTGTGCTTCTTCCCTCATAGGCTTTAGGCATTTTTGATATTTAGTTCCAGACATTATTTATTCTTTCAATTACTTACTAATTGTTGAATGTGAATTTTGCTAGTAGTAGCAGAAAAAGAAACTCAAAACAAAACAGATGCTGATCCTGACCTCAAAAATCTTAGGATTGGAGTAGCGATGATAAAACATGTAGAAAAGCCACAATGTAACTTAAAGTATAAATAAGAGAGATGCTGGTTAAGCATTAAAGAGTAAGGGACTGGAGATGTTATTTCCAGCTAGAAGAAGCCACAGGAATCATGGAGAAAGTAGCATTTAGACTAGGTCTTGAATATGGGTAGGATTTTGGAAGATGAATATGATAGAGGAATAACATTAGAGGCAGAAGGAAAAGTTTGATATACAGTTCCATGTTTTCTTTGTTTTCTTTGCAAAATATCTAAAATAAGCAGAAAGAGTAGATTACCACACTTATATGGTAATTAATCATTGGCACAAAAGGCAACTCACATAAATATTCTCTGAAAGTCTAATTTGTTTAATTGAAGAAGTAGCGATGTGTTAATATGCAGCATTATATTAGAGGTCCTAGCTAACATAATAAGAGAAGAAAAAATAAGAGGTGTGAGAATTTAAAAAGAGAAATAAAAGAGTCATTATTCACATCTGATATAATTTTCTTTTTTGGGTTTTTTTTTTAACACCTTTATTGGAGTATAATTGCTTTACAATGGTGTGTTAGTTTCTGCTTTATAACAAAGTGAATCAGCTATACATATAAAAATATCCCCATATCTCCTCCTTCTAGCGTCTCCCTCCCACACTCCCTATCCCAACCCTCTAGGTGGTCACAAAGCACTGAGCTGATCTCCCTGTGCTATGCAGCTGCTTCCCACTAGCTATCTATTTTACATTTGGTAGTATATATAAGTCCATGCCACTCTCTCACTTCATCCCAGCTTACCCTTCTCCCTCCCTATGTCCTCAAGTCCATTCTCTATGTCTGCATCTTTATTCCTGTTATGCCCCTAGGTTCTTCAGAACCACTTTTATTTTAGATTCCATACATATGTGTTAGCATATGGTATTTGTTTTTCTCTTTCTGACTTACTTCACTCTGTATGACAGACTCTAGGTCCATCCACCTCACTACAAATGACTCAATTTCGTTTCTTTTTATGGCTGAGTAATATTCCATTGTATACATGTGCCACATCTTCTTTATCCATTCATCTGTCGATGGACACTTAGGTTGCGTCCATGTCCTGGCTATTGTAAATAGAACTGCAATGAACATTGTGGTACATGACTCTTTTTGAATTATGGTTTTCTCAGGGTATATGCCCAGTAGTGGGATTGCTGGGTCATATGGTAGTTCTATTTTTAGGTTTTTAAGGAACCTCCATACTGTTCTCCATAGTGGCTATATCAATTTACATTCCCACCAACAGTGCAAGAGGGTTCCCTTTTCTCCACACCCTCTCCGGCATTTATTGTTTGTAGATTTTTTCATGATGGCCATTCTGACTGGTGTGAGGTAATACCTCATTGTAGTTTTGATTTGCATTTCTCTAATGATTAGTGATGTTGAGCATTCTTTCATGTGTTTGTCGGCTATCTTTATACCTTCTTTGGAGAAATGTCTATTTAGGTCTTCAGCCCATTTTTGGATTGGGTTGTTTGTTTTTTTGATATTGAGCTGCGTGAGCTGCTTGTAAATTTTGGAGATTAATCCTTTGTCAGTTGCTTCATTTGCAAATATTTTCTCTCATTCTGAAGGTTGTCTTTTCATCTTGTTTATGGTTTCCTTTGCTGTGTAAAAGCTTTGAAGTTTCATTAGGTCCCATTTTTTTATTTTTGTTTTTATTTCCATTTCTCTAGGAGGTGGGTCAAAAAGGATCTTGCTGTGATTTATGTCCAAGACCAAGAGGGTTCTGCCTATGTTTTTCTCTAAGAATTTGATAGTGTCTGGCCTAACATTTAGGTCTTTAATCCATTTTGAGTTTATTTTTGTGTACGGGGTTAGGGAGTGTTCTAATTTCATTCTTTTCCATGTAGCTGTCCAGCTTTTCCAGCACCACTTATTGAAGAGGCTGTCTTTTCTCCATTGTATATTCTTGCCTCCTTTATCAAAAATAAGGTGACCATATGTGTGTGGGTTTATTTCTGGGCTTTCTATCTTGTTCCATTGATCTATATTTCTGTTTTTGTGCCAGTACCATACTGTCTTGATTACTGTAGCTTTGTAGTATAGTCTGAAGTCAGGGAGCCTGATTCCTCCAGCTCCAATTTTCTTCCTCAAGATTGCTTTGGCTATTCAGGGTCTTTTGTGTTTCCATACAAATTGTGAGATTTTTTGTTCTAGTTCTATGAAAAATGCCATTGGTAGTTTGATAAGGATTGCATTGAATCTGTAGATTGCTTTGGGTAGTACAGTCATTTTCACAATGTTGATTCTTCCAATCCAAGAACATGGTATATCTCTCCATCTGTTTGTATCATCTTTAATTTCTTTCATCAGTGTCTTATAGTTTTCCACATACAGGTCTTTTGTCTCCTTAGGTCGGTTTATTCCTAGGTATTTTCTTTTTGTTGCAACGGTAAATGTGAGTGTTTCCTTAATTTCTCTTTCAGATTTTTCATCATTAGTGTATAGGAATGCAAGAGATTTCTGTTCATTAATTTTGTATCCTGCTACTCTACCAAATTCATTGATTAGCTCTAGTAGTTTTCTGGAAGCGTCTTTAGGATTCTCTATGTATTATATCATGTCATCTGCAAACAGTGACAGCTTTACTTTTTCTTTTCTGATTTGGATTCCTTTTATCTCTTTTTCTTCTCTGATTGCTGTCGCTAAAACTTCCAAAACTATGTTGAATAATAGCAGTGAGAGTGAGCACCCTTGTCTTGTCTTTATCTTAGTGGAAATGGTTTCAGTTTTTCACCATTGAGAATGATGTTGGCTGTGGGTTTGTCATATATGGCCTTTATTATGTTGAGGAAATTTCCCTCTATGCCTACTTTCTGGAGGGTTTTATCATATTGGGTATTAAATTTTGTCAAAGCTTTTTATGCATCTATTGAAATGATCATATGGTTTTTATCCATAATTTGTTAATATGATGTATCACATTGATTGATTTGCATATATTGAAGAATCCTTGCATCCCTGGATAAACCCCACTTGATCATGGTGTATGATCCTTTTAATGTGCTGTTGAATTCTGTTTGCTAGCATTTTTGTTGAGGTTTTTTGCATCTATGTTCATCAATGTTATTGGCCTGTTATTTTATTTCTTTGTGACATCTTTGTCTGATATAATTTTCTATCTGGAAAATGCAAGAGTAACTACAGAGCAACATACAAAAATTAATAATGTCTTTTATGACAGCAAAAGCTAAGGAGTAAGAATAATAAAATTTGGAGTAGTTCTAATAACTCAAATATATTAAGTACTATGGTCTAGCCTTATATTATTTCAGTTACTCTTCACAACAACCCTATTAAGTGCTATTATCATTCCCACATTAGTGCTAAATAAATGGAGACACATGTAATAAGTGGTAGAGACAGGATTTGAACTCAGGCATTGGGATTCGGAACCCAGACTTCTTAACCGCTATCTACTCTACACTAAGGGAAAATGCCACTAACAATACTGGTATAATCAATAATGTTGCCAAGACCAAATCTGACAAAACAAGAATGAGGACTGTAGAGAGAAAATTATCTAATTTTAAGGAAGGACATTAAAAAGCCTTTAAAAACTGGAGACATATTCAATGTTCAGAGTTGAAAAGACTCAGTAGCATGAAGATGCTATACTCCATAATTGATTTAGGGATTCAATGCAAATACAATCAAAATACCAAGTTTTAACTTCATAGGTTTATCCTAAAATTCATATGAAACGCAAATAGCTAAGAATGGCCAATACAAAAACGTAGAACTCGCTCTAGTACATACTGAAACATAATATAACAATACATTAATTAAAATGATATGGCATTTGTGCACACAAAAACCAATAGATCAATTAAATTAGGCTGAGAGGCCAGAAACAACCCCACACATATCTGGGAATTTGGCATATGGCATTACAATGCAATGAATAAAGGATGTTCTGCTCAAGGAAAAAGGCCAGAAAAATTGGTTATCCATATGGGATAAAATAAAATAAGAAACCTAACACACTCTATACTCCAAAATAAGTTCCAGATGGACAAGACTTAAATGGACCTCTTGCATTAGAAAAGAAGAAAATATAGTGAAAAGTTTTATGACCTCATGATATGTTTTAAAGTTTCTTTAAATAAAATATCTCTTATCAGAAAAGATTGATAAATGTGTCTGCTTTAAAATTAAAATACCTTTAGGGGGAAGGATGGATTGGGAGTTTGAGATTAGCAGATGAAACTATTTTATATATATATATATATATATATACATATATATATAGCGAGGGAGAGAGAGAGAATGGATAAACAACAAGGTCCTACTGTATAGCAAAGGGAACTATATTCAGTATCCTGTAATAAACCATAGTGGACAAGAATATGAAAAAGAATATATATATATATATATATATATATATATATATATATATATATATAAAACTGAATCAGTTTGCTGTATACCAGAAATTAACACAACATTGTAAATCAACTATATTTCAATACAATCAAAGAAAAAATAATTAAAATACCTGTACAAAAGGCACTATGAACATTTATAGACAAATGAAATAGGAAGAGAATATTGGCAATACATATAACTTAGGGGCTTTTTGGTAGAAAAATGGGCAAAGGGTATGAATAGACGGTTTACAGAAGAGAAACCTCACAAACAAGTAAACCTATATTACTTTGCTCAATCTCACTGGAAACCAGAGATATGCAAATGTAAATTAAAATAACAATGAGATAGGATTTTATACACTTTAAATTCACCAGATGTAGAAGGACACATAGAGTACCATACCATTTATGTAAATTTTAAGCATGAAAAACAATACACTATTTTGTTTACAGGTTGCATTTTTTTAACATCTTCACTGGAGTATAATTGCTTTACAATGTTGTGTTAGTTTCTTAAATGTCTTAAAAACATGAAAAGGGAGAAAACACACCAATGTCAGACAAGTGATTGCCTATGAGGAGGAAGGGAAGTGAAGGAGATTGAAGAAGGTAAAAAAGGAATTTTAGCTACTTCTAAAAATGATTTGAAGCAAATACTGCAAGCTGTCAACATCTGTTACATCAGTATGTTGGTTACATGCATGTTTGTTTTATTATTTCCATACTGTTCTGTAGCTTTGGAAATTTTTAAAATATTTTTTAAAGTTCAATGATGATTTTTCAAAACCACTATATTTCCACCATTTTTTCATGTATTCTGATTATTCCAATGAACATACTTGCTACTTCAGTTCATATAGTTCAGGGAACATAAAGAATGAAATTCAATCCCTGCCCTCAGGAGTTCATCGTGTGGTGGGAGAGTTGTACATATAAAGAAAGAAACGATAATGAGGCAGCAGGAAGTTCCTGCAGGTAATAAAAACAAAAAAGAAAATTAACTTCAGAATTAGCTTAATATACATTACCTATATCTTTTCTCTACTTGTCTTTAAATATCTTAAAGGAACCATATTTACCTATTATCTCTCCCTTCACTCTAACCCCATAATTTTAAATACTGTCTACCTCTTTCTGCATCTATAGCCTAAACATTGACTCCTTTCGAAAGTCTAGTACCATTGGGTATTCAGGATGTCCACATTATTTTTTCTGCACTCACATTTTTGTTTGACTAGGCGAAACCAGACCCATTAAAAGTAAGACTGATGATTTGCAAAATAGTGAGTCATTTCCACGTGTATGAGCAATAAGGGATTACTTTTTATAATTTAACAGTAGTCTCATTCTCCAACTAGAATGATAAATGATAGACACCACACTTCAAAGCACCACTGCAGTTATTCATTGGTCATTCCCTTTTAGAATAAGCTCAAAATAGAGACAAATATTTTAAAAGACAACTTAATGTGCATTTGTAGGATACATAGAATTATAACTGGAGAAGGGGAAAAAGAAGGTATTTGAAAGAATTCTGCAAAAATATTTTATTTTTCCAAGTATGAGTGGGGGTTTGTAAGAATAAAGAATTTGAGAAAAGAAAGAAAGAGAGAAAGAGAGAAAGAGAGAAAGAGAGAAAGAAAGAAAGAAAGAAAGAAAGAAAGAAAGAAAAAAAGAAACTTACCAGAAAGGGAAAATTAATGATAGCTAATCTAAGAATACTGAACAGGATTTTAGAAATAGATGTGGAGTCCATTCTCTACGTCTGCGTCTTTATTCCTCTCCTGCCCCTAGAAACATTTTTTTTTAACATCTTTTTGTTTTTTTTTTGGTACGCGGGTCTCTCACTGTTGTGGCCTCTCCCGTTGCGGAGCACAGGCTCCGGAGGCGCAGGCTCAGCGGCCGTGGCTCACGGGCCCAGCCGCTCCACGGCATGTGGGATCTTCCCGGACCGGGGCACGAACCCATGGCACGAACCCATGTCCCCTGCATCGGCAGGCGGACTCTCAACCACTGCGCCACCAGGGAATCCCTTTTTAACATCTTTATTGGAGTATAATAGCTTTACAATGGTGTGTTAGTTTCTGCTTTATAACAAAGTGAATCAGCTATACGTATACATATATCCCCATATCTCCTCCCTCTGGCATCTCCCTCCCACCTCCCTATCCCATCATATATGTGTGTTAGCATATGGTATTTGTTTTTCTCTTTCTGACTTACTTCACTCTGTATGACAGATTCTAGGTCCATCCACCTCACTACAAAAAACTCAATTTCATTTCTTTTTATGGCTAATATTCCATTGTGTATATGTACCACATCTTCTTTATCCATTCATCTTTAGGACACGGCGAGCGGGAAGGGAAAGCTGGGATGAAGTGAGAGAGTGGTATGGACATATATACACTACCAAATGTAAAGTAGATAGCTAGTGGCAAGCAGCCGCATAGCACAGGGAGATCAGCTCAGTGCTTTGTGACCACCTAGAGGGGTGGGATAGGGAGGGTGGGAGGGAGACGCAAGAGGGAGGGGATATGGGGATATATGTATACGTATAGCTGACTCACTTCATTATACAGCAGAAACTAACACACCATTTTAAAGCAATTGTACTCCAGTAAAGATGTTAAAAATATGTATATAATATCATTTATAATCACTTACTAAAATAAATAGTTCAGTGTAATTCTATCAAAACTTGCACAAAACTTCCATGATGAAAACTACTACAAAATGTTAATGAAAGAAATCAAGATGACCTACTCAGATATACTCAACTTTCTTTTGACAAAGGTGCAAAAGCAATTCAATGATGGAGGGATAGCTTTGCCAAAAGAAAAAGAAATAGATGGGGACATTTGTTATAAAACTTTGATGTCTAAATAAATGCATCTCTTGCATGGTGGCTCTTGAGGTCGCTTCTCAGAGAAACTGAAAGTTATTTTTGAAATCATGGTATTATGGAACAGGATACATAAAGTATTTTTGTTGACAGTATCTTAAACATGACCTGCTTCAATACAGAGTAAGTCTATTATTTTGAAATATAATACAGTTGACCTTCATATCCATGGGTTCCCCTTCCACAGATTCAACAAATGGAGGATGAAAATATATATTTTTTTTAATTTCAGGAAATTCCAAAATACAAAACTTGAATTTGCCACATGCCTGCAACTATTTACATAGCATTTACATTAAGTATTTAAAGTAATCTAGAGATTAAAGTATACAAGAGGATGTGCAGTGGGCTATATGCAAACACTACACTATTTTATATAAAAGACTGGAGCACCCAAGAATTTTGGTTTCTGCGGGGGCCCTGGAACCAATCCTCAGCAGATACCAAGGGATGACTATGTTTCTAACAGAGTTTGGTCTCCAACAAAGTAATATTGATGTTCTAGAGTGCAAAATAGACCTAGGAATTTAATACCACCGTATAATGCAAATTACATAGTTTGCTAAACCACAGCTTTCACAATTTACTTCCTAAGAAAAAAATTCTGAGAATGTTTTTAAATATGCTAACACTGGCATAGAATTTGTACCGGGCTGTTGGTAAGAAATTGCTGTTACTTAAAATTTCTTTATAACTACATTTATGGAGGTATGAAAGATAGTCCCAAAACTAAGATAGAAAGCTGTTTAAAAGATAAACTTAGAAGCTAATTCCTGATATTTCTACTTCACAAATTAGAAGAAACCTTCAAATATTAAAAAGAAAATACATAATACACCAATATTCACAAAGAGGTGAATATTGTTATGGCCTCTTCCTTCCCCTACCTTATGTTGTTTTGTGTCAAAAACCTAAGAAAGACTGGAGAGACAAAGACCATCATGACGGTTCTCTCCCCAGGGCTCTGGCACAGACTCAAAGTATAAGAAAGAAGGGAAGGGATGACTGGGCATGAGAACAAAATGAGTAAAAACCTTATGCCGGATTCAGTTCTACATTTTGCAATCTCAACTCTCCATTGTCATTAGATGGAAGTAACACTCCTTCCCATAAGATGTTTGTTTTAATTCCCTCAGAAAAAAAGTCCCAGTGGACCTGTCTTTCTGAAATTTACAGCCAACCCTAGCACAATTGAATTTAATGGAATCTTTGCTACCTAGTTGTAAAAGTGGTAAGATAGGAATAAAGATAGGTACAGAGTTTAATCTGAGGGAAGAGAAAGCAGGTAAAACATTTCAACATAAAATATTGAAATCAGTTAAGTTCCCCAAATAAGCAAAATTAAGAAATTGCCTTAATTTTTATTTTCTTTCTACCTAGTAAAACACATATGATTTCTATGACTTTTCTATTGGCTTTTTTCCCCTAGGTCTCTGCTTTCAAACCAGAAAGGAACCTACTTAGCAAAATGGTAAAATCTATATAATAAAATGTATGATATTTAAATAAATATTCAGGAGAAAGAGTAATATAATTTACATAATAAAAATGCCTAATATTTCACATTCTATGCAAAATTTAGTAAAATTCTGGACAAAGGAAAAATTATATATCTTTAGATTTCCCCAGCAAAGATTCTTTTTGAATTTTTGCTACTTAACTGTGTGACCATGGAATTTGATGTAATGCAGGGTTTCTCATCTTTGGCACTATTGAAACTTTGGGCTATATAACATTTTGCTGTCTTAGGGTCTACTCTTTTTTGCCAAATGACCTAAAATCCTGGAAGGAAAAAAATAGATGGCAAAGACAGTACCTAGTAAGCAAGAGTACGTCAGGGAGGCAAGTGGATCATCCCGTGCACCATAGGATGTTTAGTTGCATCCCTGGCCTCCTCCTCTTGATGCTAATAGCAACCCACATTCCTACACACACATACCAGCCCCCCACTGTAAGGAGAGAATATGTCCCCAAACTGTCTAAACATTTCAAATGTCTACTGAGAGGCAAAACCACCCCTGGTTGAGAATTACTGATTTAATGCTTTGTCAAGTATAGAGAAGCAACAAATATTTACTGTGTGCCTATCATATTCAAAGCTGTGAATTATGAGTCATCATATTGTGAAAATACAGTGTTTGCTTTTAAGAAAGTTACTATGTACTTGGTTACTAAATTTACCTGTGTGACTATCTAAAGAGTAGAAGATTATAAATACAAAGTCAAAACTACATGTACATGTATATCATGTCACATATTGATAGATAGATATATAGAGAGATAGTTGTCCAAAGAATTATTGTGGCAATCCCACGCTACAAAGATATTTTTAATTTTCAGATATACTAAAGCAGACTTTGTTTTATCTGAAATGATTAAGTAACTCAAAAATGCAATGTTTTAAAAAGCAAAAAAAAAGACAGACTAGTAATTTAGAATCTTCATCTGTTTTAAAGAATCAAGGTGAAAGAACCTAAACAATAGCATTTTTGAGTTTATATCTTATATAGTTAGATTAACATAAATCAAATGATGTATTATAGACTATAAACAATGTCAGTATTCTTACTATTTACTCAGTCTCTCAATTTTAATATGGACAAAACAACTGCAAAAAGGGGGCAAATTATGTCTGTCCTTGCTAAATGCAAAACATCTACTAAAAAGAGTTGGCAGTAAGCAATAATTTTGATCAATTTACATAATAAATTCAGGGGGAGATTGGAACATGCTGACAAGCATTATCCCAATCTTATAAATTTGGATTTATGGTTATATGTTTATTTGGTATTCCAGAATATTCCTCCTCAAAAGCAAGGGGATAGTTAAATAACCTCAGAAGGTCCAGTTCATATGTAACTTCATGTATTGGTTACATGGAAGGCTTGATAGGGAATTTACTCAAAGAGAAAACTAATATTTTATTATATGCTGCATAATGAAGGAAGGAATTGTACACATCACCATACACTTTTCGATTAGTAAAGAATTTACCATTTTTTTACTAATTATCAATATTTCATTATTGGCAATGACAATTTTTACTTCTAAGTTGAAATTGTGTAACTACCGGGTACTAATTATTTATTAAGAAAATGCAAAAGCAATTTTGCTATCATCTAGTTTGTTTTTAATGAACAAAACAAACATCACTCCAAGATTAAGAAAGTTTTGGGTATTTGTTACTAACCTCATGGATCCTCCATTATTATTTTCTAATTATAACTAGAAAGTACCAATGATTGTTCTGGACATATAAAATGTTTCATGTAAAATGCTGTCTTGCTGTTGCATCTTTATTCAACATCAACTTCCAGATGGAAACTATTTTTCATGGTTCATAAAGCCAAATCCAGCTGCTACATTTGGACCTACATAAGAAATCCACATTTTATTGCCTTCTCAGTGCTTATAAAACTATTGTTCTTGTTTCTTTGGCCATGGTGCAACCCACTCTTCTTAGTGCAAATGAGATATCCAAAAAGAACCTGTAATGTCTTTATAGTTGATTACTTAGCAGTGCTATGCGTAATAGGATCCTGGTTTTACAATATTTTCTAGATACCTAAGCTAGCTTAAACAAAAACAATCTTCAACGGTAACCATAGATTGAGCGAATTACCGAAAGTGTTCATACAATTTCTTATGAAAACCCACAATGGTTATTAAATACTTCTGTAATCTTAGCTTTATTAAGAGACAGGAAGTGCACAGCTTCCTTTCCCTTCTCACTCAGCTAATCTGGCTCTTTGATGGTCATGCGTTTGGAATAACCATGGGGTTTCCACCACAGCATCGTCTTCCCACAGCTAAATGGAATTAACCCTGTCAAGCCTCAAGAAAAAAAAAAAAAAGAGAGAAAGAGAGAAGAAAAGAAAACGGAAAAAAAAAAAAAGAATACATCTCATTGTTAGAATAGAAATGCATTTGGAACTTTGAGTGAGTAGCAGCTTTGTTAAAATACAGCCCATCTGTGCTTAGGACATTTTGGTAGGGCCACCAATAAAAAAAAATCAATTTCAGAAAACGGGAGTTAGCTTGCAAAACGACCCACGGTTATGCTTTATTGCTACCTGTAGATGTCAAACATTTGGTATCTTCTCAATCACGTTCATTAAGTATTTTTTTAGATTCTGAATTAACATCTGCTACTGTTTTTAGCCAAAGGACCCACACTCCCAGAAGGAAAAAAAAAATAGATGGAAACGTCAGCACCTAGTGAGTTAATGTAAGAGTATGACAGGGAGGCAAGTTTTCTATGAATTGGGAAGCACAGACCATAGTAAACCACTGGATAATCCCTGTCCCGCTGAGTGGTTGCCCCAGAGGTCTGATACAGTGCCAAAGCCTCTTATGCATACTGAGACAAAGCTTATTTCAAGCCAAATTCAGTTCCTAAAGCCACCATACTGCTCCCTGACAACCTCCAGTCGCACTGCCTCTGTATTTGTGTTTCCTGCTGTTTATATTTACTTGTTCCCAAAGCCACAATAGCTACAAAAACAAATACGTGTTATGCAATGCTTTGTATTGATGCAGGTAAAGTGCTCTGCTCCTTTTTTTACTTGTACGTAGCTTGTGCAAATAGGTTTGTAATATATACTGAGATTAATTTGGTAATTATAGACCAGTTTAGAAACATGCATTAAACAACAGGTCATATAGCCACCATTTCTATTCCAGAATAATTCTGTCTTGACCCTTGAGCAAAGATGAGCAAATGTGTATTCAAAAAGAAATTTATTTGAATTGCCCATTTCCTTTGCCTTGTCAGGTCCCAACTGATAGTCTGTTTCGATTTTTATTGCAATCTTTTTGAACTTTGGCAAAGGATTGTTCTAATTTATCTGATTTGAATGTTTGCAACATGCTTTCAAGATATTTTTTTAATTGGACTAAATAGAATATAGGTGATTTCAGGAAGGTATTTTTAAGTCAATTCTATTCATTCTTCATAAAAATAGGATTATGCCCATTGTGGCTGCATAAATACATAGCTTGCAGAAATGTTTGTAGTTTCTCTAGTACAAGTATGTCACTGAAATCCTCTAATGTAATCTGACAGAGGTAACAGAGTAACTTTTTATAAAAGGAAAACAAATAAAGAAGATTAAATTAAATGTAATCACATGTACAGCTCAAAAATGAAAAAATGCGCTTTAAGCTTTTTATTATTTAAGGCTAATATAAGTACTAAGAGTAAGTGGTTGGTGAATGTATCTTGTATCAGTTTAAAACTCTGTACTCAAATAAAAACTTTGGGAAGCAAAAAGAAAATAATATTCCTGCTATTAAGATATAGATGTCTTTAGAGCTCATCCTTTTACCTATACTATAATTAGATACACTATTTAAAACTGGAAAATATATAATTGAATATTAATTAAACAGAATATATGTCAAAATGTTAAATTTTTCCATGGATACATCACAAAAGCAAGCTTTGAGAATCTATATAGTTATGAGAACATACAGCCTTTCTTTTTCAGTTATTCTTTTTTTTTCTTCTTTATTTAGGGAGTTACTCAAATTCAACATAAGTTAGTTAAATTTTAAAATTCATTGTGTTCCTTTCCAGAAGTGAATGTTCAATCCTAGACACTCAAGACAAATATAAACATAAATAATAATTAAAATAATAATCTCACAATGTAATTTTTAGTCGTGATTGTGCTAGAAAACCACAATCTTATTTTCAGACACTCTCTTTTCTAACCCATCGTGGACAGTTTCATTTCTAGTCTTATAACAGAGTCCCATACACCAGTATGAAAAGTGGAAACTATTGAGACAGAAAAATAGGTGTAAATTTAAGGCCCAAAATAATGTCAGTATATAAACAGGCAAGGCACTGTATGCCATCCCATTTCACTGTGTTTATAGATTTAACCAACATATTTGGCAACTTATTTCATTTAAATGACTAAAGTTCGATAATTCCAAAAACATTACACCAACCAGGGGACAGCTTAAGCCACAGTTTAGTAATTTCCTTCTTAAGTGAAGAGCAAACATTTTGCTAGTGTTCTTTTAAGTGGAAATGGCAATCAGTCAGGGCAGAAGGACAAAAAATGAGTCAGCTAATAGATTAGAAAGTGATCCCATACTTCCAGACTGAGACTTAGAAAAATGACAGAAAAACTTTTACAGAATTGTTACTCATCTTGAACTTATTTTCAGTTTTACTGTATTATTCACATGAACATATACAGCATGAGGCCCTTCAATTGTTTACATCCATCGTTTAGTACCAAAGGGGTGGAAACTGTGGGAAAGGAGTAGACCAATGGTTGTCAACTGGCAGTGACTTTGACCCCCAGGAGACGTTCAGCAGTGACTGGAGATACGTTTTTTTTTTCAGCACGCGGGCCTCTTACTGTTGTGGCCTCTCCCGTTGCAGAGCACAGGCACCGGACGCGCAGGCTCAGCGGCCATGGCTCACGGGCGCAGCCGCTCCGCGGCATGTGGGATCTTCCGGGACCGGGGCACGAACCTGTGTCCCCTGCATCAGCAGGCGGACTCTCAACCACTGCGCCACCAGGGAAACCCTGGAGATACTTTTGATTATCACAGGTAGGGAATGAGGTGCTACTAGCATCTGGTGGGTAGAGGCCAGGAATGCTGTTAAACCTATTACAGTGCACAAGACAGCCCCACACAAGAAAGAGCTACCTAGCCCCAAACGTCAACAGTGTCAAGGCTGGAAGACTAAAACCGAACAAACAAAAACAACAAAACAAAATAAAAGGATGCTCAACTGAGATTTTCTGTTTTTCTATTGTCCCCTCCTTCCTGGAGAAAGATAGATAAAACTCATGATAAAACAACTGTCATCACTATCACCTTTGTGATTTTATTGATGGCTCTAAATTTCTAATTTAAAATGATATTTTAAAGTTCCCAGGCTGTTCTTGTGAATATCAACTTTTCTTTGGAGTGTTGTCTCTTTCTCCTGGTACTTTAAATCACAGATGCTACTTTTTTTCTCATCCTCAGGATCAGACACTCTCAGAAGCAAACCCAGCGTTTTTCTGAACCTAGCCTATGTCATCATTTGCACTTTTAAGATGGGAGAAGGAAGAAAGGGATAAACCAGGAGCTACAGTCCCTTATCCTGGGAATTGTCTAATAAGCTAACTTTACAAGGATGCCCCCAATGGAAATGACCAAACAAGGTGGGAATGTGGTAGAAAATTCTAAACTCATACGTCATCCTGGCGTTTGGATGCACACTGTTTACCCTCATTTAAAAATGAAGACAAGAAACACAACAATCCTCTAGCCCAGCACGTCCCAAAATATATTCCTCACGATAGCCCCTCAAGAAAAGGATTCAGTGGTCAAATGATATTAGCAAGCATAGCAAACAATTACTGCCATGCTTAGAAATTCTCAACACACATTATACAGTAATGATTCTGAGAAATGCTGCAATAGAAGCTCTACTTTTACTGTTTAATTAACCTAGTGTTTCTCAAACTTGACCAGATGAATTTTTTTACTGTGATTAATTTTATTGTCCTCACTGCACCTGTTAACATTTAGGAAGCACCAGCCCAGTTTTTCTAATGTAGAATAAAATCATTCCTTTTCATCAGATCTTAAAGAGCATATAAGCTTATATGTTTTACATGAATCATGAAACATAATCTTTTTATGATAAAAAAGAATCTCTGAATGTTCAAAAACCACCTAGCTAATGCCATGTACTAATTACTGAAGAAGTTAAACTCCACCAGGTGCAAAACAGCCTCCGATTAAAAACATTATTTCCAGCCAAAGGCAGAAAGGCTTTCTAAAGCCATCTCATTTCATGCTCCCATGAGCCTGTCCAAGTAATATAAAAAACTAAATGATCAAAATTACTCCTCTCAGTTAATATTTCTGGACCTGGAACCATCTGATCACTGTCCAACATGTAGAACTTAAATACTGCATATTCATAAACAACATGTGGTTATTCTCCTTTTCGATTTCAATTTTTTAAATTAATCTTATTTCCCTATCACTCCTGCAATCTACATTAAGTATGTGGACTAATGATAACAAAAGGATTAAAATATATAAAGAATTGCCCCAACTGCTTTATATGTAATAGCTCCCTTCCAACAACTGAGCAGTAAGACTATTATTCCCATCTGAGAACCGAGAATCAAACTGATAGCACACTTTGAACTACTGTGATAGATTTAACTGGAATAAGCATTTTACACTTAGCAAATATTGTGCAAACATTATTTCCTTTGTTTCTCATTTTTAAAAAAAATTTGTAAGGTAGGTATTCATCCTCTTGTTTTGTGTGTGAAGAAATGGAGGAAGATCGGTAACTCTCCCAAGATCACAAAGCCAAACGATGAATCCAAAGTGAACCTTATCCAAGGCCATTTCTGCTTTATCCAAGGTGCTGCTGCTGCTGCGTGATTTCAGGCCTTCTGGGAAACTCTTCAGGCTTGCCCCCAGCTCTTATGTGGGACAGCAGAGAAGCACTCACTAAGCTCTGAGCTGCTTGTCCTTTGTGGCTTAGCTTGGCTAAGACACAAGAAGAGACAGTTGAGAATAACAATTATTTGGATGCCTGGAAATACTCAGCAGGTAAAAATGACTTGTGCTAATAGTGTATTTATTAAGTAAAAAATGGTTTTCCCTCTTTTCTAGTTGGAGTTTTCCTGCATAAATTAACTTTGTTTAACCTCCAGTGTTCACTGGTATTTATAGTATGTCATTTCTATGCCACTACACTAATAATAATAGTATTAAAAATATTAATGAGAAACAAAGGAAGATGAGGAAACAGATACCATAAAGATAATGTTTACTATTTTCTACTAATTTTATATTAAAACAGCATAATAACATTTACCTATTTATTTTCTGGAAGATACACTTTTTTTTTTTTTTTTTTTTTTTTTTTTTTGCTGTATGCGAGCCTCTCACTGCTGTGGCCTCTCCCGTTGCGGAGCACAGGATCCGGACGCACAGGCTCAGCGGCCATGGCTCACGGGCCCAGCCGCTCCGCGGCATGTGGGATCTTCCCGGACCGGGGCACGAACCCGTGTGCCCTACCATCGGCAGGCTGACTCTCAACCACTGCGCCACCAGGGAAGCCCTGGAAGATACACTTTTAATATTTAGCTTCCCAGACTCGGTACAGAATTTACCAAAGTATGTGCAGTAAATAAATAAAACAGGATTTTTTTTTGGTTTTAGCATTTTGTATAAGGAGTATTACAAAATGATGAAGGAACTCTTTAACAGGAGATTTTATTTTTCTTATCTTAATCTAATTTCTCACAGAAATGTTATACTAGAAAAATATAACACATATTGATTTTCTTCTTAAGCTGCCGCCTCCAGTAAGTAATATTTTGGTGACCTTAAATATTATATCTGGGCTTCCCTGGTGGCGCAGTGGTTGAGAGTCCGCCTGCCGATGCAGGGGACACGGGTACGTGCCCCGGTCCGGGAAGATCCCACATGCCGCGGAGCGACTGGGCCCGTGAGCCATGGCCGCTGAGCCTGCGCGTCCGGAGCCTGTGCTCCGCAACGGGAGAGGCCACAACAGTGAGAGGCCCGTGTACCGCAAAACAAAAACAAAAACAAAACAAAAAAAATTATATCTAATTAGAAATCCAGGAAAATGAGATGTTTGTGCATAAAATTGAACTAACAAAGTAAGAGATGTTTGTGCATAAAACTGAACTAACAAAGTAACCTGACTCAAAACAGAAAGTTTTCCTTCCTCTATATAAACTAGTCCTGAATATTTTAAATTTCAGCACCCAATTGCATTTTTGAATTCTATTTACCAATGTGCTTAGCTCTCTACATACATTTTATCACAGCTGTTGTATAAATTATTCTCATAGTTGATAAAAGGACAAAATCCCTAGCAGTCTCTCAACTATGGCCGAATTATCTTCTGAGGCTTAGGATGACAATAATAGCAATTACAACAATACTAATAGATAACCTTTAGTTTTTGCTTTGTGCTAGGCTCTGTGTTAATTGAGTTTAATCCTCAGAGCAATTCCATCGGAAGAGTATTATTATGACTCTAAAATAATAATAAATATGAAACTGAGGCTCTGGTCTTACAGCCAGCAGGGGTGAACCCAGGAATTGTAGCCAAGCATCTTAACCTGAGAGCTAAAGCTTTTCACCACTATGTTATATGACACCCAGGAAGCACCAAAGAAAACCTTGACCTTGATATTTCCCTTGTTTACATTTTCCTCTTTGTGCTGTCGGAGCAGATTGGGTTGCCAGGGAAGTTTGAGAACTCACCAGACTTTCTGGAAGAACTTCAGACTAAGAATACCTTGAGACCATGCCATATCAAACCTATCTCCAGAGTCATTCCAGTTTAAAGTCACATTCTAGAGCTTCCCAGGAGCCGTCTTATGGGGGGAGGAAACCATCAGTCAGTCACCTGAACATCTGTAACAGTGAACAGCTATTTCAAGAAGCAGAGCTTTTCCCAGTGCATTTTAAGCCCTCTCTTGGGAACAGAAGCTTACCCCACTGGCTTATAAAACTGAAAACAATCTCTTAGTCCAATGATGGATAGGGCATCATTGCACAAGATGTTTCCTGAATAATATCATCCTATTCTTGGATAGCTTAAAGAGAAATTAAAGAAAAGAAACAAATTCTGGGACTCTGGGCTAGTAAGCAATCTGTATGTTGACTGTATTCATGATGAACAGCAAAAGTTTAGAGTAAATTGAAAATATCCTAAAGCCATAAACTGGAAACTTCCTGCAATTAACCATATTCTTTAAGTGACGTAAGGAAAAAAGGAAGCCTAAAGAAGAATGAGAAGTGGGAAGGAAGGAGGAAAGTGAGGAAGGAGTAGAAAAAGAGAGAGGAAGGAAATAGTCAATTAAAAAAATTTATAAAATTCAAGTGCCCTAATCCCACTGAAGAGTCAACTTGTAGTTTTGCTATGTCTCACATGAGCTGAAAATTTTGTCTAGTCCTGACGTATTCCTGGGGTGCATGATATGTAAATGTAACCGATGTGATGAGGTATACTATCAGATAATATATGTGACTTGTTTTTTTTTTTTTTAACATCTTTATTGGAGTATAATTGCTTTACAATGGTATGTTAGTTTCAGCTTCACAACAAAATGAATCAGTTATATATATACATATATTCCCATATCTCTTCCCGCTTGCGTCTCCCTCCCTCCCAACCTCCCTATCCCACCCCTCCAGGCGGTCACAAAGCACCGAGCTGATCTCCCTGTGCTATGCGGCTGCTTCCCACTAGCTAAATACCTTACTTTTGGTAGTGTATATATGTCCATGCCTCTTTATCGCTTTGTCACCGTTTACCCTTCCCCCTCCCCATAGCCTCAGGAATAAAGACTTGTTTTTTTAAGATGACATTTTAGTGATTTATGTGAATCTGTTTTAATGCATTTATGGAAGTTCTGTAAATCTAATTCAGATATGTGAACTGAATTTTTAGTTCTATATGATACCACTGTTAGAAAAATATATTTTTCTTAGAAATGAATAAAATGTGCATGTGGGTGTAGATGTGTGTGTTTTCTACACAGAGTTTCTATCTCTTTTAATGTTATACTTTCTGTATGTTTGCATGTTGGCTTCACATTCAACATACCTGAAGGTGTATATCTGAAATATATGTGATTAAACATTTGCATATTACATTTATATTTGTAAATAAAATAGGAGAGGTTATTTAATTAAATTCCATTTTCGTATTTTTATAAAGTGAAAAATAGCCCCCTTGAGGCTCCTGCTACATGATAGTATCAAAATCACTTGTTTAATTAATTGATTAATATTGCATACATTCATCTTTTCTTATATTATGTTTAACTGACAGAAAGTACCTGGTCACTAAGTAAGTTGAAGATGATCTCAGACATTTAAAATTATTGCCTCTTCTCTTCCCTTTCCATGAACAAAGAGAGAATCAGGATGCCTATGATGATGACAGCAGAGTATTTGTAGATGAGTTTTTTATTTTTATGAGAAAATACAGGTATTATGCAAAAGAATTATTAACACATAATTTTATACTTTAAATCCTCATTAGTAAAAATTAAATGTCATTTTTAAAGGCTAATGATTTATTTGTTTTAAAAGTTAAACATCAAATCAAATGTCTAAGAAAATATCCTAAATAGTCTAGAACTATATGAGGCAGGGAGAGAAATGAGGTGAAGGGCAGGCACGGGCTAGTTCACAAAGGGCCTTACAGGCCTGAGTCAGGCGTACGGATTTTTATTCTAAGTACAGGAGGAGGCCGTAGAATGATTTTATTTTTTTTAAGTCATGGTTATTGAGATATAATTTACCTCATGGGTATATAATTTGGGGTAGAAGCCCCTCAAAAGCTCCACTTTATAAAGATGGGTTTATTCTCTTGTTTTCTCCAGGGGACACTTAGTACTTAGTGTATCTATGGAAATGGCACTCTCTCTCATATATATATATATATATATGTATGTATATATGTATATATATATTATATATATGTACGTAATTATTATTTATGTTTTATTACATTCATATATGTGCTGGTTATATATATTCTCTCTCTATGTACTATATATATGTAACCATCGCACATGTAAATGTAATAAAATTCACCCTTTTCGTGCGTGGGTTTGAAGGTTATAGACAAAAGTATAAAGCTGTGTAACTACCACAGTCAAGAAATAGATCATTTTCATCACCCAAAAGTTCCTTTGTGTCCTCCCCCACTAGCCACCACTGATCTGATCTTTGTTCCTATAGTTCTTCCAGGATTTCATATAAATGGTAACATGTAGCCTTTTGTGTCCTGCTTCTTTCACTCAACATAATGCCTTTCAGACTCATCCATGTTGTTGTGTGTACCAGTTGTTCACTTTTGCCTAAAGAATTCCATTTTAAGAATGTACTATTTGTTTATCCATTCACTGGTTGATAAACATTTGGGTTCTTTGCAGTTGGGGCCAGCTCTGGAGGCTTTTAGAGAAGAAGTGACATGATTTGACTCACACACACAAAAAAAAAACCACTTTCTGACTGTTGTGTGGAGAATGAATTTTAGGGTGTCTAAAGTGGGAGGCCAGAGGCAGGGAAGCCAGCCCAGTAGTCCAAGTGACAGAAGTTGGTGCTGGTTCAAGTGAAGACAGAAAGAAATCAATACTTACTTTGAAAGCAGAGTGTAGAGCATTTGCAGTAATGGAAGAATGGGAAAAATCAAAAATGCCTCCTTAGTTTTTGTCTGGAGCACCTAGCTTATTGTGTACCTCTTCACTTCCAATTACCTAACCCCATATCACTTTAGCATAACCACTCTATGGGTATCATTTAGTAAAATTAAATTTGGGACATCAAAAGTTTGAAAATATAGAATTTTCCATGAAACCAACAATCTTTCATTCAGTTCCATAAAAACAAATCTTCTGTGACAGGCAGGTAACATCTAGAGCCTTTATAATAAGTCCCTCCAACACTATCTTTCAACAAACACAATTTAATTTGTCTTCAGAGCTACACTTGGAAAACTAAGAGTAGATCAGACAAGGTGGGAAATTTTAAATCCTGTCACATTCACATTTTGGTCTAAATATTAATTTAAGAAAAATGTTAGAACTGTAAGAGTCTTGCTTATACTGGGATGTCTAAGGCAGCATGTCATTCTGTGAGACATTATTCCCAAGGTGGTTCCAGTTCCAGAGAATGAACTAAAGGGAGTTAATTCTCCCTTTAATTCTGAGAATTGGGCACTTGCACTGCACAGTCTATAAAGAGCTTCTACCCAAAATCTCCCACTTCTAACAAAAAGACGCTGTGAACTGGATTATTCTTACTGTGCACTTAGTAATTTTGGAAGTTGAACTCATTGAGAATCATATTTTGGTTTTTCTAGTGTCTGAAGTGTATAATTACATAAAAGTAAGACTGCTTAATAAAATTGCTTACATTTATATCCAGACCAGGTCTTCACTTTGAGCTGCATAGAATAGAGTGTGTGTGCTTAAATTCTTAGAAAGCATTTTGGGTGAGTTCTACTTTCTCTGTACTTAGAGGCATATAAACATAAATTACCAGCAGTGAGGAACTGACCTTCACCTCCATCACCCCATAGAAAGACAAAAATATCCTTTTACTTACTTTTTAACCAATCCTATTTTTATATTTCTGAAAAGGTTTATTTGTAAAGATTCGTACTTCTGATTTTTAGCTTACTGATATTTTTTTGTCTGCACGTCTCTTCTGCCTTTGTTTATATTAACAAAAAAATCCATAACTTGAAAAGCATGTGATATTTGGTGAACCTATATAGTTAGCTCTATAGTGTGACAGCCTTACTTTGAGTTACAGAGTATATATGTGTGAATGATGTATTAGAACACACACGTATAGTAGTCGATAGTATGACATGCTGAGTGACTATATGTAAATGTGTGAATATCAATGACCATTAGCATCAAGTTTATAAAATACCTCATTTAGCTGCTTATTTTGTTGATTACATGCCAGTGTTAGACTTTAATAAGGAAAATTATTGCTAGATTTTTCCACATATGTGTGATTTTCTCAAGTTTTGCATTTCCATACCATATTGCTTAACTCAGAACTATAATACTGAAATAGATTAATTCTTGTAATAAAAAAAGCTCCACTGAGCTTTTAAAATAAAAAAAAAAAACACCAACAGATATTTATGTGTTGTTTTCCCGTGTTGTTGACATTGGTTTTTAAAGCTAATGGGAGTAAAAATCTTAAGTGTTCCTATTCCATGAATTGCCTTAGTGATAACATTGTTTTAATTTTTCATTTTCGAAACAAGCATTTAGTAGGTGCCTACACTGTACTGCACCTACATTGGGGATACAGGGATAACCGAGAAACAGCCCTGTCCTCCAAAGTTGACATTGCACCATAATGAGTATAAGTCAGTTCAAAACTAATAGTATCAAACTATGCAAATATCTATGCATATGATGAGCATATATATACACACACACTCACACACATACATTCACACATATATTTACCATCCCAAACTTTACCAAAGTACATATCCCTGCCACTTCACACCCTTTCCTCACCAAGCATTGGAAAGATCATCCCTGCCACATAACAACACAAAGATATATATAGATATATATATATATATATAGCAGCCATTTATAATTTTTATTTGAAATTTTATACTATTTTTATTATACATCATACATTTCATAAATATAATTTGGAATACACATTATTATAATCTATTTTAATCTATGACAAACTTGGTGACTTCAGCCAGTTTTTCATTCTCTCTGAGTTTCAACTACTTATCTGCAAAGTGGGGCAATAACACCAGCTTCACAGGCTCATTGTCAGGATTTTAGAGGATGATGTACATAGTGGCCAACAGCCGACATTAGAAAGAACTGAATAAATGGTAGCTATTTCCATTAGCAGCAGTAGTGTTGTCACTGCTAATCAAACTCGGCTGCAATGTTTATCGCCAACAATAAGCACAAGTCAGCTAGCTGGGTTGCTAGAATTTGGAATTCAGCTCGGTCACTTATACACAATATTTTACTCTCGGAACATCAATAAATCAGTGAAACTTTTCTATGTAATCAGCTCTGAGCATGTTCATTGAAATACAGTAGAATCTCTTTATCACACATTTATATTAAAACACATTGTATCTGCTTCTAGACTTGGTGTAAAGCCCTGGAAATATAAAGATATATAAAGGAAAGCTGTATCAAAGAGTAAAATCTTGAAAGGAAAAGACATTGGTGTACAACTAAAGGCAATGCAAGGTGGGGCGTGCTACAAAAGAAATACGTACAAGTTATTATGATGGGAAGAAGTGACAACATTTGAAGAAAAAATGGTTAGGAAAGGCTCTGTAGGGCTTTACATTCAAACCTTTGTAATAAATCATATATAATATTGATCTATTGTGTTCTGTATGTTATACTTGGGATACATGGCTACACATGTGCACAGACTTTTCTAAGTGCTAGGTGCCTTCCATCTCAAATCAAGTAGGGCATTTTTCTCCCATCTTATGCTAGATATTGTGTAAAACACTGGAAGGCATATTAAGAAATAAATGTGTATATTAATGAGCTAGCATATGTGCTTACTGTTACATAGAGCAACACAGAAACTTTCTCATTGAGGTCTTCTTAACCAATCTAATTGTACCTTTTTACTACTCTGTAATTAACCCACATTTGTTCTTCATAGAACTTAACAACACTAACTGAAATTAAATTCTTGTTTCGTCCTTCCTTCCTTCCTTCCTTCCTTCCTTCCTCCTTACCTCCCTCCCTCCCTCCCTCTCTCTCCGCCTTTCTTCTTTCCCTCCTCCCTCCCTCCCTTCCTTTCTTTCCTTCTTTCCTTCCTTCTTTCTTTTTTTTTTGTCTGTTTCCCAAACTAGAACATAAACTTCAGGAAGGCAGGAACTTCTCATGCTTCCCTGCTCTGTCCTCAATGCTGAGAATCCTGCCTGACCCCTAAATTGTAAAATTTGTAATAAGTGAAATTTGTAATAAGTGGATAAGTAATGAATAAGTGGATGTAATGGATAAGTGGATGTAATGGATAAGTAATGAATACACACAGAAATACATGCATGTATTAGCTTCATAATTCCACAAGAACTAACCCCATTCTTACCAGCCATTAAAGTTTTGAATTTATTGGATTTCTAGAAAACTTGTGAAATTGGTTGCCAAGTATAAATGACTCAAAAATGCATAACCAAATGAGTTCCATGAATTCTACTGACAAATATAAATGAGTCCTGTCTCCTGTTTACCATGATTCTCACATGCATCTTTTCTATCTATAAAAATAGCCATCATTAAAGTACAGCAAATATGACAATGGTTTATGAAACTTGCATATGGATATGAGAATATTTCTTAAACTCTACATCACAACTAAATATGTGAATTTATGTTTTGTTTAGTGGGGGGAAAAATCCAGCTGAACTGAAATTATAATCACATATTTACCAATATCTTAATTATACTGCCATGATATCAAAGCCTATAACATGAGGAGAATTTTTATCACGTCTCTGGTTTAGCTACATTTTTTTTTCTCACTCAGCCCCCAGGAAAATATTCATGAGGTAAAACTGGCAATACAAAAGTAATTATTTGAAAAAGATTATATGAGGTGAGTTGTTGCTTCTCTACTGGATGCCAGTTTAAAATTGAGCTAATTTGTTTTACCAGTAGCTTAAGAAAACCCCAGCACAGCGGCTCGACAATTATATCCAGGTGCAAGGACTTAATTCAACAAATTCTAGGTGGATGCTTCCAGTCTGCACGGTGGGCCCCATTCTCAGCTGTGGCTAAGAACAGATGCCTTGTAAAGCCTCTGTAAACACAATCTACTCAGTCCTTGAATAGAGATGTTGAAATGCTTCCAAAAAAGAATAATGAATGTGATATTACTATGACCATAATTCCAATACACACATCATTGAAGAAAATGGCATGGTAGGAAATATTTTAAATATATGAACAAAATAAGGAAAGTAATTTATTCCTTTGCATTATTCTTCCTTAACATAAAAGGTATACATACATATTTACATTGAAAAATTGTAAATGTTCATATAAATTTTAAGATAATTTGTAATGCTATATATCATATACACACAAACTAAATGTAAACTAATATAATATATATAAACTAAAACCATAAACACCAATATACACATAGCAAATGGTTTCTGAACGGGCTTTAGTGCTGCTTCAGACAAGTTTAGAATGTCAGATGAGGAAAATGAGCTTCTGAATGATAAATACGCTTGCCCAAGTTCATGAGGCAGCTTAGCTAGAGAGACAAAATCATAGCACAAGAGCCTGCAACTTCCCTTTTTTAAAGTCATGATTTTTTAAATCAAACAAATGTCAGGTTCTTGCCTTATTTACTTTTTAAATAACTTTCTTTAAATGATATTGAGCAAAATAAACAAAAGCATATCATGACTTCAGGGCTGGAAACATATAGCCATACAATGAGTATTTTATTTTTCCAGTCTACCTTTAAATAATAATCTTCTCAGAAACTGTTGTTTTTCACTCACTGTTAAGTTAGAACTGGAAAAAAATTCTAACTTAATATCGTAGCAAACTGACTTTTCTTAAATTGCCATAATACTTACAGATGTGCAGGCATATAATGGATTTAGACATAATTAAAATTTACTGGTAATTACTAGTATAGCAAGACTAGCTAACCATTCTCTATATACATCTCTATAACCTTCAGTTTGCCAATGTTGCTAAGTCTAAATATATGAATAGATGACTGTCAAGATTATTTTAAATTGGGAATTATATCATAAGAAATATATCATAAGACAGTTATTTTGGCACTCTGCCATTTCTCATTTCATCCCAACCAAGAGTTTTCGATCAAAGTTAGTTTTTATAAACAAATTTTTCTGTAAAACTTATGACAATTTCCACATTACATTTATTTAAAATTTTTTCTGTTATCATTTCTTGCTTTTAAATTAAGCCAGAAAGCTTTATTTTATTAAGAATACTCTGTAAACATTAACAATACTAATTAGAGGTATGTCAGACAATTTGAATTAAACCATTGGGTAGTGCTTATTCAGATGTAATGTGAATAGTCCGGACATTGTGAAAAACAACCAAATGGGACACACATAAAAAAACTGTCAAAATTCTAAACCAAGTTCAACCAGGCGTACAAGACTAGCTCCCATGAACTGAAAGGAAAAATTAAAAGCAGTAAGAGGTCCTGAAAAATCTTAAAGCTGGATAACAACTTTTCTCATCTTTTGCTAGTGGATCTTAAAGAAGACATTAATAAGCTTTAATAGACTACAAATTCTGAAGCAGAGATTTTAGATAATAGTAATCTAGCAATTTCCATCCTCATTATGCCCAATTTCCTCATATGTAAAAAAAGTAATTTGGATGTGATACCCAACGCATAACAGCAAGATCATAATTCCATTGTGATGTCCATACCCAAATAAGAAAGCTTAACTCAAAGAATCAAGCCTTAATTGCTTCATTGTAGAACACTGAAGTTGTCATATAGAAAGTCAACTTCCCATTTGAGGGAGAGAAGATAGTTTACCCTGAAAACAGTTTAAAACAACATAGCAACATACAGAATGTCTAAAAACAAAGATATGTTGACAATCATGTTTTTTTTTCTTTCGACGAATATTTCTTGAACACAAAAGTGTGCTAACAGGTATGAAAATACATAAAAACTTAATTCTGATCCTGCAGGAACTCAAATTCTCATTAGAAACAAAACACTATAATTAAAAATAATATTTAGAAGGATATAATTTTTAGTTAAAATACTTAATAAAATGTAGAGATTTTATTATAGTGTTTGAAATTTGAAAATGTATACATTTAAGCTAGTTAACCAGATTTAGAAGCTAGTTTCATTTTTCCTACTCAGGTGAACAAAAATTTATTATTCTGTTCAATATCCAAGTATTTGATATGGACTGCGAATGAAACATTAAAATATCTGACTTGTAGGACTTCCTTGGTGGCACAGTGGTTGAGAGTCCACCTGCCGATGCAGGGGACACGGGTTCGTGCCCCGGTCCTGGAAGATCCCACATGCCGCGGAGCGGCTGGGCCCATGAGCCATGGCCACGCCTGCGCTTCCGGAGCCTGTGCTCCGCGATGGGAGAGGCCACAACAGTAAGAGGCCCACGTACCGCAAAAAAAAAAAAAAAAAAAATCTGACTTGTAAACTGAACTCCAAATAATGAACAAAATCCAAAAATCTTAATGTTCTCACACAACAATTTAACCAGAGATAAGAGAGAGAATTCCCAGTCTCCTGTGATCCTTATCACAAAGCCTACCATAGTCCCTTAGCGCCTATGAGTGACCTTGGAGATGATCTAATACAAAGCTCCCATTTCTCAGGTCAGAAAGCCAAGGCCCAGAGACAATGAGTGACTTGCCAGCTAATTAGTGACACAGACTTAGATCTCAGGTGTCCTCTATTTCAGTCTGGAGAAACCAAATACTGTACTATGTTAATCCTTACCTAAAATTTATTATTTTTTCCACATGTAAAAAGTAGATGCTGAAGTTGTTGGCAGTCTAAAGAAAGAGGAGTTTCAAAGCACTCAAATTTACAAAATCAAACTGTATCATATGAAAATTGTGTGAACATCTATCACCACCCTCTATCCCAAGTTATAGTGGCAGCATTACAGGAAAATTACTGTTTATTTTGATAAACCCATGAGATAAATGAAATTTGAGCATTAAAGAGTATTGATCTTGCTAAAAGTGCTAAGTGACCCAGAATTTCTTAAGCATAGATAGGTAGAAAGAAGCCACTGGGGAGAAGAAATATCTCCTCTTGAGAAGGAAGAAGGAAATATTGCCTCCTGGTATAGAAAATTACTTTAACTTCTTGAAATCACTGAAAATTATGCTGCCCATGTTAAGATAAATGTTCCACCAATACCCAAAAGTCATACCTAAAAGTAAACACGTCCTATTCTTTATGCTCTGAAACACAGCAAAAGAATGTGTCTTGTAACTTATGTGAAAGTGGTGGGGATAATGATAAAGTCATGAAATATCATTTCTCTGTTGAGTTGTTAATATGATTTTTTTTTTTTTCGGTACGCGGGCCTCTCACTGTTGTGGCCTCTCCCGTTGCAGAGCACAGGCTCCGGACGCGCAGGCTCAGCGGCCATGGCTCACGGGCCCAGCCGCTCTGCGGCATGTGGGATCTTCCCAGACCGGGGCGCAAACCCGTGTCCCCTACCATCGGCAGGCGGACTCTCAACCACTGCGTCACCAGGGAAGCCCTGTTAATATGATTTTTAGGACAATTTCACAATATAGTTTAATTTTAGCTTCAAAGAACATTGTTCTTAATTTCAATTTTTTTATGCTTATACTTCACAATAGGTAATTACAAGTGTAATCATTATTGGTCATTGGCCATTAATTTGTTTCAGCGTATGTACCTCAGTGGGCAGTAATTACTGCACAGCCTTCAATAAGATATCATTAACAAAATGAGAAGACCAGAGAAAATATGTTAATTACTGTAAGTACTCCATTGGTTCCTCCCTGGAATAAACAAGTCTAACAATTAAGATCACACTTACTTTTTGCCAGACTATATTATGCAGTGAAAAACAGAAGAGAGAGAAAAAAAAAAGGCAACACTACATAATTTGAAGAGAAGATATTTGGGAGGATTAATATTATTTTCCCTTTAAATTCAAGTCAGCAAATCTAATGACCCAAAGATAGAAGGCAGTTCTTGCACCAAGCAGCAATTTCATAAAAGCTCATTGTTAACAATGAAGGAAAAAATTAATCGACTACTGTACCCTGTTACAATTACGATGAAAAATATCTCAAAATTATGGAAATGTTTTAACATTTTTAAACTGTTGTAGAGCAACTTAAATTGATTTCCTATTAGTCCATGTAAAAATAGACTGGGCCATGTTTTAAAGGCTCCAATCAAGAACTTGTAATATACCAAACTCACTTAGAACATAACTGGTTTTGGTGACCAGTGTAGAGTTCCAAGTATTTCTTAGCATGGTATTTACAGTACATTGCTAACATGAAAGCATAATCAAAATTCAGTTCTCTCTGGCTTTTAATCCTCATTGCTCCAGTGCATTGCTCAGAACTTTCTAAGCATGTTAGTTTTTCCTAAGCATTTGTTTTCTGTGTCTTCAGATCTATATATACATAAATATACATTTCCCATCACTATTCGTTTAAGCCGTCTGCAAACTGAGTTTGCCGTGCATCTCAGATCCAAACCCTGCAGCTGTTCCTGCCTTTCCTTTATTGTCCTGAGCAAGTCACATCTCATTTCACCCTCATTCTTCTGCAGTTTCAGGCCTTTCCAATCTCTCTTCCAACTGCTCCAGCTGTACCTTTTACAACCCAGCTGTTGGGAGACTTTTACAGAGACCCTCCCTCTTCCTGACCTCAGGCCATTCCGACCCTAAGTTGCAGATTCTGTGGTCCTTTTCTATTTTTAACTTTTTATTTTATATTGGAGTATAGTTGATTAACAATGTTGTGTTAATTTCAGGTGTACAGCAAAGTGATTCAGTTATACGTATACATGTATCTACTCTTTTTCAAATTCTTTTCCCTTTTAGGTTGTTACATAATATTGAGCAGAGTTCCCTGTGCTATACAGTTGGTTATCCATTTTAAATACAGCAGTGTGTACATGTCAATTCTCTGGTCCTTTTTGATGTTCTCTCAGTCCAATTCAAGTCCTTCAAACCCCCCTTGACCTAAGCTATTTCAAGTCTATTTGGACTTCATTGTGATCACTTGCAAAATTACAGGATTGAGGATAAACAATTAAAACTCACACGTCACCATAATTATTAATATTTATGCAGTATATATTTTTCCTAAGTTTAGGATGTGTACACTTCAATAAGATTTGCAAATAGTATTGTCTGGAATAGTAACATCAATAATAATTGAAGTCTAAAGACGACAAGCTACACAGACCACTACGGCTCACTACAGACTGCCTTCCCAGTACTTTTTATAGTCCTTTTTCATAAACTTGAACAGCTAGACGTGTTCCTCTTTGAATGGTCAGAAGAGTCTTTAGCAACGGTGATATCGCAGAAGTTTTCAAAACTAACAAATTAGCAAATGCTTCAAAATACAACTAGTCAATTTAAATATAAAACAGTCTCTGTCTCTGACCTCCTCCTTCAGGTAACCTTTTTTGGTATTCTAGATTCGGTCTCTTTCTTATGTTCCCAGAGAACCCGGGACTTCCCTCTATGAGAGCACTTATCATTTTGAATTGTGGTTCTCTGTTTGTCTCCTCCAGCAGACTATGAAGACTTAAGAAAAATGGATTATGTATCTCACACACAATGTGTGCTTGATGAATTAATTGAGTCAATGGCCTTAGGTTTAAAAAAAAGTTTTTGAAGTTAACAAGTAGTTGAGAGGCAAGTTTAGACATTGAGAATTTCAGTTTAGGTATTTTAAAATACCTAAATGGGAATTCCTTTTTTGTGTGATTTATTTGTCTGTTGTTTATAGAGTCAGCCCTCTGTATCCACAGGTTCCACATCTCAGATTCAACCAACTGAGGATAGAAAATATTCTGGAAAATAATTCCAGAAAGTTCCAAAAAGCAAAACTTGAGTTTGTCATATGCCAGCAGCTATTTACACAGCATTCACATTGTATTAGGTATTATAAGTAATCTAGAGATGATTTAAAGAATATGGGAGGATGTGTGCAGATGACATGCAAATACTATGCTGTTCTATATAAGTGACTTAAGCATCTGTGAATGTTAGTATCTGTTGGGGGTTGGTTCCTGGAACCAGTCCCCCACAGATACGGAGGCACATCTGTAATTATTGTCTCAATTCCAAGTACCTATGCCTACTAGATTTGAAAACTACTCTATTATTCTTTTAACTTTCTCAGGGCCATTCTGAGTATTTAAAGACTAGAGTATCTATCTGAAAAGTTTCTGATTTCTGTACAACGTGCATCAATTTATCTGCTCACAGAGATGTTTATATATCATAGAGGTACATATATACATACCTATAACTCATCTATCTAATAACAAAGGCCATATTTCCATTTCATGGAAATAGTATTTCTATAGACACTACATCTCAGGAACACACAGGGTCTTACTTTCACTAAAAATTTATATAGCTTAAAATAGGAAAGCAAACAAGAATCTAATTAATGAATTTCCTAATAAATTATTTCCATTTAATATACACATAAACATAGCAACAAATCTAAATCTGAGAAATCCATAACTTTAAAATAAAAGTTAAATCCAATATAATTTTAAATAATGAAAGAAAAGATATAATTATCATTGAAATACAGTCAATCTATGTGGTCTCAGGGTATATCCAAACATTATATTTTAAAATGAGCACATAGTGGTCATTAGCTACTCAGAAAATGATCATCAAAGTAATGAGAAAAAGTAAGAAAGCTCACGAGATGCCTCAAACTTTACACCTCTTTAAAAGTATCCTTAATGTTTAAAGCTAAACTTAAAAATTAAGCTTATCTTTGGCTACTACTGGCCATGGGAATTCATAACTTAATTATCAATACAACAGTAATGTAATTACATATCCTATTTTTTTTTCAAGAAATACATGAAGCCAAAGCTGAGGCATGATTCTGAGGTCCTCTCTAGACATTCCTTGGACTAGTGTTGCCTTTACCTAATTTTGTGACTTGCAGCCACCTGTAGCCAGAAGTCATTTTGAACTCATTATCACAATAAGAATAAACTTAAGTACCTTATTTTTTCATTTGAATTTGTTATAGCATAGGTGTCTCATCCTTCATAATTTTAAGAAAAACCTTAGTCTCCCTACTCCCTTCTATAGCCACAATAAAAACCAAAGCATCAGTTACTGAGTTGGGGAGAGGCAGGAAACTGCAACTCCCTTTTTGTGTTAAATGTATAGAATAGGGTACTGTTTCCCAATAAAAACAAGCTTACTTACTTTTCTTGAGTTCCCTATAGCACAGGCCAGTCACTTAGTACAACAGATGCTCAAGTATGTGATAATTGATTCTTTAATTCACACAAAAATAAAAAGGACACTGTAAGTGCAATTTTCAGCTTCCACCTAAGGCCCCATTACTCAAAAGGAAAATGTCATCCACTGGTACACTCATTGATGGTAGGAAAATAAATTTCTGGAGGAAATTTGGCAAAGTGTCAAAAGTCTTTTTTTTTAATTGCATACCATTTGACCCAGAAATTCTACTTCTGGGAATTTTTTAAGAAAGCAACTTGGCTAGTAAGCAAAAGTACAAGAATGTTATTAGAGTACTGCACACAGTCATGAAAACTGGTAATAACCAAAATGTTTAACAAGAAATTAACAAGGAAAATAAATTGCAGTACAATCAAACAATGATACAAATAAAGAAAAGTAGTTGAGATGCATTGACTGAGTAAATAAACAATGTTGTACATATAGAATGTATAGTAAACAGAATGTATAGTAGTGTGTGAGCCTGTTTACACACATATTTGCTATGGCACAGAGACAATATGCACATCAACTTGCTTCCCCTCCAGACTGGGCATATTGCTTGACTACGTTCCCTAGTGTAAGCAGAAATGTATTGATAGTTCACCATTTTGCGGTCTAAAATGTATAAACACCTCTCTTACCATCCTCTCCCTCTCCCCACTGGCTGGAGGTCAAAGGGCAGGAATCTCCTGTAGCAGGCTTTCACGCTGGCACTGCCCGGAGTGACCGCATGGACCAGAGCACCCCTGCGCCGCTCCCCCCACTGCTGGCAATCCCCTCTAAGTAAGAAAGAAACTCTTGCGTTAAGCCCCCAATATTTTAGAGGATATCTGTTCAGCAGTTGAGGTATCCTGACTAATATTATTCATATAAAAGAGTGAAAATACTATATATATCAAAATATTAACAGTATTAATAGTCACTATTTTATATTTTACATTGCTCTTGCTTAAACACCTATTTTGTAATAAAAAAAACTCACAAATGGTTTTTCTCGACCCCTAAAGGTATGATTTCCAAATATAGAAAAACGAACGCCTGTCTTTCATTACCACAATACATTTATGAAATATAAGGGAAGTATAGAATTTCACTAATCCTTCCTAAATTATGCCATGTTCTGGTGTGACCATACTCTTCAGAAAATAACTTAAGCATAATATACAATTAGTTGCTTTACAGGGGCATTTTTGCCTTGGTTAATGTCCTTAACAAAAGCCATAAATTATCCTCTTAACAGTTGCTACTGTGGAGCAAAAGCTCTACTACAAGTTCATTTCCGCCCCTCAAATCCTAAACAAATTAAACACCATCCTACACCATCTCTCCGACATCTCCACACTTGAACAGATCATCTTGACTAAACACGTCAGACCTGACAAATTCTTTAGCTCTTAGAGTGAATTTAACTCAGTTTTGAGCCCTCTGACATACCAGTCAAAACTCTGTTAATGTGATTTACAGTTAAACATAAAAACATCATTAAAATAACGATAAGAGGTTAAGGCCTCGAGCTACAAATGTGGAGAAGAGAAGGCTAGGCTGTGCTCCTGAGCTCAGTGAGCCTTGCTCAGCCAGCACTGCCTTGGCTGGGGCCTTCAGAGGGTCTTCTGTCAGGGGCACCTCAGCCAGAGCCAACAACACCCAAAGCATTTATAGTCTCTGCATAAAAGTATGCTAAAAATGTCTTGATTAAAAAAAAAAACAGCATTATTGTCTGATTCTTACTTTGCCTTTGCATAAAGATTTTACATCACCCTTTCTCTATACCCACTTTACAGGTGAGGAAATTGAGGCTAAGTTCAGGACAGTATCACAAGCTTATAGAACAAAGGTGTAACCCTTCCACTTCTACCACCATAATCTATCTCAAGCAGGCTTTTTCACTGTTTTCCTTCTCTTTCTTCCATGAAAATCCTTCCCAGGAAAATAAATCACACAAGTCTGAGCTCTTGCCCACCTTGATGGCTCCTGAGAACTTCTGGCTTGCCATCTCCCATACTGCTTTAGTCTGCAGATTTGATTTAACTTGTCTGTTTCTATTTGAAGATTTTTCTACATGTACTAGGCTAAATTCTCATCACTCAAAATCTTTCATCCCCATAGGATTGTCTGCTAGCCATAGTATTACCTCTGACCAGACTGTGAACTCTCACAGACAAAACATGTGTCGTATCCAGCCTTGTTTCCCCAGATCCTAACATAGGGCTTGGCTCATTATAATTTCTCAAAAATAAATATGTGAATGAATGACAGAAGTTACTTTATTTTTAAAGAGATATTAAATGAAATGAAATTCACAGTTTCTGAATGACTCATTGCAGTATGTACCAATGTTTCTAGTTCTGTTAGAATAGTCATTTCAATATCTTCCTACCTACCAAGAGTATCTTTCTAACCCTGGCTTTGCCTAGCCAGCAATTAAAGGCTTTTAATTGAAGCCCACAAGTATTGCAAATCTGGGACTCAAAACATTGCCCTTTATAAAATTATCTAAGTTGATTTTTCTTAATGGTAGGTTTACAAGTTACTAAAGACACTTCAGTCATTCATTCTTTCCAAAATTATTTACTGAACAGCCACTAAGTTCTGGAAACATGGAATTTAATGATGCATTCAATCCAGTTTCTGTAGTCAAACAAGTGAGAGACACAAAAATCTACTTTTGAGATAAATATTTATCATTAAAAATTTATATGCTGCCTAGTTTACCAGGGTTTGATTATTTTATATTAGTATTAAAATACTTTTCTTAAATAATCTTGAAAGGGACTATGAATCCCGTCATTTATATATTTTCTTAAGTTCTTGGTTTTCTTTCTAGGAAGGAATCAGGTACTTAGTCCTTTTGGAAGGTAACTACTGTATCTAAGGAATTGTTTCCTCAATGCTGTAGGTCCTGTTGGTATTCTCTCACTCGCTGGCTTGCTTTCTCTTTCACCCTCGCTATTGCTGTTTCTCTTTTTTTCTTTATCAACCATTTTACCTTTGATACCCTTTTCACAAAGGGGCTTAGTAACCATCTTTGTTTCTGCTGAAATGGTTTCCTAAGCCAACAATATGGAACGTTGCTCTCTGCTGACTATCTTTATGCATCCGGCCCGATCTTTTTCAGTTGTCATGTTGGCACTCATAAAACACATCTGGGACCTCAGGCTACGCTGAATCTTGCAAGAGGAGGGCATCAATGAAATTTTGGAATCCTCCGTTGATAATAATCCATTCAATATAGCACCTGGAGTGTTTTTTTCATTAGAGAGAGTAAGCGCTGTGCTAAGCCACAGTGATGCAGTTTGATGGAGCTGCCCCTGGAATGTAATAAAGAGCAGGGGACACGCTCCTCAGAGTGTGTTCCTGGATTAAAAGCCAATGGTTTAAGAGTTCACTGGAGAACCCAGACAGGGAGAGGTACTTACTCCATGGCTCTTGGCAACACTGAGCACATCATTCGTCTATTCTAGTTAGCTATTTACTTCCAGGTGCAACTCAAAGTGTAGTGCAAAATTTTATCTTATGTTTGATCCTGGCAACCTTAAAAACACATTCAAGCCTATGTACTCATCCAACAGTGAAAATGCTTTTACTGCTACTGGGTTCAAAATATAATACCCATGCAACTGGAAGCTGTGTGCTCTCCTTAGTCTACACTTTGGAGATATAGTACAAAAGCTGGTATTTTCTATTTTAAAACATGTGATATGATTGGGGAGGGAGATCTGAAATTTTGCTCTTTGCTTTATTTGCAATTGCTATTAAAAACAAGGATCTAAATAGAGATTCTTATCTTTTTCATATGAAATTAATAGCTCTACTACTTACTTTTACAAAGTGAAAAAAATCCAAGAGTTTTTTAATCTAAACAGTCTGGGGAAATTGATGATAATTCCAAATCCTAGGTTTAGATGATTGAATTCAATCATGCTTTTTTTGCAAACAAGAAGTATTTCAACAGTCATTTCTTCAATATTCCCATTAGTGACTTAAGGCTGAAACTTCAATTTGAAAAACAAAAAAAAAAATTGATTTTGTTATTTCTTTCACCTTTGTGCAATAGTATATTTTGCAAAAATGACTATAAATAACTTCGTTATTCTGGGTACCTCTGAATAATTCAAATGACTTTTTTTCCGCAAAGAATAAGCATGTACATTAAATCACTCATCACATAAACGGAATTCTTTCACAAGCATATTGACTATTTCCTATCATAGTCAGGATCCTATTTTGAAAATATCTTGTTACATGTACTCCTGCTGACCTTTCTTCATTGAAGAGCGTCAAAATAACTGTGAAATAAGCTTTTAAATAATAGCAAAATCATCAACTATTGGTATAAACTATATTTATGATAAAAAGAAACCTAAAGAACATAAGTTTGCAAACATAAAAAATGAGCAGATGTTTTCTTAAGAACTTAAACCTCAATTCATAATTTTTTAAAGAATTAAATGCTTTAGATACCTCTGTATCACCTAGACAACATAGCTCAGTTTCTCCCAATGCAGTCTAACATGGCCCAACTCCTAAAACCAAATCCACACAAAACCCTATTTTAATTGATCAAAATAAATTGATATTTTCTGAGAGGAAAAGGTACAAAATATCTTCATTATAGCTTCTCTTCTTATTTCCACTTAAAGATGATAAATGATACAGCAAAATGATATATCTGTCTGCACTATTTGGGAACTTCCATGATTTGTAGAAAAGTTTTGTTTTTAATTAAAGTGTATTATACAACTTCAGAATTTTTCTTCTTTATTATGCCAAGGAAGCATATGGAAATTTGAACTCTGAAATATTACTGATTTGTTCTGATGCTAGAGCATTTTGCTCCTATGTAAACATTTCCTGTGACTTGAATATGATAACTTTGTACCCTAAAAAGTACATTATTATAAGTAGCATATGGTTTTGGTTCCTGAACCACGAGTAATATGCAAAAACTCAGTTTGCCAAACGACTGATTGTAAACATTTGGTGCACCCTTAAGCTAAAGACAGAGATAATTACTGAATCTGGTTTTCCTTTTTTTTTTTTTTTTTTTTTTAGCAGCCAGCTCAATTGTAGTCTCTTTCTGATTTTGCATTTATTTTTTCAGCAGCTGACTTGAAGTCTCCCTGCATGGTTCATAGATATAGACCAAATATTCGGGTCCTGCAACCCCCTAAGTCTGAACACACAGAGGTCAACCTCAAGATAAATGACAAACAAGTTAATGATATACTTTACACCAATGATTGTGTTGAGTATATACCCTCTTAGTTCATTCTTTCATAATCATAAAAATATCCACTTTCACAAATGACATGGACTACCTCTTTTAATTTATATATTTTTAAAAACCTAAAAGTGAGTAAAAATGATTGAATTTTTATGACTTTTCAAAGGGCTTTAGACCTTTATGAATTATAAAATACTAAATATGGAACTCAAAATACTAAATTTAGAGTTAACTCTAAATACATATTTAAAAATTTAAAAGAATGTATTAATTTTAATATTTTATGAACTATTTTTCTTCTAAAAGGAGAAAAATTTATACATACATTAACTCATTGATTTCAGTGTTTCCCAAACATCCTTGACCCGTAAGAATGACTAAGAAACCACAAGTTCACTCTTTTTTGATTAAAATTACATATATGTAGCTATAAACATAAACACTGGCATAGGCATGGATACTATAACATGGATACTATAAAATACTGGACACTTTTTTATGACAGATAGATAGATAAATAGATATAGGTATCATAACACAGGACCTTTTATCACATTCCATAGTTATAAACTGAAATTCACTCTTTTTCAACAGACATGTATCTAAAAAATTTAATCAACTCATGGAGAGAACAAATGCAAACCAGCCACTAAAGTTATTCTCTACACATACAGTCATCCTTTGATATCTGGTGGGGAAGGGGAGGGATTGGTTCCAGGAGCCCCCACCAATACCAAAATTCAAGGATGCTCAAGTCCCTTATATAAAATAGTGTAGTACAATGAATACAGTTGGCCCTCCATATCCATGGGTTTCACATCCATGGATTTTGATCCATGATTGGTTAAATACATAAATACAAAGCCAGCAGATACAGAAGGAAAACTGTATTACTTTAATCATGTACCTACTCAATGGTCCTTTTGTTCACAGACTTATAAGAAGACTGCATTTCTGAATTTATATAGGTTTTTAGCTGTTACATGTTTAAAGTTAATTACAAGGCCATTTTGGATTTAACAAAATTAAACATTTTTGAAAGCACAATTTGAAAACTTTGACCTACTTCGTTCATAAAATTCTGGAAAAATATAATTAGAGAACAAATAAATCTAAAAGTTAAATTAGAGTCACTATTCCATATTTCTAAAATTATCTTACTCCTAAAGCCAGTCAGCATTTGCCTGCAGAATGGTCTGAATGAATGTGTCTCAAATTTTAATGTGTATACAAATCACCTGAATATCTTGTTAAACTGAAAACTGATTTAGTAGTTGGATGGTAGGGTCAAAGAATATTCATTTCTAACCAGTTAGACTCCACCAAGAAACTGTTAGAACTAATAAATGAATTCAGTAAAGTTTCAGGGTACAAAATCAGTATACAAAAATCAGTTGCTTTTCTATACACTAACAAGGAACTATTCAAAAGAGAAATTAAGAAAACAACCCCACTTACAATAGCATCAAAAGAATAAAACACTTAGGAATAAATTTAACCAAAAGGTAAAAGATCTATACACTGAAAACTATAAAACACTGCTGAAAGAAATTTAAGAAGATACAAATAAATGGGAAGTTATCCCATGTTCTTGGATTGGAAAAATTAATATTGTGAAAATGTCCACTACTCAAGACTATCTACAGATTCAAAGCAACCCCTATCAATATTCCAAAGGCATTTTTGCATTTTTTTACTGAAATAGAGACAATTCTAAAATTCATATGGAACAAGAAAAGACCCTGAATAGCCAAAGCAATTTTGAGAAAAAACAAAGCTAGAGACAGCACACTTCTTGATTGCAAACGATCTTACAAAGCTACAGTAATCAAAACAATATGATACTGGCATAAAAAACAAACATATAGACCAATGGAACAGAATAGAAAGTCCAGAAATAAACCCACACATACAGGGTCAACTAATCTATGACAAAAGTGTCAAGAATACACAATGAAGAAAGAATAGTCTCTTCAGGAAATGATGTCAGTAAAAGTGAACATCCGCATGCCAAAGAATGGAATCGAACTCTTACACCATATACAAAAATTGACTCAAAATGGATTAAAGACTTAAATGTAAGACCCCAAACTGTGAAACTCCCAGAAGAAAACATAGGGAAAAAGCTCCTTGACATTGATCTTGGCAATGATTTTTTTTTGATATGACATCAAAAGAAACAGGCAACAAAAGCAAAAATGAACAAGTGGGACTACATCAAACTAAAAAGTTTTTGCACAGCAAAGGAAACAGTCAACAAAATGAAATGGCAACTTACAGAATGGGAGAAAATATTTACAAACCTTATATTCTATAAGGGGTCAATATCCAGAATAAATAAGGACCTTACAAAACTCAATAGCAAAACAAAACAAAACAAACAGGGCTTCCCTGGTGGCGCAGTGGCTGAGAGTCCGCCTGCCGATGCAGGGGACACGGGTTCGTGCCCCGGTCCGGGAAGATCCCACATGCCGCGGAGCAGCTGGGCCCGTGAGCCATGGCCGCTGAGCCTGCGCGTCCGGAGCCTGTGCTCCGCAACAGGAGAGGCCACAACAGTGAGAGGCCTGCGTACCGCAAAAAAATAAAATAAAATAAAATGTTGAGATTCAGAGGTCGTCTGTTACTATAGCATAACCTACCCCAACTAATACAGTAGGTCCTTCTTGTATTGTATCATTATGGTAAAAGTTTCCCATAAGCCCATCCAAAATCATATACCTGCCTGTCTTAGTTCAATATGTATAATTAGAAAATGTTATATTTTGGTCTAAAATTATATATTATTCTATAACTAAGAAATTTCAGAAATATAAGAAACCCTGAGGAACACAAGAAGGTTAAAGGTCTTGTCAAACTCTCAGAGTAATACATTCAAGGATCACAATCCTGATTTCCTTACTATCAGTAAAAAGTGAAACAAGACCTGGAATCCAATGAATTGATTGTGCAGGCAATCAATGTGGCTAATTTAGACTAAAAGCTCACAAGTCCACAGATACTAGTAGATCCTTGTCTTCCATTTGCTACCAACACAGAGCTAGGCATTGAGTTGCCTAGCAATAAAAACAAGACACAAGGAATGGTTTAAAGGAATTAAAACAATTAAGTTTAGAGAAGCAAAGACTCCATAAGAGCGATAGCGATCAAGTATTTTTCAAGAATTTGAAACTGGAACAAAATGAAAACCTATTCATCTTGACCCTGTTTTGGTGTGGCATAGCAATTTTCTTTACACGCTGTAGTCACAATTAGGTTGTAGTTTGTAAATAATTCACTTTTCATATAAATGAGAGCAGATTCAAATATCAAATATTTAATATCCTTAAAATAATATCACTCTCACTTGCATCCCCATCTGCTTTCTTGAATGGAAAAGGTTGGACTGATAAGCCAAAAAAGATACGTAATCCACAGGCTACAATGTCCATGCAATTGCCTGTGAATAGCATATTGTTCATGGAACAACACTATGATGTATGTTGCAGTGGATAAAAAGCTCAGTATAAGAAACATTAGAACACAAGGTTAATCACGCATTAGAATATGTTGATGAGATATTCTTGTTTAGTTTCAAGAATAGAAGTTTTAAGTTACTATCATGGATGGTTTCAAGTTTTAAAATGTCACTATCATAATATATTCTAGAGATTTTTAATTTTCTCTAAGTCCTTTTAATTTTTTATAAAATTAAATATATACTGTGCCAATTTTTTTTGCATGCTAGTTTGTGAGCTGGAAAAGTCAAGGGCTACGTTTTCATTTACATTAATGCTTATAGTATCCCACAATGCCTAACACGTAGTCTGTACTCAAAAAGCAGTAGATAAGTTTAACTGGATTCATTATCTTCAACATGGTCATTCTCCCTAGAATATTTACCTAGAATTCAGATCCTCTTCTATAAGAGGATACATTATACAGCATATAATGCCTCTTAAAGACAGCATAAGAAGGATAAAAGGTAGAAGGATTAAGTTCGAATAGAACTTAATATCTTTATAAAGATATTTACTCTTACTTGACATGAATTGAGATGGTTGAAGTGAATAACATGCAAAGTACACTTAATAAGTTAGAAAAACAGAACCAAGAAGAAGAGAAAAACTAAGTATTTTAGCCAAAAACATTATTTAGTTCATATGAAAAAATATCCAATTTAACTCTGATCCTTGTAACAGTCAGTGTAAAAAAGAAACTTGTAAAGGTGTGCAATTTTTATTAATCAAAAGTAGAAAGCATGTTAATTCCTCACAGAAGAAAATTATAACACTTAGTTTCTAAAAGAAATTCTCCTGCTTTTTGTGATCTCTTTCAATAAAAGTTAGAGGCAGGGAGAGTAATTCTACCAGGTCTTATTTAATGTAGATGAATATTATTGCCATTCTGGCTTCAAATTGGATACAATGATGAAACATAAGAGTATCCACAGAAATTGATGGAGGACAAGCCCTTGGACTAATATCTCTAAAACATCACATCTTACAGTCAGACTTTGGATGAATGGTAGCATATGGAAAGGATCACAGGCTTTGGAATCAAGGAAATCCAGATGTGACAGTCCTTTTCATCTTGGACACCTCATTTCACTTCCCTGAGCCTCAGTTTCTTAGTGGAAATATACAGTTGAGAAATAGAGGCAGGACATAAAAATCATCAGACACATGCCCTGGAGAAGACATTACCTGCTGCAGAAAAATTATAAGGGACATGGGAGTCTAGATGAGTGGGTAAAACTGTTACAATTTTTATGATGCTTGAAGAGCCTATCCAAATCAGCTCGGTGCTCTGTGACCACCTAGAAGGGTGGGATAGGGAGGGTGGGAGGGAGGGAAACGCAAGAGGGAAGAGATATGGGGATATATGTATATGTATAGCTGATTCACTTTGTTATAAAGCAGAAACTAACACACCATTGTAAAGCAATTATACTCCAATAAAGATGTTTTTAAAAAAGCGCCTATCCAAGATTCTCATTCTACGGAAGAACCTCAAGGAGAGGAGGCAAAGCCAGAACCCCCCCACCCCCCGGAACAACTGGGGTTCACCTTCAGTAATCAGACAAGGATTCAGATTTCCACACCATAGAATTAGTCTAATATCAACCTGAGAACTGTACAAAGCAGACTCTTCCAATTGCCCACATTGGCCACAGAAAAACCTCAGTAAAACTTCCAAGGCTTAGATGATTCTGAGCCACTTAGCTTTCCCATGAGCATGCCGGAGTTAGTTAGCTGCAAATATATGCTCAGATCATTGAACACACGGACCAGATATATACAGACATTTAGTGTTCACTGTTCTAATTTTAGGAGCATGTCTTTGTCAGATAATGAGTTTCACTTTCCCTAGTAAATGTTGAGTCAATCTTCCTGGCAGTAAATTCTACAGTCATTTGCATCATGGAGCCATCAAACCAGGTCATCAGACTATAGAAGTCTACCTTTTCCACTGTGGATTTAAAAAATGCCTAAACACCAACACGTACATGAAACAAAAGTAGAAAAAGGTGAACCCTGTTTTCCACCACTTAAGACTATTATCTGACCACTAAGTCATGAAATTTACATTCCTTCCAGACATGAGAAGTGTGAATCACACCAAATCAGGTAATAACATTGATTTCATATCAAACTATTTTCATAAAACAATGTTTCTTATAATCAAATCTAAATTTTATCACATCTCTATTGAATACAGAGAGGCCTCCCAGAAGACCTCACAATCTTTCTTCTTCTAAGTTCAACTGAACTCAGTGTGTTTGATAATACTTGTTTCAGAATAAACCCAGTATCACAGGAGATGCAAGCAAGGGACAAACAAGTCCATATTTTTCACAGGTTAGTATTAATTTCCTATTTATATCTTTATATTAGTCTTCCTGTTTGTCACTCTGTGCTTGTTTTAATCTAAAATTAATTTCACTTCTAACTCTTTCCCTCTACCACCACCACTAACCACCTCACCGCTCCCCCAAAAATAAATTGAGTAAATGGCCCATATATCCTAAGAGAAATCTTTTCCACTTTAATCCATGTAGAGAAATATATATATATATATATATATATATATATATATATATATATATATATATCATCTGCTGATGGCTCAGCAGCCTGTGAAGTATGTTTTGGTAAACTTAGTCTTGCTAGTGGCAGAAATAATCATGCTTTGTATTTATGTAATACCTTTCTTCTATGGAGCTTGCAAGATATTATGTGTCTTGCATCACTTATCTTCATAACATCCCCATATTTATGGGATCGTTTAAGAAGTAAGGATCACATTTAAACCTGAAAGCTCATGAAGTGGATAAAACTGATAAAGAAAGATGCTAAACACAGCTGATCTTGTTAAGGGTGTATGGAAATGTCATGGGGCCAGACTCTCATTCCCCGTCACACTATATGCACCATTTTCCATAAGCGAATCTTTCTTTCAATCTAGAGAGAGCCATGACTGAAAGCTGAAAAGAAGAAAGATTCAGTGACTAAGCAGCAGAGTGGAACCTCAGGGCCTCTGAGTTTTCTTTTTAATTCTGTTCCTAATTTGTGATGTGACCCCAAGAAACCTTTTGCCCCCTTTAAGCCTCAATTGTTTTACTTACAAAATAGTATTGTGAAAGCATGTTGCCCTGCATCCTGGGTCTGGCTTCCAACACTCTATCTTTTGTACTGTCCTTTAATTAATTTGTTCATCTATTCAACAAATATATATTGAGCATCTTCCATGTTTAAGGCACTGGGGCAGCTGCTTTGGGACTCTAAAGGAAATTAAGACATTATCTAGAGCTTAAAAAATAGAAGCGGGAGCTCTTACATGTATAAAAATAACTACACAATAAACCACTATAAGTTAAGTTATTGAATGATGCAAACGATATACTAAGCAAATTCTGAGGATTTGCTTCTGGCAGTCTGGGTTAGCAGAAAGAGCACTGAACAAGGAGTCAAACCTCATCTATAAATCCATTTCTGCCACCTGTAAAATGGATGCAATACAGCAGAACTCACAAGGTTGCTACGATCATAAAATAAAATACTGTAGGAGAAAGCAACTTATCAATGTAAAGGTTTTTTATCGCAACCGAAGACATCAGAGAATGCTTCAGGCAAATGGCATTCAGAATGATCTTTGGATGTTGAAGAGTATTTCAATAGGTGGATAGTATTCTGGACAGAAAGAATGGTATCAACTACTGCGTAGAGCAGGAAACATATCAAGACAACTAAGAAATCAAAGAAGCAAAAGTCATAAGGAGGGGATGAACTCTTTAAGAAGGTATAGGATGGTAGTAGAAGTGAAGGAGTGAAAGCTATGAAATCAATGAAATTATGATGAGGGGATTTGTTACTCTAAGATATTCAGATATTCAAAATGTTGGCATGATCTAAGACAGGATGGTGGTTGATACCTGGCTGAAATGAACTGAGGATTTAATTCAGCAAAATTGAAGTGATTCAGAAAATATGAATCCATAGTTTTATGAATCAAGCACAGAGACAGAGATGAGAATGCAGAATAGAGAAGAAAATGCGGAACTCTGTGCTGACATCATCAAAGTAGTGAGAGATGGCAATGGAAGCCAATTAATGGTAGAAATAGGGTAGATGAAAGACTGAGAAAAGTCAGGTTACAAAAAATTGGAAGAAATAATAGAAAAGGTTGAAGATATACAAAATTCCATAGTTTGCTTATAAAGATGCTTTGTTTGAGGTTCTCCTAAAATAACATTCTTCAGCACCTAGCTCCAATCTACCCATTAATCTATAACCCTTAAGAGTCAACATCCAAGCCATGACGACACACCATTCTCCATAGCTCAGACTCAAGACAACGCAGCTGGCAGACATACCCTTCTCTGTGATCAATGATTTCCCTGTGAGGACACCTTCCCGATACTCCTTTCTCCTCTTCTCCTCCCACAACACACTTCTACATATCCACTTTGAATAAGTCAGGAGTAGCTCAAACTCAGGAAAAACTTAGGATTTCTTGCCCTCAAAGTCAGAACTCTGTGCTACTTGCTTGAACCGTATTTACCATGGCATTAGATTTATGGACATAATTTTAAAGTTAGTGTTCAATTATTTCATCCATGTTGCAGGAACATATAATAGCAATTGGAAAATACCCTAATTTATAAATTCTGGGTAGATTCAGGGTGGCAAAATTACCTCTTTTCCACTATTGCAAAGTATGCTTTCCATTTGTCACATTTAAAAATCATTGCCTGTTATACAAATCACCATAGATTCCGTTCATGTGTCTAAACTGGTGAAAACTAGTATAATCCATGGTATCTTACAATGACTAAAACGTTTAAATATGTTTTTTAAAAAAACTCATGATTAACTAGTGATCTAGGAATGAAAGATACTTTCTTTTAGTTTATTCCCCATTTGTTTTTCACCTCTTGACCTAGTTTTTCTTTCTTCTTTTGATAACTGGTTTGCCTTTGATCAACAAGAGTGAATGTTCATTGATCAGAATGCAAGTCTTACTTCAAAGATCAGAACAATTTCTTGATGACCAGTTTTATGAGTGATTCAGTATTAACTGGTACATTTAGCTAGAGTATGTGGTTATACATATTTCTCATATAAATTTTTCTGTATAAAAAAGGAAAACTACTTTAAAATTTGTCATCTAGCAATGAGTAGAACTCCTACAGACTACCAAAATATAACTGTAATGATGATTATTGTGTTCAAATTATGTCATTTAGAGTGACCATACTTCATATTGCAGGTTTTTCTATGATCTAATTTCTAAACCAAGACAATGTCTTATTCTCAAAAGCATCCCCACATATGATACTTTTATTAGTTTGGTTTGCTTTCTCTCAGATTTTTACCTTTTTGCTGAAACACCAAACTGTTATGATTTTCTCATTATTTATATTAATTTGTCATGCTAACTTTTCTTATAGTTGGCTCTGAACCAATCACTGAATAAAAAGAGAAGTTCTTAACAAGCTAATGACTATTTATAAAGTTACTTAAGGATAAAATAGCTCCCTTGAAACAACTCCAAAGAAACAGATGCAATAGCTCCTCCATAAAGGGCATATAATTTAATCTCTGCATGTCAGTTTACAGCTTAAAAATTGCTTTCACATATTTTATTTCATTTGTTCTTCATATCATCCCAGTAAATTGTTTGCAAATATTTTTATTATCCCTATTCTCAGATGAGGGAACTGAGACTCAGTTAAACAAATTACTTGCTTGAGTTTACACAGATAATAAGTAGCACAGACTAGAATTCATGTCTTCAAAGGGCACCATACCATTTGCCTGTTTGGTCCAAAATGAACACTAGGAAGAGAATCTTAATAATCTGTCGGTTTGAAAAAGCATTTAATTTGAGTGCTATACAATATTAAAAGACAAATAAGAGGTATACAATTGGAAAAGATGAAAAAACGTCATTTCAAACAAAATGATTGCCTACATATAGAAAATATAAATGAATCTATAGATAAACCCGCTGTTAAAAGTTTATCAAAGAGGTTGAATAAAACTAAGATATTGTTCCTATAAACAATCAATAATATTTTTAAAATATAGAAAATATATATAAAATATTATTTTTAAAATGATATTCACAGTAACAAAAAAATTTCAAAATAACTAAAACTAGAGTAACAAAAATATACATGACTTACCTATGAAAGTTATAAAACTTCAGGAAAGCCATAAAAAAAGACCCATAAATAACATTTTCTCTAACCTAGGACTTATTAAATGGAAAACCCTGAAATAAAAATGTTCATAACATCATCAAATATTTTTAAAATTGACAATGTTATATAATGTGATCAAGGAAGGCTTTATCCTTTTGACATTTTTAGCCTAATATTATCCTAGTTTGAATATTTACACCACCAAAAAAAGGATGATTGTTTAACTTGTTAATATCATTTTTAAATGGTAGATAGATCAGAATGGCTCAAATTAAAAGACTGACCTTTCCATGGGTAGAGGAGAATATAGGGAACTGGAACTCTCATGCACTACTGGTGGGAATGTAAAATGGTACAACTTTGTTAAACAGTTTGGTAATTTCTCAAATAGTTAAACGTACACTACAATATGATCCAGCCATTCCACTCCTAGGTATTTTACTGAGAGAAAAGAAAGCATATGTCCACACAACAAATTGTACATGAATGTTCATAGCAGCTTTATTTATAATAGCCAAACATTATAAGCTACCTAAATATCTATCAAAGGAGAATGAATAAACAAATTGTGGTAAATACATACCATGGAATACTACTCAACAATAAAAATAAAAGGATTTTTGATACACACAACAAAGGATGAATTTTAAATAATTATGATAAAGAATCCAGACCAAAAACATATACACTATATAATTCCATTTATATAAAACTCTGGAAACTACAAAATCATCTAATCTATAGTGACAGAAAATAGATCAGTGGTTGCCTAGTAGGCAGGGGGAAGAGGGGAAAGGACGAGAGGGGGCTTCACATAAAAACATGAAGGCAGTGGGGTGATGGACATGTGGTGATGGCTTCACATGCATATGCATATGTCAGACTTACCAAATTGTACACTTTTAAGATATACAGTTTATTGTATTTCAAGTATACCTCAAAACTGTTTTTTTAAAGTGATAGGTAGACCAGAATAGTTTAGCAGAGGGTAAATTTCCAATGTACAACATTCAGAACACTACACCTTTATTTTACTGATAATTTTAAAAGAAGAATTTTCCTTCCATAAAAGATATTTATGCCATATATTTATAGAGGAATAAATTTATATAATTTATTATAATAGGTCACTGAGTTTGGCTAGTAGGAGACTAACCTCATTTATTAGTCTTTTAGTAGCATCTAATCTTTTGTGAAACTATAGATATTCAGAAACTGAAGTATGTTATTACCCCCTTGCCCTGATTAAAAATGGAAGGACTTTGGAATTAAATATAAATTGGTTCAAATTCAGCAACTTACTAGCTGTGTGAACCTGTGCAAATAACTTCAATTCTCTAAGCTTCATCTGCAAAATTGAGATAATTGTGCACTTCTTTCTTGGTTGTTGTTGTAAAGAGAATTTACATATGTATGGCATTATGTACAACAGTAGGTACATAATAAATGGTCATTATTATTACATAGTATTATGAGATAAAGAAATCCCATTGAAGACTTTGGTATTTATTTCTGGTCTCTTTCTAGCCATTTGAGCCAATTATGGGTGTTCACACATATAAATATAAGTAATATAAATATAAATAATATAAAGCATTATCTACCTACATATATACATGTTCATTTATTCAACAAATATTTATTATATCTCTATAGAACTGCATGGCAAACCCTGAATTTCTGTCATATTTTGTATGTTCAGCCTCAGAGTATTAGCCAGTCCTTTAGAATTCTAACCATTAAATTCCAAACATAGTCTAATTGATAAAATTAGAATATAATACATATAATAAAAATTGTATATGTGTGTTCAAAGAAAGAAATTCAGTAAAATGATTTTTTTTGGATAATTGGACAATTAATTTTTAATTGTTCTTTCTTGCTTTACTATAATGCCAATTTTTTTGAAAGTATGTATCCTCTTTAAAATGAAAGATACATCTGAAGTAATGAATAAAATATTTGCTGCCTAAATCTGCCCACGTCCACAATGGCTACATTTAGAAACGTCTCTTGGATTCTTGCTCCTGATCATTCCCCGTCACACTATATGCACCAACTTTCATAAGTAAATCTGTCTTTCAATCTAAAGGGAGAAGCATGACTGAAGGCTGAATAGAGGAAAGATTCGGTGACTAAGCAACAGACTGGAACCACAGTGCTTGTGAATTTCATTCTTAGTCTGTCCCTAATTTGGGATGTACCCTAAGGAATTTCTCAGCTAGTTTCTGCCTCTCTTACTTCGTTTGTAAAATGGTGGCATTCACGGTTACTCTTGACCCTGACCCTGCCTGATTTCTGAGCAAGCATTGTGTATGCAATTCAGCCCCATATGGGTTGTTCACAATGATGCCTAGTAGAGATCATATTCTCCCATTCAGAGCTGGGCATGCAAACACGTAAATAACTATCAAATAGTCACCCTTTCAGACTAACCAACAACTTGATCAGTATCACACCATTATTTGGTTTTCACTGGGAAAGAGTTCAATATTAGTTGACTCATCTTCATATCCATCTCTATATCCCACAGGGATCTGGTAGTGGTTATAAGCCCCAAGAGCATTTCCATCAACAGTTAGTACTAGCTGACCATATCTCCTTGTCCCCTAAACATGTTGAGTTGAGGAAAATGAAAAGTAGCTCTTCCTCCAAGAAAAAGAGATCCTATCTTGGAGGTGAGGAGCTTTATATTTCACACGTTCAATCACGACTTACCGCAACACATTTTAACAAAATTCTACTTCAAGATTATACAAATTAATGTAGCCCAAACTAAGGGATCTTAAATTAAAATTTTAATATGATTCAACATGCTATATCATCTTTTCCATCCTCATGCCAAGTTGAAATTCATAAATGCATTTTATCATAGTAGTAAGAAATTTCTCCCAAACTTCAAACTCTGATACTGAGAAATAAACATTTAAAGTTCCAATAAAGTCATATAGAGCAACTATAGCTGCTTTCTGCCTCGAAATAAATAATGACAATGGTTAGAAACCAAGGGCCATCCTGTGGTATTAGGTATGTCATCCAGTGCTGGTTGGGGACAGGATAGATTGTGACCATGGCATAGACCAGGAATGGCAGAACCCTGGCAGAGGAATAGTTCTTTAATGCCTTGACCAAACTTGATTTAAGGTAGGGAACCATATCCTGTGCTGCAGCCATAAAGCCACTGATGGAAAGATAATCAACTTCAAAGATATTTGTTCAGAAAACCTACCTTTAACTACAGATGTTACTGGCTATCCATTAGGAGGGTGAGATATACTGGTGCATAATTAGCAGAGACCCTTTAGGAACTTTTGGTAGAATGGTGTCTTGTTAACAGTTAACCAGACTCAGTATGAAGAATATTTACAATTTTTCACTTATATTCTGGCCCATGGTTTCACACTTTAATTCCTGAGAGCCTCCAGTTACCTCATTGATCATTATCTGGTGATATCGCCACATTTTGTTTGAAAAAAAGATTTGGAAGACTCTGTGAATTTACTATTCTTTTAGGTAGTACCCAGCTAGCAATTTGAAAACAGAATTCAGGAATCTTCAATTTAGAATGACATCTAGAAAAGAGTCACCTATACAAGTTTTCCTACTTCCTACTAAAATATACAGGAAAAAACACCAAATCCCACACCACAGCTGAAAATTGAGACTGAATAAAAAACACCTAATATCAAAATTCAGGTGAAAAACCCATGAACTATGAAAGGAATATAACTGTCCTGATTTTTTTAACAATCTAGATTTCATCTCAGTAAATACAGACTACTTTTCAAAAAGGGGGGTAAAAAAAAAATTTTTTAATTTTAAAAAGGGGGGTATATTGATTATTCTCTAACTTAGACATTCACAATTTGTAGCAGCCTGGATACCACGTATTAATTTCTTTATTATACAAGTTTAAGATGCTTCATTTTTAGTTAGCTAGAAAAATATTTTATACATGCATACACACAGAAACTCATCCCCATCACTACTCCCCAGATTTGCACACCACATCCACTTACAGACCATCTAAAAGGATGGGTAGTGGCAAGTAGCATCTTGGGATGTCTGCAAGCTAAAGCCAGGTAGCAGTGCATGTTGGAATTTGTAGTTTTTAAATACATTCCATGAGTACAGGGTGTTAAGATCACATGGAAGAGGGATAAGAAGGCACCCTAATGAGGGCAGAATTGTATAGGGAAATTTTCTGCTAGAAATTGGAATAGAATGCCAACTTACCTTCTGACTTCAGATCTGAAAAAACATTCAACTACTATTCACATAGACAAGAGTAGGTCCAGGCCTATCCATGTTTAAAATCTTAAATGTAGCTAGATCTTGTCATATTGATAAACAAATACATGTACAAGTTCAACCTGACGTCTCTGAGAAACATAATGATAAGGGAAAGATAGAGATAATTCTAAAACTATTTATTTACTCATTTGTTCAACAAATATTTTTTGAACCTGTTCTACATAATAAGCACTGTGTGAGGCACTGGACATAGAATGGAAAATAAATTAGACATGGGCCTTCTGCATTAAGTTTAAAGTTAAATAGGAAAGACCAGTATTAGTAAAAAAATTATACACATATATTTAAAAACAGCTGTAAATATAAAAAGAGATACAGAGGGAAATAGAAAGCTGTATTTTAGTACTCAAGACAAAATTTTATAAAATTGCTTGACATTCTCATGTATGTCAACCTATGTAAATACAGGTTGGTTTTTTGTACTTGTAGTGTAAATGTAAAATGAAATGTGAAAAGATGTGGCCTTTGTGGAAAAGAGACAGAAGATCATAATAAGAGGACAAGTCAAGAAAAAAGACAATATGGACAATACGGACTGAATACAAGGAAATTAAAGTGCAAAGACAAAATAAAAATTCATACTGGGGAAAGAACAGAACTGAACCAATAATAAAAAAAATGGGATCAGTAATGTGTAGAACAAAATTAAGAAAGCTCCCCTAGCATAAAGAGGATATGGATACACAGATGAAAATGATAAAAATAAATATGATAGTTTTGGAAAGGACAGAACAGAGAACTAGCATGTGACTAGCTTGAGTTTTTAAAAAGCAATAATAGAAAATTTAAAAAAATAAAAAAAATACCCAAAAAGTGGCAGCAGGGGTAAAAGTGGATGGAATATTCTAAACTGCAAAAAATCTGTGTAGCTAACATCACACTCAATGGTGAAAGATGGAAAGTGTTTCCTTGAGATCAAGAACAGGACGAGGATGGCTGCTTTCATTATTTCTATTCAACATAGTCCTGGAAATTCTAGCAGAGCAATTAGGCAAGAAAAAGAAATAAAAGACATTCAAACTGGAAAGGAAGAAATAAAAGTATCTATATTCTCAGATAGCACACACTTGGTTAGCAGACATTTGGTCCTATCCAAAACATCCGTTAAGACATTTGGTCCATGCCAAAAGGTCCTTGATATTTGGTCCTGCCCAAAATTTCCAAAGGTCCTTGATATTTGCAGGCCATTTTGGTCCTGTCCAAAACATCCATGGAGACATTTGGTTCACGGCAAAAGGTCCTTGATATTTGGTCCTGTTCAAAACCATCTGGCATGAACCAAATATGCTCATAAATGAGATTGGACATAGAAGTAGACATTCAGCAATCTTGGGTTTACTGCCCCATTCACCCATGTATTTATATTTTTATTTATTTATTTATACCAAATGAACTAGTGAGTATTAGTTGAACATAACCTCTGAGAAATGTAAGAGAAATATCTTGCTATTTAAATTAATTTTAAAAATGTATATGGACAACTGCAATATATTTAGAAATTTTCTGATTATAGGAAAATGAGAGATACACAAGGCAAGGCCTTATAATCACATTAGAGAGTTGGAAGATGCATGAACAGTTGATAAAACCCCCATCTGGGGAATCCCCTATTGTGTGTAGTCTTTAAGGTAGGGACCCCTCCCACCATGGAAGCCCATGGAAGCAGAACAGCCCCCCTCCCTGCCCCTGTCCTGCCAGCGATTGTATGCTTGACTTGGGTTCTCCAATCAGAAACACAGCCTCACACATGGGACTTCAAATCCTGAACATGTGACTTAACAATATAGAGATTACTGGAGTTCAAATTTCCCTGAAGCATAGGGAGAACATGGGAAGGACTGTCCCTCCACTTTAATATTTGCTGTGGTGTAAGTTGCCTAACCCTTGTTTTTCATTCACTTTCTAGCCTAGTCTTCAGCCTTTCTGTGATTCTATGAACCCCTGATTTTTATCCAGACAGTCTGAGTCAAATGACCAAGAAGTCTATCGTGCCAATACAGAAAACAGGATAACTTGTGGCATATAGAGAGCTAGTGCCATTACAAGGACAGTTAAGAAGGTATCGTTGTTATACAACAATATGAATGTATCTAATAAGACTGAATTGTACACACAGAAGGGTTATGACAGTAAGTCTTACGTGTATTTTACCACAGTAAAAAAAAAATGGAAAAAAGGGCAGGAGGAAATTTGATTTCAATGGTGTAACCATATATCAAAACATCAAAATGTACATTTAAAATATGTGCAGTTCATTTTAAGTCAATTATGCTTCGATTAATCATTTACAAAACAAATATTAAAAATATCACTTCCTAATCATTTTATGCTTTAAAAAAACACAAAGACTATTTTGTGAAATGGATGCTGACAAGGTCTGCACTGGGAAAATAAAATTTGTGTTGACCTTTGAGAGCTGGATAAGAATTAAATAAGTCCAGAAAAAGAAAGGAAGAGAAAATTCCAAAGTAGACATTACTGGGTGAGTATGGAAGTATGGCTGTACATTGTAGGTGTAGGGGAGTGAAAAAAAGGATTGGTGTTAATGAGTCATGAGGGTAAATATGTTGAAAGGTTATGGAAAAGTCAGCTTTGGGAAATTTCAAATATCAAAAAAAGGATTGGGGGCTTCCCTGGTGGCGCAGTGGTTGAGAGTCCGCCTACCGATGCAGGGGACACGGGTTCGTGCCCCGGTCCGGGAAGATCCCACATGCCGCAGAGCGGCTGGGCCCGTGAGCCATGGCCACTGAGCCTGCGCATCCGGAGCCTGTGCTCCGCAACGGGAGAGGCCACAACAGTGAGAGGCCCGCGTACCGGAAAAAAAAAAAAAAAAGGATTGGGGACTTGAACTTCTATGCAAGAACAAAGAGAATTGTGAATAGGAATCAATATCCTGAATATGAAATTATAAAACTAAAGAACTACATCTGCCATGATTTAAGCTTTTAATAGTTATTTAACTTATGCATTCCTTTGTGCTACTGTTCTCTATATGTTACTGTTCTTTTCTATGGCATATTATGTAAATTGCTTTGCTGAATATCTTTTCCAGTCTCCTCCTAATGTGTCTTTGTGTGCTACAAAGGCTAGAAAGTTAAAAGCTGAACTTCTCAGACTCCCTGGCAGTTAGCTTTCTAGATGTTACGTTCTGCCATCAGATGTATTCATGCAGGACTAGAATTTGGATCTGAAGTAAATGGGGCATAAGTGACATGAGGCATCCATTTTGCCAGTGGAAACTGGATCAGAGGCAGCATGGAGCTGGGTGGTTCCATTGCAGCTTCCCAGTTAAACATGGTCCGGGCAACATCGGCAACTCCCTTGGCAGTCCAGTTCAGTAGTATGGCTCTTATAGGTGTTCTTGGAAGCTCAATCTAAAGTCTGTTCACTGGATTCTGCTCTCGGTAATTAACCCTGACAAATAGTTATTCTCACTGCACCAGTTTGGAAAAAAATTTATCATGTTATAAATAGTTTGTTAATGAATAGTATGTTTAGGTACAAAACACAGTAACTTACCTCTTTCTTTCAAAATTGTGTAATATTAAAATTCACCACATTATCATCACACTCAGTGTCCCTCTGCTCCCTTAATGAAAGAGATGTCCTCTTTGTCTAAATCTTACTCGGTAGAGAGTATCAGTGTTAAAAAAATAAGTGTGATGTATGTATCTTGTTTGGTGTTTCTAAAATATTTTTCTTGATTAATTAGAAAAGTATAAAGCAATTAATTCTGATCAGGAAATATTTGTTTGGCAGGAGCAAGGTTCAATTTTATTCAAGATGTTCTTTAACATATTATACTAAAATTCACTGTTGTAATGACAATAAAATTCACCAAGAAAATTATATGATGCTATTAATGTGATGAGGGTTTTTTGTTGTTGTTGTTTAGCCTATTTGCAGAGTTGACTCAGGAATTTAACTAAAGGTTTTTTTTCCCTATAAGAAAAGTAAAGCAGACCCCTAGATTACTCACAGTAACAAAAAATACATCACTTGTTTTATGAACAAGTGATTTGTTTTTAATAAACAAAGTATTCCAGTGGTTGACAAGTTGAAATATCAATAATAATGCTACTTGGTTTTTGTCATTGTTTTTAAAAGGAAAAAGATTCTCTGTGTGTGTGTGTGTGTGTGTGTGTGTGTGTGCGTGTGTGTGTGTGTGTGTGTGTGTGTGTTTTATCTAGTATCTGAAAGCTATGGGCTTGTTCTCTAATATGGTAACTATTGGGTATGTGGGCATGCTGGTTTGCATCCCATAACTAGGAAAGCATAGAAAACTGATTTTAGTATCTTTCTGCCCTTAGCAGTAGGGTATAATTATTTTTAAAAGAAATTATAAAGTTGAGCATTAGCATAGTGTATACTTTTCAGATTTACAAGCCTACATCATATATTATGTGTACGTATATTGCGTGTGGATGCAGTAGAAAATCTTTCCCACCACATGTCTCTGTTTTTCACTTGTTTAAATCAGTAGCTAAACAAATTCTAGTAAGCTCATACTAATATTTCTCTATGCACTGTCATGTCAATCATGAAGTATTTATCATATTTTTATTGATTTAAATATTAAGCATCTTATTTGTCTTGAAATAGTATGCTTTTTTATAATGTTTTCAGCAAATATACCAACAGATGTTGAGTAGATAAAACCTTAAGAACAGAAACTTGCAAGCAGAAGTAAGTCAAACAAAAAGTCAATTTGATAAAGTATTTACGAGGTCCCTGCTACACACATGGCTTGACTTAGATTCTGTGGCTATACAAAGGTTCGTCTAACTAGCACAACAAAGAATAATGGAAAAAGACAAAAACATATTGCTTCTAAATCTGAGCACACTCCAAGCCCATAGTTGAATTTTTCACAAATTCAACTATGAGCTATGCATCTGGGCCTCGGAGTCACTTCCAAATACTCTCAGGAAAGAGGGACAAAATGCAGTCATTCTGACCCTAGATACCTAACTGCAGGACCCTCTTCTTATAAATTCCTTTTTTGTTCTGAAGGTGAGTCAGCTTCCTGGAATTTATGCTCAAATGCAATTTGGAGTTCTTAAAAACATAATCTCCTTAACTTAAACATTTTGCATTTGCATGAGACACCAGGGAATATGAAATGATGCACTAATTGAAACATGACTTAATAAGCAGTCCATGAAACCAGGAGAGCCCCTGAACTGTAATCCCAGCTTGGATACCACTTGCTGTGTTTCTTTGGTTTAATTGAATAATACACCAGAATTTTAGTTCCCCCATTTGTGGAAAGAAATAAACAGCGAAGGTGCCAGTCACTGAAAAATTGAATAAATTAGTTATTTTTTGCCATTTTGTGAGGATGAACTATATATGTGCAGTCATGTTTGCTAAAAATTGGGCTTGCAGCCTAAAAAGCCTCTTCTACAGTGGAAAAGTCTACCAAAATTTATAGTTTATGTCTTGGTTGTTGATTACTGATTTATCAGCCTTTGTTGTTGCATAATTATTTAATGGAGTAATATGCTAATTGGTAATTCAACTAATTAAAATGGCATGAGCCATTAAAAAGAACAGGCAGATCTCTATGTACTGTTAGGAAAAAAATCTTCAGATGTGTTGCTAAGTGAAAAATATCAAGGTACAATGCAAAGTGTAAAGTATTCTATGAGTTGTGCTTAAAAAGAGATGAGAGAGGGCTTCCCTGGTGGTGCAGTGGTTGAGAGTCTGCCTGCTGATGCAGGAGACACAGGTTCGTGCCCCCGTCCGGGAAGACCCCACGTGCCACGGAGCGGCTGGGCCCGTGAGCCATGGCCACTGAGCCTGCGCGTCCGGAGTCTGTGTTCCGCAACGCGAGAGGCCTACCGCAAAAAAAAAAAAAAAAAAAAAAAAGAGATGAGAGAGAAAGGGTGATAAGTTTTTGAGTGTTTGCAATCACCAAAAACTATTTATTAATTCTGCTACTGATGGATAAGAAAATGTCCTTCGGCACTATCACTTTTTTTTTTTTTTTTTTTTGGGTGGTGTTGGGTCTTCATTGTTGAGCACGGGCTTTCTCTAGTTGCAGCGAGCAGGGGCTACTCTTTGTTGCAGTGTGCGGGCTTCTCATTGCAGTGGCTTCTGTTGTTGCGGAGCACGGGCTCTAGGCACGTGAGCTTCAGTAGTTGTGGTGCGCGGGCTCAGTAGCTGTGGTTCACGGGCTCTAGAGCGCAGGCTCAGTAGTTGTGGCGCACGGGCTTAGTTGCTCTGGGGCATGTGGGATCTTCCCCGGGCCAGGCATCGAATCCGTGTCCCCTGCATTGGCAGGCAGATTCTTAACCACTGCACCACCAGGGAAGCCCCACATTTATTTTCTTATTGTAATGATTTTCATAAGAAATATTCTATTGCCAACCTTCGAAGCACAAAATAAGAAACTAGAAATCATTTCAATTGGGACTTACATAGAATAATAGGTAGCAGTTTTAAAAAGTCTTAAAAGTATCTTGATGCTTAAAAGATTGCCCTACAGCTGGACACCGCAGTTCATTGAGTGCCCATCTGACCAGCTGTAATGGGCTTCACCTCTCTTGTCTGCAAGTGGCAACAGGAGCAGAAGGCGGGTGCTTCTTTTCACAGTAGTCCGTGCACAGCTCTCTGCTACACTCTGGGAAACGACACTTCAATGAGAGAGCAGCCTTTAGCTTCAGACATTAGCTGAGCCACCAGGAGCCAGGAGCCATCAGCAATAGCAGGGAAAAGTGGGGTGGAAAACCCTGGCTAGAGACGATGCTGGCAGGAGAGGGCGAAAAATGACTGCAGGAACAGCAGGAGCCAGAGATGGCAGTAGGAGCCATAGGAAGAGATGCTGTGAGCTGTTCACTTGGTATGATGACTGCCCCAAGGTGAATGCATAAAAGTACCAAATCATGACATCTCATTATATGCTGGCTTTAGTGTCAGCCCTCAGTCAGCATGACTGACTGACACCAGCTAAAAATAAAACCAATAATAAAAATCTCAATTCCCCTGGTCTCTGACACCTCAGAGTGGTAACTGCTTATGGTCGGGACAGCTGCAGCCTTTGACAGCCTCAATTACTTCAAATAATAGTGTCACTTAACAACTAGTTTAAATAGTTTGAAGATTCCGGCAGTAACTACTTCAAAATAAAAATCCAGCCTCGGGTTTTTTATTTTATCTCAATAATGCCAACTAGTAGAGAGTAGACTAGCTAAAAGGCTAACCCTGCAAAGACCATCAGAGAACATTTGCAAGCTCCCAAATGTTCAGGCAGATCCCCGAGCAGTTTGTCTCTCCCATCAGAAGGCAAGGGCTTCTTTCTGGCTTCTCCCTGGAAGACATTTTGTGGAAAGCTACTAATAATGCCTGTTGTTCACAAAACATCATCTGTTCTTCCTATATGAATGTCATAAATCCTCAACTGTTTCACACAAAGCTCTCATGACCCCTCCCTACACAACCAATAAAGCCCAGCTCGGGAATCTGGATCACTCCTAGGATAGAGGTCGCCCTACTTTGTACGCAGAGAGTGAAATAAGAAGAAATCGCACATTTAAATTCAACTGATGTTAAAAGGATTTGCTTGTCCAAGCATTAAACATATTTTGAGCTTCAAATCACCATTACCCATAAAATAATCCTTTGGAAAATTAACCCAAGTCTGAAAATTTAGGTTGGAAATCATTTAACAAGAGAGGATTCTATAAGGTACTATATTCCTTCAAGGACAGGTTTTTAGAGTTATACACTAATAACCTGAAACTTAAGTATATTTTTCAGTGTCTTTTTGTTCTTCTGTTTACCAAATACAGCTCAGGACCTACTATTTACAAGAAAATGTGCTAGTACTAAAGTGGATAGAAAGATAAATTGGAAAAAATCAAAGACTCCAGGAGTTCATAATCTAATAAGGAAATTGACATACATAATAATGACAATTCCAAGGAATATGTGATTTTTATGAATGACTTCTATGGGCCTGGCAGTGTAGCAGGTGCCAAGTATATACACCAATATTCTGGATTTGGGGAGCTCACAGTATAATGAAAAGGGCAGATATAAAAGTAAACAAGTTACACAACAACATGATAAGGGCTAAATCAGGGGTACATAAAATCTGTATAAAAGCATAGAGGAGGAAATGGTTAATCGAGCCAGCCAGGGAAATCAGAGGGAATTGATTACCTCTGGCACTTGGAAGTTGATTTGGGTTTTGAAGAATGGGTAAAATTTCACCAGGGAGAGAATGGGATTAATGACAGAGGGGGTATTCCGAGCAAAATGAGCAGTAGACACAAATAAGACACAAATGTGGAAAATCAGGGAGATGATAGACACTGTGATCCAGTTTTTGCCTGTTGTCCGGACATAATTGTTTAGTAGCATCCTCTTTTATTCTCAAAAGTGTTCTCTTTTGGACAATACAGTATATGATCAGCCTAATGAAAGAGACAAATCATAGTTCAGAATTATGGGAATCTTAGGCATATTAGAGAAGTGGGTAAGAATAAAGAAACATATTAAGGAATCAAGATCTTCCTAAAGGCAATGGGGAGACGGGAAAGGTTTAACTAGGGATGTATCAGAATATGTGCATTTTAAGATAAGACTAATTGGCAATTTAGAGACTGGACTGGCATGTAGGGCATGACTAGAGAGTCTGATATTATAGGAATGAACTAAGGTATTAATTGATGAAGAAGCAAATCTAGGTTCCGGTAAAATCAGTAGGACCTTAGGGACTAATCAACAAAAGACACCCTTACCCCTGCAACCAGGACAGCCTCTTTTCTCATTTCCCACTGAAGCTGTTTCTGAACCTCCAAGTCCTCAACCATGAATGCTAGAGCCCAGGTGAGAATTTAGGAACATGTCCACTATGCTGCCTGACCCAAGCTCCAAGATTTTTTCCATCTCTCTTTGGTGTCTTTAATATCTCTCCTCATCTACGTAAACTTATAAATATATCATGTTCTCCATCTCTGAAAAAAAAAAAGCTTCCCTCCTTATGGATTTTCCCATTTCTCTCATGCCTATCCTCTCTACATGTCTTGTAGGAATGCATTACACTCACCATGCCCAGCCGTCTACTGCCTCTGCTATCAAGCAAATAAAACTAACAACAACTACAATAATCACTAACATGGATTGAGCACTTACTAGGTTTCAGTCACAACGCTTTATATTCTCTGCCTTATCCATTTTCTCATCAAAAATTCATAGTGTAGGTGCTGTTACTATTCCTTTTTTACTGATGAGGACATATTTACTGAACATGAGGAACAGAGCCTGAGAAAACGAAGCTTAGAGAAGGAATCAAAAAGAGCCACTTTCTCAGGAACACCAGCCAAAAAGGTGTCAGCCATTACCTGTATACTGACGAGTCCTAATATAAACGATTCCAGAACTGACGCTTCCCTCCTGAGCTCCAGACCCATCTGCAGAACCTCCTGCATGATATTTCCATTTGAATAATCTGCTGAAAATCCAAATTCTACATGCACAAAACTGAACCTATAATCTCTCCCTTCAATAGCTCCTCTCCCCTTCTGGTAATCTATACCAGGTTCTTTTTTTTTTTTTTTACATCTTTATTGGAGTATAATTGCTTTACAATGGTGTGTTAGTTTCTGCTTTATAACAAAGTGAATCAGTTATACATATACATATGTTCCCATATCTCCTCCCTCTTGCGTCTCCCTCCCTCCCACCCTCCCTATCCCACCCCTCCAGGCGGTCACAAAACACTGAGCTGATCTCCCTGTGCTATGCGGCTGCTTCCCACTAGCTATCTACCTTACGTTTGGTAGTGTATATATGTCCATGCCACTCTCGCTTTGTCACAGCTTACCCTTCCCCCTCCCCATATACTAGGTTCTTGAGACTAAATCTCAGTTCTCCCTTCTCCACCTTCCCTCCTTCTTCAACCACCACCATCAACTCTTCACCATGTCCCATGAGATGTACCTCCAAAATCTCCTATTCATGCCTTCCTCCCTCTACACTGCCCAAATCCAGCCCTACATTGTCTCTTAACTAGAACATTACAGTAGCCACACGCTTCAATCTCTCAACCACTTCATTCCTCCTCAACACACCAGTCACAGCCATCTTTCCTATACAGATGGCTACATCTGTAGCATTCATACACAGCTCTGATCATCCCCATGCTTCAAACCTCTATGGGCTCAAAGCTTAGCTCAAATGTCAGCTTCTTTTTTGAAACCTTCCAACTGTGCTCCCCACCCAAAGGAGAATTAGTCATCACTACCTTTAGAGATTTTCTTTCTTAGTTCATATGCTAGGTTAGTATTTATCACATTTTCATATGTGGCCATATATGTTGTGTTTCTCCCCTCTCAGCCCAGATTGCCTTGATGGTAGGATCTGGACTTATTCACCTTTGCATACCCAGCATCAAGCCTAGCGCTTAGCATTCACATTAAATAAGTGCTTACCTAATTAATCAGTTTAGAAATGAGAGATGGTAACCATACTGTATCATGTCCATGTGCTAAAACAAGCTCTAACCGTCTTCTTTTCCAAATGTAAGGACATTCATGAGGCATTTTACTACAAAAAAAACTCACTAGATGGAAAATGGTAGTGAGAAACAGTGCCTAGTAGTTCTAGCCTGAAGCAGAGATGCCAGATTTCATAGAAACTTTGCTACAAAGCGATTTTTCAGATCAGGCTTGCATTCTACAAAGGTGTAGAGGTCAGATAACTAGCAGATTAACTGCTCGATGTATTCCCATTTTGAAGACCTATCTGAACGTTTCTAAGGTTTCTTCTTCCCGTCTCCCTCTGCTTTATCCTTTACGCCCCCATCCCTGAGCATGTTAATAGCCTTTAAAGAAATCAATATCCTGCCATGGGGCTTTCACAAGGAGCACAGCACAGGTCTGGCAGGTGAGTCATTATAGCACTGCCTATGGAAACAGCTGCAAACCTTTTTCCAGAAACATCAGCTGGTATGCAAAAGGACAGAACGTGGCCTTAAGATGAAACCAAATGCAAAGTCAAAATTAATTTAACTTATATTTTATTTATGATTCAATGAATTAATAATCAAGGATATTTGCATGGGCAAGTTTTTGAAGCAGTAGAGTATACTTTGATTGAATTAGTATTTCCCTTCACAAGATACTTAAAATACTAGCATAATAGAGCATATTGGAGTAAAATCCAAAACTCAGTTTGTGAAAATTCTTTATACCTTAGGCAGGTATTATGAATCCAAATTTGTGAGTGGGCAATAAGTGATACCACAATACTTTATATAGGCTAAAGCCCAACCATGACAAATTTTGTTTTAATGAAATTTTCTTGCACTAAAATTGCATTAAAAGTGTGGGATAGGGCTTCCCTGGTGGCGCAGTGGTTGAGAGTCCGCCTGCCGATGCAGGGGACACGGGTTCGTGCCCCGGTCCGGGAGGATCCCACATGCCGCGGAGCGGCTAGGCCCATGGGCCATGGCCACTGGGCCTGCGCGTCCGGAGCCTGTGCTCCGCAACGGGAGAGGCCACAACGGTGAGAGGCTGCGTACTGCAAAAAAAAAAAAAAAAAAGTGTGGGATATATTGGTTTCATAGTGTCTGATCTAAATTAGTATCCTTAAGTATTATTTTTCTAACTTATGTCGAAGAAGGCTTTTCAAGTAAGAATTTACCTAGGTTCAAGAGTGATAAAGAAGGTAGGAATAAACACTATTTTGGTACCAAGAAACTGAAGCATATACCCAAGTAGTTCTGCATTCCCGAAAGGTGTTAACTATTACTACTAATGAATTTAAAGTCTCCTTGAGCTACCCCGAACCTTTAATTCCTATTTGACATGTATACATCCAGATCTTTCCTTTGCAATTATTTTCATATATGTTCATATGCAGAAATAAATGACTGTGATTAAAGCCTTTATATTTATATCACATTGATAACGTTATTGTGCAACTTATTTTCATCTGTCTGTGGTTAAAAACAGACAGCCTAGGGTCAAACCCCAACTCAACCCCTTTATCACCTGTGTGACCTCAGACAAGTAACTTAATCTTCCTGCTTCAATTTTCCCAACTGGAAGGTAGGGATAATAATATTACCTCCCTCATAGGGTTTTTTGGGGGGTTTGTAACATCTTTATTGGAGTATAATTGCTTTTCAATGGTGTGTTAGGTTCTGCTGTATAACAAAGTGAATCAGCTATACGTATACATATATCCCCATATCTCCTCCCTCTTCCGTCTCCCTCCCACCCTCCCTATCCCACCCCTCTAGGTGGTCACAAAGCACTGAGCTGATCGATCTCCCTGTGCTATGCGGCTGCTTCCCACTAGCTATCTATTTTACATTTGGTAGTGTATATATGTCCATGCCACTCTCTCACTTCGTCCCAGCTTACCCTTCCCCTCCCCGTGTACTCAAGTCCATTCTCTACATCTGCATCTTTATTCCTGTCCTGCCCCTAGGTTCTTCAGAACCTTTTTTTTTTTTTTTAGATTCCATATATATGTGTTAGCATATGGTATTTGTTTTTCTCTTTCTGACTTACTTCACTCTGTATGACAGAATCTAGGTCCAACCACCTCACTACAAATAACTCAATTTCATTCCTTCTTATGGTTGAGTAATATTCCATTGTATATATGTGCCACATCTTCTTTATCCATTCATCTGTTGATGGAAATTTAGGTTGCTTCCATGTCCTGGCTATTGTAAATAGTGCTGCAATGAACATTGTGGTACATGACTCTTTTTGAGTTATGGTTTTCTCTGGGTATATGCCCAGTAGTGGGATTGCTGGGTCATATGGTAACTCTATTTTTAGTTTTTTAAGGAACCTCCATACTGTTCTCCATAGTGGCTGTATCAATTTACATTCCCACCAACAGTGCAAGAGGGCTCCCTTTTCTCCACACCCTCTCCAGCATTTATTGTTTGTAGATTTTTTGAATTCATAGAGTTTATAAGACTTAAATGCAAACCCTTTAGAGCAGTGCTTGATACATGGCATAAACTCTATATGTGTTGGCTTATTAGTATTATCAGATGCTATAATCTACCTTATGCTTCTTAATTTTTGAACATTATTCCAAATTCTGGAATCCCTGGGGATCTCTCCACCTCATGACTTTAAATACCATTCACACACAAACAGCTCTCAAGTTTATGTCTCTGAGTTGAACCTTACCACCAAACTCCAGATTTGCATATAAAACTGCCTACTTGGCTTCCCTAAAGGGATGTCTAACAGACAGCTCAGAGCTACTGTGTCAAAACCTGTACTCCTGACTTCTCCCCAGCCCAGTCACTCTTTCTACTCTCCTTGCTGATCCTCTCAGAATCCTCTCGGATGCCTTTCTGTCACTCTCATCCCATATCCTATCTGTTAGGAAATTCTGGTTGCCCTATCTTCCAACTACATACTTTCAGCATCCAAACTCTTACCACATCGACCACCCCAGCACTGGTCACAGCTACAATCACTCTTATCTGGATAATTACAGTAGTCTCCAAACCGATTTTCCTGCTTCCACCTTTGTCCTTTCAGTCTGTTTTCCACACAGCAGCAGCAAGATCCTATTAAAACATAGAGCAGGGGCTTCCCTGGTGGCGCAGTGGTTGGGAGTCCGCCTGCAGATGCATGGGACGCAGGTTCGTGCCCCGGTCCAGGAGGATCCCACATGCCACGGAGCGGCTGGGCCCGTGAGCCATGGCCACTGAGCCTGCGCGTCCGGATCCTGTGCTCCGCAACGGGAGAGGCCACAACAGTGAGAGGCCCACGTACCGCAAAAAAAAAAACAAAAACAAAAACGAAAAAAACAAAACATAGAGCAGACCATGTCACTCTTCTACTTGAAACCCTGCAGTGGCTCCGCCTCATTCAGAGGCAAAACCAAAGTTCCCACAACAGCTACAAGCCCTGCCTACAAAATCACCCCACTTCTGAACTCATCTCCTACTAGTCTTTCCTGGCTCACTCTCCTCCAGTTACCTGGCCTCCTTGTTATTCCAGGAACCACCAGGTATGCTCTTACTCTTGCATTTTTGCATTTATTAGAACCCTAACTACATGCTCTTCCCCCAACAGGGTGTGTGTGCTCCATTTGGATGCCTGTAAGAGCCTAGAAGTTTGACTTAAGTTTTCAGTTTGTGTTTATTCAGTGTTGCATAAAAATATTTAAATAAAATTCTCTGGGAACTAGTAACTCTGCATTTTGTGTGATAATACAGATCTATATTGAGCAACAGTGTATGTAATATTCTATTTATCTGTCTAACAAGATTACTTATTTAGGGCTTCCCTGGTAGTGCAATGGTTGAGAATCTGCCTGCCAATGCAGGGAACATGGGTTCGAGCCTTGGTCTGGGAAGATCCCACATGCTGCAGAGCAACTGGGCCCGTGAGCCACAGCTACTGAGCCTGCGCGTCTGGAGCCTGTGCTCCGCAACAAGAGAGGCCACGATAGTGAGAGGCCCGTGCACCGTGATGAAGAGTGGTACCCGCTTGCCGCAACTAGAGAAAGCCCGCACACAGAAACGAAGACCCAACACAGACAAAAATAAATATAAAAATAAATTAATTAATTTTAAAAAATGGTCCACATCAAAAAACAATCTTAAAAAAAAAAATTACTGTGGCTTCCCTGGTGGCGCAGTGGTTGAGAGTCCGCCTGCCGATGCCGGGGACATGGGTTCATGCCCTGGTCTGGGAGGATCCCACATGCCACAGAGCGGCTGGGCCCGTGGGCCAAAATCATGATTCCAAAGAAACAAACCCACTATTTCCCTCATTTAAAAAAAAAAAAAAAATACTTATTTAATGATAATTACTCTCAACTTTTTATTCTCGTGTGATAATACCTACAAGAGTATTTTTTTACATTGCATTAAGATATTGAAAGAAATCATGATTTATAATTGGTATTTGTTTTCATATGAAAAGGTTTTATGAAATATTCATGGTAGAACCAAAGCTTATGCTATTTAAGGAAACACAAAGATATGTGTATAAATTGCTATATTTTTAATAAAGATAATACAAGAAAAATTATAGTACCATATTTTAAATGTCTAAACAACTTGATAATATGTGATATTATATTCTACATATTGCATAGGAATGTCCACATTATATACTATGTTTGTAAAGTATGTGTTTAATCTGCATACAAAACTAAAGTTTAGTTTATATTTTAAAATCAAACTCAATTATGTAAAAATTTTCTCTGTGGTAAAATCTATTATTTACCAGAAAATATGACTATGTAATTGAATTAAAACATTGCTTATCTAATAAATTTTAATGTACACATGCTGCATATACATTACTTTGTGGCATAAAGAAAATTATTATTTAACCAAGGTTTGAGAAAGCATGTAAATATATTCATTTCCACACAAAATGTTTGAAAGAAGACACATTATATGTACACTTCATTAAGAAGTAATGACTATGGTATCTGTGACTTTTTGGAAAGCTGAAGTATTTTGAGATCCATTTTTCTGAAAGATAATAAACAATTTTGAATTAAGTCAAGAAAATAATATTCAATGGTATAAAGTTACCAACCTTCTTGGGATCCAAGAATGTGAATCAATTGTCTGAAACCTATAAACCATAGAAGGCCCCAGAAGTGTCTTAGCAACAATTTCAGAAGCAAGCTTGTTTAGTACAAAGCACATGTAAGAGTGATCAAATAATTCATCTTTAGAGTTTCCAGTTATTTTAATTTCTAAACTTCCTTATAAAATATTTAAAAAGGAGTAAACTTTTCATATGATTAGCTACTATTAATTACAGATTATTTTTATCCACCATCTAAAATATTTTAGAAAATGGATGAAAGCTATTCAGGACCTGGTTCATCTATTTTATCTAACTTTATTTTTCATGTGATCAATGTTCTTCTACTTAACTTTCTACTTATAAAATATTATAATAAAGTAAGTTCATTTTGGAACATTAAGGGGCTTTGTAAATAGCCAGTTTCTCAGTTGTCACTTTAGAGGACAAGTAGGGTCTCAAGTTATATTTTTTATTATGTTTATTTTCTTGTAAGACCCAAACTTACATTTCAGTGACTTTTATTCAAACTCACTACTGCTGAATTGCAAAATGTTGTCTTTGTCCTTAAGACCATGACAGAGAACTTTATCTGCATTCAGATTGCCTACTGGTTTGTGGTATTTCAACAATAAAACAGCAGGATTGAAGGCTCATGATGAGAAATCTGACTAATTACCTGTTAGATGATAGATGGTTGTAGCTCGGCAGTGCCAGTCACTGAAAACAAAACACTTCGAGATATCAATCAGCTTCCTGACAAATCCAATTTCCCTCACATTCAGTGGACGATAAATGGGAATTTTACTCTACATTTACATAGCACAGAGTTTTAACTTTAAAATATGCATAATGATATTTTAATAAAAAGTACAGATTTTTTTAAGTAAAATTAGTATTTAAATACCTGACATATTCATATTGCAATCTCACAGCTTTTAAACAGATAGATGGTGGAAATAATTAACATTGTAAATCTGTACTGTATTCCACTGAGAAGGGCAAGGTGCACTTAATAGTAGTTTTCCTGTTTTCTTTCTGCATTTACATTTAACTCAAATGATTCACAACAACTCTAATGGCTGTGTTCATTCTCTTCATTTTTGTTTTAAATTTTGTGGTAAACTAGTTGGATGTGCACTCTACATGAGATTCAAAAAGCAGAATGCCCAATTAACACTGCCACATAACCAGCATGTGGGCAGAGTTAAAGCAAAGAGGGACTGAAGCATGGAAATTGAATGTAGGCCCAGAGAAACACCTCTTTCTTCCTTATAAGGAATGACTGCATAGTCAACATTTGGAATTTATGCTTAACTCTAAAAAGTTATAACCTTCAATATCTTATTCTGTGATTAAAAATAAGACAATTAAAGGTGGCAGGAGAATGGAGAAAGGAAGAGACAGTGCTTCTTATTTATTGAAGAAAAATGAATTTGTAGGCAAAGTTGGAAAAGTTTGATACTAATAGTCTGAAACCAAGCATTTTCAAATGTTGTTACTGGGAGGATAAGTTGATGAAACTTCATTGAAGGACAATTTGGCAATAACTATTAAAAGTTTAATGTTAGACATAGCAACCTACTTCAGGAATGTCTCCAATAATTATCCTCATGTATCTCTATGAATACTCACTGTGGTATCATCCTTAATAACCAAAAGGAATTTTTTGACTAGAAATAACTTAAGTTCCCTCCACAGGAGACTGGTTCAACAAAGTATGTACAATACAATAGAACACTATGTAGCCAAACATGGTCTTTAGAAAGAATGCGGTAGATCTGTAAGTGCTGTTTTGAAACAATATTCTGGACACGTTTCAAGTGAAAATAAGCCAGGTACATCTGAGCTTTTTAACAGGATATAAATTAAAGGGTATAAATACAAATATGTGTTTGATTATGAACTGAAATTTTACGGAGGGACGCATAAGAAAATGCTAAGTGTGGCTGCCTTTAGGAAAGGAGTTTAGAGACTTGAGATAGAGGGACTGCTTACTTTCCATCACATACTCTTAAATTTGTTTGAAATTGTACCATGCTCTTTTATCTCTTTTCAATAATAAACAAATGAAACAGTAAACAAGAAAGGGAAAAAAGGAAGGAAAGAAGGAAGGAAGGGAAGAAGGGAGGGAGGAAATATATACACACACAGATGGGTCTGTTTTATTCCGAAGTCCATCCCTCTCTAGCTGTTCCACAGTCAAAAACTTGGGAAGGGGGGATTAAATTTTTCAAAGTAGCCTAAATCCTGCACTTTCCTAACAGAACTATGAGTACAGAAACAAAAGACTAGCCTGGGCTGGTACTAATGAGCTGAACTTGAACATGACCATACCCTGAGGCTGACTGCTTGGCTGTGACCTAGTCTGTGACTAAGAATTGTGATTGAGTGTTTGAGGAAAGCAGTATCTGATTCAATCCACCTGGGAGAATGAAAGGTCATTCTGCCAGCGTAGCCCTTCAAGCTTACACTTTGTCTACCCAGCCAGGCAAAGAACAGGATATGTCAGGACTAGAGAATTTACAAAAGTTTGAAAACTAGAAAACTCTCCAACTCATCCTACACAAGATATTGGAGAAGGATACCACTTCTTTCCAAGGCAATAAAACACATGTTGGTACACACATACACACACACACACACACACACACACACACACTCATGATGCTTTGTCCTTTCATGCACTCCTTGCAGGATAGGAATTAGATACCTGAAAAAGTCAGAGAATCTAGAAATGACCAAATGTACTGTCAGAGGTAACTTTATAGAAGGGATAAGTCTTCAAACAACACATGATTAAGGGACATTTATATATTTGACTGAAAATCTCTGCCACTAAAGGCATTAGCACATTAAATACAAACTCAGGAGTCTAAAGTGTAAAATACTTCTGTCCCAAAGTGATAAACAACTGAGGTAGAGGTGCGGCTTGTAATGACAGGCCTCCTTGGAATGAGGAGGAAGCAGAAATGGACTCCAAGAGGAAATTTAAAGCAAAATCTTTGCTTGTTTCCAAATTTTACCCAGGGCCAGTCTTAGCCAGAAAAATTGTACATAGAGTAAGACTGGAAACTTGTATCAATAGCTAGAAAAAGAGTAGTATTTTTTACCTTTTAACAGCTTTTTTCAATTAAATATATGTATATATAATCAAACTGTAAAGATTATTAAGACCAAAAAACATTGCAAAATTATATTGAGAATTTTCTTTTGAAAAAGAAAACTTTTTGAAACTTTTCCAAAATGTACACCAAAAATGGGTACATTTTATTGTATGTGAATTATACCTTAATAAAGTTGACCTTTAAAACAAAGTATCTATGGCACTAATTATAGCAGTGTAGAAATTATTTGCCCTTACATATATCTGGAGAAAACTTGAATTCAAAAAGATACATGCACCCCAATGTTCACAGCAGCACTATTTATAATAGCCAAGACGTGGAAGCAACCTAAGTGCCCGTATATAGATGAATGAATAAACAAGTTGTGGCATATATATACAATGGAATAGTACTCAGCCATAAAAAAAAGAATGAAATGATGCCATTTGCAGCAACATGGATGGAGTTAGAGATTATCATACTAAGTGAAATAAGTCAGACAGAGAAAGATAAATATCATATGATATCACTTATATGTGGAATCCAAAAAAGTGTTACAAATGAACTTCTTTCCAAAACAGAAACAGACTCGCTTACGTATAAAACAAACTTACCAAAAGGGAAAGGAGGGGTAGGGATAAGTTAGGAGTTTGGGTATAGCAGATACAAACTACTATGCATAAAATAGATAAACAACAAGGTCCTACTATATAGCACAGGGAACTATATTCAATATAGTAATAAACTATAATGGAAAAGAATCTGAAAAAGAATATATATATATAACTGAATCACTTTGCTGTACACCAGAAACTAACACATTGTAAATCAATTATCTTCAATTTATTTGTTAAATTTTTTAATTTTAAAAATTTAAAAATTGGAATTGAATAGTGGAATTGTGGCTAAACTTTTCTATGCTTTATTTAGAACTCCATTAATGTTGCTGATGTCTTAAATATTTATAATGCATAAGATCATAACACGGATGAATTTATTTATATTATAGTCAGAAAGTACATGAAACATGTAGCAAAACATGATTTTTCCTAACTAGATTTTAAGTCAACAAATATTTGGAGAGTCTACCATATTTAATTTTATGTTGATACATTGATACAGACACAAAAGGTTGATACATTGATACTGATATAAAAGGTTGAGATTCTGGTCTCCAGGAACTTTCAACCTAGTATGAAAAGTATATGCTCCTTAAAAATACATTTAATCATTTGGTTGAGTATGAAATGGGTAAAGAGTAGTCCTCATTATTAATCCACGCATAGTATATGAATTTAGAAAATATTGAACTTGGATCTGAACTTGGATGTGAAGATTGAATAATGGGAAAGAATGCAGATGGGGATTACCAACATATGAAGAAAAGAAAAAACAATGTAATACTCAAAAAGAAAATCTTAATATAAGTTATGGAAAAAAAATCGTAGAGAAGAAAAATACAGGGCTTCCCTGGTGGCACAGTGGTTAAGAATCCGCCCACCGGTGCAGGGGACATGGGTTCAATCCCTGGTCCAGGAAGATCCCACATGCCGCAGAGCAACTAAGCCCGTGCACCACAACTACTGAGCCTGTGGTCTAGAGCCCGGGAGCCACAACTACTGAATCCCGCACACCTAGAGCCTATGCTCTGCAACAAGAGAAGCCACCTCAACGAGAAGCCCACACACCACAAGGAAGAGTAGCCCCACTCGCCGCAACTAGAGAAAGCCCGCGCGCAGCAATAAAGGCCCAACACAGCCAAAAAAAAAAAACTAAGAAAAATATAAATACAATGCAGAGAAAATCAAAAGGGAGTAAAAGTGTAATACTTTTTATTCAAGTTTCCCAAATAGATAAAATACAAACTAACAAAACTAGCTTATTTGAGGAATCAATTATTTGTATTATCAAATTATATATATGTATTATATAATGTGCATTCATAGGTATTAATCTAAATATTTTAAACTATGAAGAAAATTCTAACATAAAAAGTATCTTAAGACCTTAATAAATTTATCAAAGTTTAACAGTCATGTCTTCTGTCACTCTCTCTCTCTCTCTCTCTCTGATCATTTGTAACTCACAAAGTTTTTCAAAGGACATAGTTACCAGAATACACATTTTCCACCAAAATGTCAAATGAACCTTGAAATTAGACCCCAGGATTAGTCCACAATAGACAACAGAAGTCTTCAGAGAACTGGAATCTGGAACCAACACTCTTCCAACTGTGTAACAAAGCAATAAGATAAATTCACCAAAAATAATTCAAAGGGCAAACCAATGGACAAATCAATATCTGAAAAGACAGATGCAGTTGACACACTAGAAAAACAAAGTTCAAAATATTATCTTTTATTTTTAATAATAAATATAATAATTTGTTTTTAGGCAGAAATATTGGCTATCTCCCTCAGCAGCAACAAATATTCAATGACTCCTGAAAAGTTCTTGAGAAATACTGATGAAGTCCCTCAATACGAGGACTCAGGAACAGAACGACAGACTAATGGCAGACAGTGAGAAAGGAAAGGCTACAAAGAAGTCAAGGTATTGGGGGAGATAAGAAATTTGAAACATAATGAGTTAAAATGCAAATGTTTAGTGGGAGGTTGGTACTTAAATAATATTGATTCAAAGGGTATAAAAATTATGGATAAAATAATATGGAATCTGGGATTTCTTTCAAAATAATACAGGAGTTGAGGAGTGGCTGAGGGTATAGAAGAAACATTATTGGTGGTTAGTTGATAGTTGCTGAAACTGGATGATGGCTACATAGATGTTTATGGCATTTATCAGTTTTTTAAATATTTTAAATGTTCCATGAGAGCTTTTTTTAAAAGAAACAAATTTAAAAATAAGTGACCAGAGGAGCTTCAAGATGGCGGAAGAGTAAGACGTGGAGATCACCTTCCTCCCCATAGATACATCAGAAATACATCTACATGTGGAACAACTCCTACAGAACACCTACTGAACGCTGGCAGAAGACCTCAGACCTCCCCAAAGGCAAGAAACTCCCCACGTTCCTGGGTAGGGCAAAAGAAAAAAGAATAAACAGAGACAAAAGAATAGGGACGGGACCTGCACCAGTGGGAGGGAGCTGTGAAGGAGGAAAGGTTGCCACACACTGGGAAGGCCCTTCGCCGGCGGTGACTGCAGGTGGCGGAGGCGGGAGGCTTCGGAGACACAGAGGAGAGTGCAGCAACAGGGGTGCGGAGGGCAAAGCGGAGAGATTCTCGCACAGATGATCGGTGCCGACCGGCACTCACCAGCCCGAGAGGCTTGTCTGCTCACCCGCCGGGGTGGGCGGGGCTGGGAGCGGAGGCTCGGGCTTCGGGGGTCAGATCCCAGGGAGAGGACTGGGGTTGGTTGTGTGAACACAGCCTGAAGGGGGCTAGTGCGCCACGGCTAGCCGGGAGGGAGTCCGGGAAAGTCTGGAGCTGCCTAAGAGGCAAGAGACTTATTCTTGCGGCTTTGTTTCCTGGTGCGCAAGGAGAGGAAAGTAAGAGTGCCGCATAAAGGAGCTCCAGAGACGGGCGCGAGCCGCGGCTAGCAGCGAGGACCCCAGACATGGGCATGAGACGCTAAGGCTGCTGCTGCCGCCACCAAGAAGCCTGTGTGCAAGCACAGGTCACTATCCACACCTCCCCTCCTGGGAGACTGTTAAGACCCCCACTGCCAGGGTCCTGTGATCCAGGGACAACTTCCCCAGGAGAACACACAGTGAGCCTCAGGCTAGCGCAACGTTAGGTTGTCCTCTGCTGCCGCAGGCTCGCCCTGGACTCCATACCCCTCCCTCCCCCCGGCCTGAGTGAGTCAGAGCCCCCGAATCAGCTGCTCCTTTAACCCTGTCCTGTCTGAGCTAAGAACAGATGCCCTCAGGTGACCTACACGCAGAGGCGGGTCCAAATCCAAAGCTGAACCCCAGGAGCTGTGCAAACAGAGAAAGGGAAATTTCTCCCAGCAGCCTCAGGAGCAGCGGATTAAAGCTCCACAATCAACTTGATGTACCCTGCATCTGTGGAATACCTGAATAGACAACCAGTCATCCCCAATAGAGGAGGTGGACTTCAAGAGCAATGATATATATATTTTTTTTCCCTTTCTCTCTTGTTGTGAGTGTGTATGTGTATGCTTCTGTATGTGATTTTGTCTGTATAGCTTTGCTTTTACCATTTGTCCTAGGGTTCTGTCTGTCCGTTTTTTGTTTTTGTTTTGTTTTTTAGTATAGTTCTTAGCACTTGTAATGGATGGATTTGTTTTTTGGTTTAGTTGCTCTCTCTTTCTTTTTTTATTACTTTTCAAAAAAAATTTTAATAATCATTTTTTATTTTAATTATTTTATTTTATTTTATTTTATCTTCTTCTTTTTTTCTTTCATTTTTTTCTCCCTTTTATTCTGAGCCATATGGATGACAGGCTCTTGGTGCTCCAACCAGGTGTCAGGGCTGTGCCTCTGAAGTGGGAGAGCCAAGTTCACGACACTGGTCCACAAGAGACCTCCCACCTCCACATAATATCAAATGGAGAAAATCTCTCAGAGATCTCCATCTCAACGCTAAGACCCAGTTCCACTCAACAACCAGGAAGCTACAGTGCTGGACACCCTATGCCAAACAACTAGCAAGACAGGAACACAAATCCATCTATTGGCAGAGAGGCTACATAAAATTATATTAAGGCCACAGACACCCCAAAACACACCACCAGACGTGGACCTGCCCACTAGAAAGACAAGATCCAGCCTCATCCACCAGAACACAGGCACTAGGCCCCTCCACCAGGAAGCCTACACAACCCACTGAACAAACCTTAGTCACTGAGGACAGACACCAAAAACAACTGGAACTACGAAACTGCAGCCTGCGAAAAGGAGACCCCAAACGCAGTAAGTTAAGCAAAATGAGAAGACAGAGAAACACACAGCAGATGAAGGAGCAAGGTAAAAAGCCACCAGACCTAACAAATGAGGAGGAAATAGGCAGTCTACCTGAAAAAGAATTCAGAATAATGATAGTAAAGATGATCCAAAATCTTGGAAATAGAATGGAGAAAATATAAGAAATGTTTAACAAGGACCTAGAAGAACTAAAGAGCAAACAAACAGTGATGAACAACACAATAAATGAAATTAAAAATTCTCTAGAGGGATCGATAGCAGAATACCTGAGGCAGAAGAACAGATAACTGATCTGGATGATAAAATAATGGAAATAACTACTGCAGAGCAGAATAAAGAAAAAAGAATTGAGGGCGGTCTTAGAGACCTCTGGGACAACAATATACGCACCAACATTAGAATTGTAGGGGTCCCAGAAGAAGAAGAGAAAAAGAAAGGGACTGAGAAAATATTTTAAGAGATTATAGTTGAAAACTTTCCTAATATGGGAAAGGAAATAGTCAATCAATCCAGGAAGGGCAGAGAGTCCCATACAGGATAAATCCAAGGTGAAACACACCAAGACACCTATTAATCAAACTATCAAAAATTAAATACAAAGAAAAAATATTAAAAGCAGCAAGGGAAAAAAAAAACAAATAACACACAAGGGAATCCCCATAAAGTTAACAGCTGATCTTTCAGCAGAAACTCTGCAAGCCAGAAGGGAGTGGCAGGACATATTTAAAGTGATGAAGGAGAAAAACCTACAACCAAGATTACTCTAACCAGCAAGGACCTCATTCAGATTTGATGGAGAAATTAAAACCTTTACAGACAAGCAAAAGTTAAGAGAATTCAGAACCACTAAACCAGCGTTACAACAAATGCTAAAGGAACTTCTCTAGGCAGGAAACAAAAGAGAAGGAAAAGACCTACAAAAACAAACCCGAAACAGTTAAGAAAATGGTAATAGGAACATACATATCGATAATTACCTTAAATGTAAATGGATTAAATGCTCCAACCAAAAGACATAGACTGGCTGAATGGATACAAAAACAAGACCCATATATATGCTGCCTACAAGAGACCCACTTCAGACCTAGGGACACATACAGACTGAAAATGAGGGGATAGAAAAAGATATTCCATGCAAATGGAAATCAAAAGAAGCTGGAGTACCAATTCTCATATCAGACAAAATAGACTTTAAAATAAAGACTATTACAAGAGACAAAGAAGGACATTACATAATGATCAAGGGATCAATCCAAGAAGAAGATATAACAATTGAAATATTTATGCACCCAACATAGGAGCACCTCACTACATAAGGCAAATACTAACAGCCATAAAAGGGGAAATCGACAGTAATACAATCATAGTAGGGGACTTTAAAACCCCACTTTCACCAATGGACAGATCATCCAAAATGAAAATAAATAAGGAAACACAAGCTTTAAGTGATACATTAAACAAGATGGACTTAATTGATATTTATATGACATTCCATCCAAAAACAACAGAATACACATTCTTCTCAAGTGCTCATGGAACATTCTCCAGGATAGATCATATCTTGGGTCAAATCAAGCCTTGGTAAATTTAAGAAAATTGAAATCATATCAAGTATCTTTTCCGACAACAACACTATGAGACTAGATATCAATTACAGGAAAAAAATGTGTAAAAAGTACAAACACATGGAGGCTAAACAATACACTACTTAATAACCAAGAGATAACTGAAGATACCAAAGAGGAAATCAAAAAATACCTAGAAACAAATGACAATGCAAACACGACGACCTAAAACCTATGGGATGCAGCAAAAGCAGTTCTAGGAGGGAATTTTATAGCAATACAGTCCTACCTTAAGAAACAAGAAACATCTCAAATAAACAACCAAACCCTACAACTAAAGCAATTACAGAGAAAGAAGAACAAAAAACCCCCAAACTTAGCAGAAGGAAAGAAATCAAAAAGATCAGATCAGAAATAAATGAAAAAGAAATGAAGGAGACAATAGCAAAGATCAATAAAACTAAAAGCTGGTTCTTTGAGAAGATAAACAAAATTGATAAACCATTAGCCAGACTCATCAAGAAAAAAAGGGAGAAAACTCAAATCTATAGAATTAGAAGTGAAAAAGAAGAAGTAACAACTGACACTGCAGAAATACAAAGGATGATTAGAGATTACTACAAGCAACTATATGCCAATAAAATGGACAACCTGGAAGAAATGGACAAATTCTTAGAAATGCACAACCTTCCGAGACTGAACCAGGAAGAAATAGAAGATATGAACAGGCAGATCACAAGCACTGAAATTGAAACTGTGATTAAAAGTATTCCAACAAACAAAAACCCAGGACCAGATGGCTTAACAGGCAAATTCTATCAAACATTTAGAGAAGAGCTAACACCTATCCTTCTCAAACTCTTCCAAAATATGGCAGAGGGAGGAACACTCCCAAACTCATTCTATGAGGCCACCATCACCCATATACCAAAACCAGACAAAGATGACACAAAGAAAGAAAACTACAGGCCAATATCACAGATGAACATAGATGCAAAAATCTTCAACAAAATACTAGCAAGTAGAATCCAAAACAGCACATTAAAAGGATCATACACCATGATCAAGTGGGATTTATCCCAGGAATGCAAGGATTCTTCAATATATGCAAATCAATCAATGTTATACACCATATTAACAAATTAATGGAGAAAAATCATATGATCACCTCAATAGATGCAGAGAAAGCTTGCAACAAAATTCAACATCCATTTATGGTAAAAACCCTGCAGAAAGTAGGCATAGAGGGAACTTTCCTCAACATAATAAAGGCCATATATGACAAACCCACAGCCAACATCGTCCTCAATGGTGAAAAACTGAAACCATTTCCACTAAAATCAGGAACAAGACAAGGTTGCCCACTCTCACCACTATTATTCAACATAGTTTTGAAGTTTTAGCCACAGCAATCACAGAAGAAAAAGAAATAAAAGGAATCCAAATTGGAAAAGAAAAAATAAAGCTGTCACTGTTTGACATGACCTGATACTATACACAGAGAAACCTAAAGATGCTACCAGAAAACTACTAGAGCTAATCAATGAATTTGGTAAAGTAGCAGGATTCAAATTTAATGCACAGAAATCTTTTGCATTCCTATACACTAATGATGAAAAATATGAAAGAGAAATTAAGGAAACTCTCCCATTTACCACTGCAACAAAAAGAATAAAATATCTAGGAATAAACCTACCTAGGGAGACAAAAGACCTGTATGCAGAAAATTATAAGACACTGATGAAAGAAATTAAAGATGATACAAACAGATGGAGAGATGTACCATGTTCTTGGATTGGAAGAATCAACATTGTGAAAATGACTGTACTACCCAAAGCAATCTACAGATTCAATGCAATCCCTATCAAACTACCACTGGCATTTTTCATAGAACTAGAACAAAAAATCTCACAATTTGTATGGAAACACAAAAGACCCTGAACAGCTAAAGCAATCTTGAGGAAGAAAATTGGAGCTGGAGGAATCAGGCTCCCTGACTTCAGACTATACTACAAAGCTACAGTAATCAAGAGAGTATGGTACTGGTGCAAAAACAGAAATATAGATCAATGGAACAGGCTAGAAAGCCCAAAGATAAACCCACGCTCATATGGTCACCTAATCTTTGATAAAGAAGGCAAGAATATACAGTGGAGAAAAGACTGCCTCTTCAATAAGTGGTGCTGGGAAAACTGGACAGCTACACATAAAAGAATGAAATCAGAACACTCCCTAACACCATACACAAAAATAAACTCAAAATGGATTAAAGACCTAAATGTTAGGCCAGACAGTATAAAACTCTTAGAGGAAAACATAGGCAGAACATTCTTGGACAGCAAGATCCTTTTTGACCCACCTCCTAGAGAAATGGAAATAAAAACAAAAATAAACAAATGGGACCTAATGAAACTTAAAAGCTTTTACACAGCAAAGGAAACCATAAATAAGACAAAAAGACAACCCTCAGAATGGGAGAAAGTATTTACAAATGAAGCAACTGACAAAGGATTAATCTCCAAAATTTACAAGCAGCTCATGAAGCTCAACATCAATTAAACAAACAACCCAATCCAAAAACGGGCAGAAGACCTAAATCGACATTTCTCCAAAGAAGATATACAGATTGCCAACAAACACATGAAAGGATGCTCCACATCACTAATCATTAGAGAAATGCAAATCAAAACTACAATGAGATATCATCTCACACTGGTCAGAATGGCCATCATCAAAAAATCTAGAAACAATAAATACTGGAGAGGGTGTGGAGAAAAGGGAACACTCTTGCTCTGTTGGTGGTAATGTAAATTGGTACAGCCACTATGGAGAACAGTATGGAGGTTCCTTAAAAAACTAAAACTAGAACTACCATACGACCCAGCAATCTCACTACTGGGCATATACCCTGAGAAAACCATAATTCAGAAAGAGTCATGTGCCAAAATATTCATTGCAGCTCTATTTACAATAGCCAGGACATGGAAGCAACCTAAGTGTCCATCAACAGATGAATGGATAAAGAAGATGTGGCACATATATCCAATGGAATATTACTCAGCCATAAGAAGAAACGAAATTGAGTTATTTGTAGTGAGGTGGATGGACCTAGAGTCTGTCATACAGAGTGAAGTAAGTCAGAAAGAGAAAAACAAATACTGTATGCTAACATATATATAATGGAATCTAAAATAAAAAAGAACAAAAGGTTCTGAAGAACCTAGGGGCAGGACAGGAATAAAGATGCAGATGTAGAGAATGGACTTGAGGACACAGGGAGGGGAAGGGTAAGCTGGGACGAAGTGAGAGAGTGGCATGGACATATATATACACTACCAAACATAAAATAGATAGCTAGTGGGAAACAGCCGCATAGCACGGGGAGATCAGCTCAGTGCTTTGTGACCACCTAGAGGGGTGGGATAGGGAGGGTGGCAGGGAGGGAGACACAAAAGGGAAGAGATATGGGGACATATGTATATGTATAACTGATTCACTTTGTTATAAAGCAGAAACTAACACACCATTGTAAAGCAACTATACTCCAACAAAGCTGTTTATATATATATATATATATATATATATAAAATATATATATACACACAGAATGCATATGTATGTACACATACTACTATATATAAAGTAGGTAAACAACAAGGACCCACTGTATGCCACAGAGAACTATACTCAGTATCTTGTAATAACCTATAATGGAAAAGAATCTGACCGAATCACTTTGCTGTATACTTGAAACTAACACAACATTGTGAATTAACTGTACTTCAATAACAATTAAATAAATAAATAAATAATAAGTGACCCCTTTTCACAAAGATGGCGCCGAAGGCGAAGAAGGAAGCCCCTGCTCCTCTGAAAACCCAAGCCAAAGCAAAGGCTTTGAAGGCCAAGAAAGCAGTGTTGAAAGGCAGCGTCCACGGCCACGAAAAAAAAGGAGATCCGGACGTCACACATCTTCGGACGGCGCAAAGCACTGCGGCTCAGGAGGCAGCCCAAATATCCTCAGAAGAGCGCCCCTAGGAGAAACAAGCCTGACCACTATGCCATCACCAAGTTCCCCCTCACCACCGAGTAAGCCATGAAGAAAATAGAAGACAACAACACACCGGTGTTCATTGTGGATGTCAAGGCCAACAAACACCAAACTGAATAGGCTGTGAAGAAGCTCTATGACATTGACATGGCCAGAGTCAACACTCTGATCAGGCCTGATGGAGAGAAGAAGGCATATGTTCCACTGGCTCCTGAGTATGATGCTTAGGATGTTGCCAGCAAAATTGGGGTCATCTAAACTGAGTCCAGCTGGCTAATTCTAAACATAAAAGTTTTTGCTATAAAATAATAAATAAAAAATAAAAGTAAGTGCAAAATGGGGGAGTGGGGATAAAAGAAACTCTTAATTAAAGCATCTGTATAATTTATTGTCCTAACTGGAACATGTCAGGAATGAAAAGGAACAGTATTAATAATTTTAACTGCTACAGGCCTAAGCCAGTGCTGTGCTGGGCAGTCCTGGATGTATGGTCCCTCTACTTTTAACCAGCAGGTTTCAAATATCAGACTAATGTGATTTAAGATTTGTTACAAAAACGGGAAATGAAGAGAACAACTTGTAAGTGAGAACGTTTAGATCACTAGCAACCAGTTGTTTTTAAGTCTGAAAAGAACCAGTCCCAAATCATCGCCATAACCACTGATCCATCTGGATCAGAAGTCACAAACTGATGGCCTGGGGTTGGATCCAGCCTGCAGATGTGTTTGCTTTGGCCCGCAACGTATTGGGTTACAGAGCGCTTTTCTTAAAACTTTGAGTTTGTTGCCAACATTTCCAAGATGAAAGATGTCATGTTAAAATCCAGATTCCTAGCTTCTCTTGAAACACTTGAGGAGTATTAAGAGCAGGCACACATTCTCACATGGCAACTGACTAGAGCAGAGCATTCTCTCACTAATCCACCCCAGTCCTCATCTCCCTCCAGTGATTTCTTTTCTTTCTTTTTTTTTTTTTTTTCTATCCAGTGACTTCTAATGCTGGGCTGCTGTGCTTGGTTCCTTCTTTGACTCCTACAGATACTTGACTTTTCAACCTTCATACTAGATCAAGCTCTCATCATCAGAACAAAGAAAGTGAGGTTGGCTGCTATCATTTTATAAACAATTGAAAATAGAAATCAGGCAACCCAGATAATAAATGGGGAAATTGTGAAGAATTGGTAGGGGATAGAGTATTACTCCTCTTTAAATAGGCCTAACAACAACAACAGCAACAAAACCTAATTCTGTTCAGAAAATTCCCCTTTAATTTTTCTACATTTCAGATCATTCCATATTTCCCAAGTAATATAGCCTGAACTACACCAGTAGAGCTTCCAGAAATTCTCTTACTAAAAAATATAATAGCTAATCTACATCCCATTGGCAAAATGCACAGTTGAAGGCCCAGCCCAATGACTGCTGCCCACCCTTGCTTCTCTCAACAAGCCCTGAACATCACTGGGTGTGTGATTGTTAGCAAATCTTCATTAATTACAAGCCTCATAAACAGCTGTGCAATGTGGGATGTTGGGGAGAGACAGCTCCTGTCTTCATAAGAGAGAGTTTGGAACTAAAAGAGGTTCTTAGCTAGAAAGCATTCCAAAATAGGATGAGTTGTTTTGAGAGTACAGAGAATAGCATCAGAGAGCACAGATGTTCATCCCAGAGATTGGTACCCAAACAACAACTGAAAAAACTTTCACTCTTTAGCACAAAGGAAATGGAGAGCTATAATTGGTTTCACAGCCAAATTATGGAAACTTACATGTTTTGGAAAAAACATATTACTGACAGAAGTATCTATGGCCTGAAAGGGTGTCTCTTGTGAGGCATAGGACTATGTTTGCCTGTGTACTGTTGGTCCTAATCCAAGGAGCAGAGCTCTCAGAGACGAGTTTAGGAACCTTTATTTTCTACTGGTTTCCTTATGAAATCCCCACTGCAGCCAGGCTGCTGTCTGCTCTTGTCCCCATATAGACTATTGAAAATGCCTTGGCCTCTCCCACTGTCTCTGGATTTCCACTTAACATTTCATCTGTATTAGTGTGTTAGGGTAGGGATGAATGACATTCTTGCTACTAAAACAGAGAGTTAGGGCCTGTTTAGAGAACCATCTGAAACACTTTGTGGTCATTCATAGAATTGAAAGCTATGGAATGATTGAGAGAAGTGAGATAGAACCGTAAAGAACAGTATGAATCCCTAGCCCATATTGCTCTGTGAAAAATTTGCAGAATACATATTACCATTTTATTCATCCTATATAGTCATTGTGTCCAATTCCTTTTTTCCTATTGTCTCCTTCAAACCCACTCCAAAGAGGTCTTTATCTCCACCATCACAACCCCAACTGCTTACGTCAAATAGCCTCTGTGTTACTGAATCAAATGACCACTTATCTGACTTGGCCTATAATCAATATTTGACACATCTGATCATCCCTTCCTTCTTGAAACACCTCCCTCACTTGGCTTCCTGGACACCACCCTCTCCTGTATTTCCTCCTTTCTCACTGTTTCTCAGTCTCCTTTGCTAATTCTTGCAAATCTCTAAGACTTCTAAATATTGGGGTGCCAGGACTTCCTTAGTGGTGCAGTGGTTAAGAATCCACCCGCCAATGCAGGGGACACGGATTCAAGTCCTGGTCTGGGAAGATCCCATATGGCGTGAAGCAACTAAGCCTGTGCACCACAACTACTGAGCCTACGCTCTAGAGCCCGCGAGCCACAACTACTGAGCCCATGTGCCACAACTACTGAGCCCACATGCCACAACTACTGAGCCCACGCGCCTAGAGCCTGAGCACTGCAACGAAGAGTAGCCCCCGCTTGCCACAACTAGAGAAAGCCCACACACTGCAATGAAGACCCAATGCACCCAAAAAATTTTTTTAGTTAAAAAATAAATAAATATTGGGGTGCCAAAGATGGGCTTTAAACCTCTTCTTTTCTACCGTTAAATTCATTTCTTGGTGATCTCATCCAGTCTCAAGGCTTTAAATACTGCCACTATGCTGAGGACTCAAATCCGACTGCCTGCTCAACCACTCCACCCAAATGTCTAAAGGCATCTTTAATTTAACATTCCCAAAATCGAGTTCCTGATTTTCCCATAGACACACACACATACTAAAAACCTTCCCTTTCCACAGTCTTCTGTATCTCAGTTCATGAAAACTGCATTGCAGTTATTCCAGTTCAGAAACTTGTCAACCCTGACCTCTTGCTTTCTCTCACCTGGACATCTAATCCAGAAGAAACCTCTGTTGGCTCTACCTTCAGAATCAATCCACAATCTTGACTACTCACCACCTTTTCTGCTACGTACTTCTTTGTCAAAGTCACTATGAGCTCTTGCCTGCCTCATAGCAACAGCCTCCTAACATCCGGCCGCTGCCAGCCTCCTTCAGTCTGGTCTCAACACAGAAGCCATAATGATCCACTTAAAATATGTCAGATCAACTTACTCTGCTCAAAACCTAACAGTGCCTTCCACTTCACAGAGAATAAAAGCCAAAGGCCTTAAACTTGTTAGCAAGAACCTGAAGGCTCAGTCACCCAACTCCTTCCCCAGCTCCCAGCATTTCTCAATCACTCTGACCGCTCCTACTCTCCCCTCATTCATTCTGCTTCAGACTCACAGAAATTTGTGCTCTTTGAACATGCAGGTCACTTGCTGTTCCCTCTGTTTAGAATGTCCTTTCTCTAGATGACCTCTTACAAGTCTTGGCTCAAATGTCACCTTCAATTAGAACTGTTCTCTGACCACTCTGTTTGTTTCCTATTTATCCTCAGGATTTATTTTTTTTGCACAGCACTTACGATCTTTTCAAATACCATGTAAGACATTTATTTATTTAGTTTTATCTCTGTCTGCATCCCCTAGAAGGTAAGCTCCATGAGGGCAAGGATCTTTATTCACTTCTTTCAATGCCTAATCCCCAGTGTATTCAATTAATGTTTGTTAAACAGAGAAATTAATTTATATAATATGATGTATTTCCTATGGAATGTGCATATATGTGTATATCTCCAAATCTAGTTTAGCTCTAGGGAGAGTAGTGAGTAGGGAAAGGGTGAATGGGCTCATGATTGGTGTGGGTGGAAAGTCTATCAATAGAGTATTGATACTTTACCCTTGTAAGGATTGTTTCAAGTTTTTAAACATGATATAGTCATTAATTACTTTTTATGTAAGGGGATATTATTTGTTAGTAATTACCTAATATATCACAGGTACATACTATGTAGCCCCTATCTGCTGCTCCCCTACTCCAGCTACAGCTGATTGGACCAGAGTCTAATTAGATTGGACCAATCTAATTCAAAGTGGACAAAAATCAGATCAACTCTTCCAAAAATTTGGAATAGGGTCGTGGAGAGAGATTAAGTCAGTCAGACTACTGTGAAGACTGGAACTATAGGCCATGTAGAATTTGAGACCATTATAAACCAACACCATATGTAAAGTGAATTTTTGGAGAGACGGAAAAAAAGATAAGTAAGGAAAGAAAGCTTATGAGAGGGGAGGAACAGGAGAATACATGGAGCAGATGTGTAGAGACAGAGATGCATGTGGCCTCCTACTTTTCAGTGCCATCCACATGCAGAACGTAAGTTCCGTTTCCTTACGCTCTTTCCTGTCAATAAACACTCTTTAACATGAACTACTTTAAATAGAATTGGATTCCTTGCAATGTTAGACTCTTAACTTAAATATCCAATACATTTTCCATGGTATAAAATAAGGCAATATCCCAACATTTGAAAAAAATTATAAAATACAAAAAACAATGTTCTCAATGCTGAATCCACTGCTTTTAATAAAAAAGTATAAGAAGGCTAAAACCAAGGCTGATTCTTGCCTTTGCAGGATTGCTCATATCCACATTAATTTGCATACCCTCATTATTTAATTTTAAGTTTCATCACTATTAAAGCTCTTCTTTAATATTTATTTAGCAAAAGCTCCTTAATTCTGCCATACATTCCCATCAATTAAGACAGATATTTTGACCCTAAATATCCCAAACCCTTGGTGAGGAGAGCTGTATGTAATTTACTATTAATAATAAAGTACATAAATTTACAAATTATTTCTCTTTTTTGTAAACTCAAACAGTTGTAGTACCTTGCATTCCCACATGCATTCATCAGCAGAAGAGAAAGTGCTGGGGTTACAGGTAAATCTACAGGTGTCACACATTATCCTCAGCCTGTATTACTATGTACCAACCCATCACTTGAAATATCCAAAGGGAGGATGTGACACAAGTGTGAATTTCATATTGCCACCTTCCTAATATACAGGTCAGTTACTCAGAAACGCATTCTCTGGCCCCACCAAAAAGTTCCTATCACGTTATTCCTTCTCACTTAGTATTCATTTATTATCATCTGATACTTTTCTTGTTTGTTTTGTCTTTCTTTCCCACTGGAACATAGTTCTATGAGAGCTGGAACCCAAAATGCCTGTTTTATTCATCAACATTTCCCTAGTACTTTAGAGTATGTTGTACCTGGCACAAAATGGGCACTGAGCAAATACTCGAACACATCAAGCTAGTTCCTGACCAGGACCTTTATATGCTCTTTCCTCAGCCGGAATCCCCTACCCCTTATTCTTCTCATAGCTAATTCCTGCACATCATTTGGGTCTCAGCTCAAACGCTGACACTTCAGAAAGGCCACTGATTACGCGAGCCTCTCCACCCCTCAAGGCTTTCTCTAACACATTATCTTATTTTGGTTTAACAGAGCCCTTAAGACTATCTGAAGTTCTATTTTATATGTGTTCTTTCCGTGTTTATTATCATCACCTGTCTTCCCACTAGAATGTAATTTCCACAAGGAGCTTTGACTTGTTTATCACCTTGTCTCCAGAACCTAGAAGAGGGCCTGGCACTTAGGAGGCAGGCAATAAATATTTGTTGAGTGAATGAAAGGTTGAAAACTGCAGTTTTAAAATATATGTCCACACATGGTATCACTGTTCTTCAGTACTGGGATACAAACAACAAACTGCTATATGTGCAAGTAATTTTTTTAACAATTAAAATTTCACATATAATATAGATCAAAAGATTGCCAAATTATATTCCAGATGGATTTAGAATCCTGGTTGGGTACAAGTGGTATATGATCAGTAGCTGGTTCAACTTTGACTAACCTCACTAATAGTTTCCAAGAGAAAATCTTCCTCTCTTTCCTTGTGTGGATTGGAAGCTGAAATTGCAAAGGAGACAATGCTACAAATGAAACCACAACCAGTCAAACTTGGCAAATGTGTGCCACTGTCCAAAGTATTTGTGTAGGCAAACAGACAAAATTCCTAAAGGAAAAAAAATTCCAATTCTAAAAAGCACCTCCCCATGCCTACATCCCCAAACAGAATTAAGTTCCACTACTCAACAGTGTCAGATCTAAAGGCGAGGGGTTTCCTCCTCAGAGCCAGAAAATCACAATTACAACCACCTCAAGTTGTCGGTAACTGACTTGGCCCATAGGAGGCAGACCAAAACTGTCAAATGTGGAGACATTCACCCCGCTCCCCCCCAAGACAGTTCTATTTTACAGTCCCACAGTCCTCCCCCTACAACCATTTCCTATGTACCTATGGACACCTGTGAGATCTCCCTTACACTCATCACCTCTTGAAACTATTTTCTGATTACCTTCATTTAGTCAACCATTAGGACAGTCAGACAACAAATACTTATTGAACATACATTATGTAGCTGACACAGTTTGTATAGTAAAAACACATCAGTAAAGAAAACAGAGAAAAATGCTCGCCCGCATGGAGCTTACATTCTAAGCACCTCACATTCACTTAAAAACAGAAAAATATAGATATAATGAACAGTAGGCATTTGATAGAGATGACTACATAAATTCATAGATAACATAAACAGAACAACAGTTGGTACATAAACACGTGGTTATCCAGTATCTTCCAGAGAACTCAGATTTGCATCACTAAAGAGAATATTTGGGATATGAATCAGGTATGTTGCTTTCTGATTGTTTTCCTGTAACATTATGTGTGCCTGTTATCTTCACTATAGGTTTTCCTCGGGCAGAAAATATATCCTTCATTTCCTTTGTACTGTGTTCAGGGGGCAAGTTGTACAGTGCCCCCAAATAGACTATGAGTTCATTAACTGTTTGTTAAATAATACATTGCACTTATATAGTGATTTTAAACGTTCTGAAAGGCACTTTCATGTGAGTTATTATTACTAACATCATGCACTTATTCATACTCTAATGCTAGATCAAGAAGAAGACAGTGAATTTCAGTAAGGGAACTGGTGGTAACACAAGCAGTATGTTTGAGACAACTAGCCTTGCTTGCTAAGAACCAGTCCAGTGTTCTTCTTATTATTGTTGCTGTTGTTTTTCTGAATCTCTACTAAAGTCCAGACACTAGAAAGCACAGGAATCAGGCAATTTAAAATCATAGCAATGGAAACCAGAGAAAGAAAAGAAAACTTGGGTTCAGAGAAAAGCCCAAATCCAAAGGCAAAGTCTAGGGCTTTAGTTAGTGATTTTTAAAATGCATTTAATTAAAATACACATTCCTGGGAATTCCCTGGCAGTCCAGTGGTTAAGACTCCATGCTTTCACTGCAGAGGGCGTGGTTTCAATCCCTGGTCGGGGAACTAAGATCCCACAAGCAATGCAGCGCAGCCGAAAAAATAAAAAATAAAATAAAATGCACATTCCTGATGAACACCCTGACCCAGCCATTCTGATTCATTAGATCTGGAGTAAAGTCCAGGACTATGAATTTTTACAAACATCCCCCAGATGATTCTGATGCAAACCCTCTGGGAAACGCTTACTTGATGGCAAAGGTTGGACCAAGGAAAGTCAGTCAGTTCACTGCATGGCTTCCAAAGCTTGGCATGTTCAGCTATGGTTTGGTACCAGAAGTCTGTTGCAGCAGGCATAGCACAGTGATAAGCAAAGCCACCATTTCTGAGTGCTATCAAGAGAACCACAGCTACTGGAGATGTATGGACCAGGATCTAGCCCCGGGAAGGAAAGGACTAGAATAGTTCTAACGTTCTGGTCTCAGCGTAAGGTCTAGCGCTGTTTTGTACCCTAGGGGAGATCTGAGTCCCAGGCAGGAAAATCTGGCGTAGCCAGCTCATGTAAAGTCCCAATCTATGGGAAGATCAGGTTAGGAGGAAGGTAAGTTTGCCATTTTGAAGGGTTTACTGGTTCTCATCCCTAATATTGCAGACCTGGCTAGACAATGAGGAAGGGCAACATATCTAAAAGCAGAGACCTACTCTGAAAACCCAAGACTGAAAATCATTATTCAACTCCAAGTTCCACAATGAATTGAAGCTGAGGAGGCTGATATGTTTTCTACATCCAGCAGGAATGGCCCAGAAATGAAGTCTGAAGGGCAGATATGCTATAAAGGAAGAAATAACGAGGTAGGGGTTAACCCTGAACTTCAAGAGTCCACATCTCCCACCAGGAAAGTGGATGGCCCAGCATTATGCTCTAGCAATAATCTCATTTTAAAATCTATAGCAATCATTATTTTCCCCACATACTGAGAAAGGTTCTATCATAATCAGTGCACAAAACAACTACAAGCAGAAAGTAACAACTAGATCTTTCCATAGATCTCAAAACAATTAGATGGCAAACATTCAAGTAACTGCAAGTTTAAATTATTAAGCAATATTTTTGCTTGCAAGGTGTTAGGAATTGATATCTAACATATAGGGGTATCTGGAACAATACTGGCATTTATTTAATCCAGGTGGAGTATTTTTATACATGTGAAAACCCAAATTAAAAGAGGTTCATTGGCTTTTCCAAGTATACACATAGGTAGTCCAAGAGGAAGGAAATAAACCTCCACCTTTTAAATTTTAAATTCCAAACATTTTCATTCTAACTTTTGACTTCTCTGCTGATAGATGAATGGATAGATAGACACTTTAGTGGGATTTTCTTGGCTTTTTTTTTACTATTTTATTAAGAAAAAATTTAATTATTTACAGAAGTAGAGAGAATATTATCATGAACCCCCAAGTACCCATCACCCAGCAATAAAAATCTTGATTCTTCCTACACTCACTCACCACCCCCCACCCAAGATTATTTGAAGCGAATTCTAGACATCATACTATTTCATCCATAAAGAGTTTGGCATAGATTTCTAAGGGATCAGTACTCTCTTTTAAAAAAGTAACCACAGCATACGGCTTCATACAATTTAAGGAGATAAGAAAACATTACACTTAAGTCACAGTGCACGAATTCATATTTATTATTGTATCGATAATTGGGGGGTTGCCTTGGGTAGTTTGAAGCTGAAATCCAATGCACATCAGTGATAGTTTTTCAAGTACAATGGTTTTTCCATACCAGCACAAGTTCATATTATTGTTTTATAAAAGAAATTTATAGTCATCACATTTTCCCAAACTCAGAAACTTTTGAGTAAATTATTCTGATTCCACTCTGACTACTAGACTCTGGGAATTGTGAGATTTCCCACTTGAAGCTTCCATCTTCATTGATTATGATGATAATCAACTGAATTATTCTTTTCCTCTTGAGAACTACAGAGCTCCTTGATTCCAGTGGCTAATAAAGGCTCTGGTATTGGAAGCAAAACTGTTAAAAGGATCAAGAATAGCAACCTAAAAGCTCAAACCAGGCAGTGTTTCAGAAAAACACACTAGTTGCTTTGAAAAAACCACTCGGCTTTGTAGCAAACGTTAACTATATATTAGTTAAATAATAAATATTTACATATTAAATAATATGTCTAGAATGTGCTTTAAGATAATCCTGGGGGAGAATAGTGGATGGAAATATAGACAAAATTAAATTGGCTATGAGATGATAAATACTGATGTTGGGTGAGGAAGATTTATTACCTTATTCTCTCTACTTCTGTATATGCTAGAAATTGTTCAGAATGAAGACTTTATTTTACAGACAGGATAGGAATCACATGAAAATGACAAAACCAAGTCCTCAAACACATTTTGCAACCCCTCCTGCCTGAATCTACTCATCCAAACAGCCTGCAAGTACTAATGAGACTGGTCTGGGTTGTGTCACTTTCCAAGTGACCCAAGGAACGGCAACAAAGGAGAAAAAAGAGGAATCTGAAATAACATATAAAATGACCAGTTATTTCTACATCTTTGATTAGCTACAGGTTAGTCCTACTTAGAGCTTCTAAAACACTTGAATGCAACCCGTTTTGGAGAAGATTAATTATTCCTTGGTTTCATGGGGTGACTATGAAATAGTATAAGGAGGACATAAAATTTCCTTAGAAAATACTGCCAGAGAATAAAGTCAGCCTCAGGGAAAGGAAAAACATGGCTCAACCGCTTAACATTTCAGAACAGATAGAAAATTTATGGAAAAAAAAGTAGTCAGTATGCTGAAATTTTTATAGTAAATAATTTTAAAACAATAAAAATGAACAAATGAACCATCATAAAAAGGAGAAAAAGGCTTTTTTGTTAGTGACAAGGGAATCTGTATTAGATCAAACAAATAATGGAAGAGAGAGAAATCCTGCACAATTCTGCAAAGTGTGAATGTCCTGGCGACGAGTGTCCTCTTTTCAAATATTTGTCTGGAGTTGTCAGAACTTGGTCTCTGCTTGCTCTGACCCACTTCAACCATAAAAATGGACACCCTCGTAGCTGAAAAGCTCTGACCAGCCCTAAGACCCAGCATTCACAGAGCTTAAGCTCATCTATGGGAGCCCAGGTTAGCTGGCTATAGATGGGCCCTCGGACAAAACTGCCCCCAAAAGACAAAAGCCTGGAGAGGATTCAGGAAGTAATCTCTCAAACCCACTGCCACCACTCCAAGAAAGGTCTTTTGAAAATGTCATATTGCCTTAGGTTTCAGAGCCAGGGAGAGGGGAAGAGAAAAGGGAGGAGGTAAGGGGAGGGAATGGAGGAAAGGAGAGTATGAAGGAGAGAGAAGGAAAAGTTTTTAATGTGAAATTTTGCTCTGATTTTGTAAATCAGCAAGTGATCAAAACGTCAAACATTGCCCAATCAAATTTTGTTTATGCCTCTCTTATTACAAATACCGTATCTTACCTTACATTTTGTTTAATTCTATGTGTCTCTCCTATTATATTCCTGGAGGGAAGAAAACATTTGGATTTTTTTTTTTTTTGAAATGCCATAGTCTCAATAACAACGACCATACTTTAAAGTTTGTTGCTTTAATTAATTAATCAATTAATTGGTCCAGTCAAATGCAGTCAGCTGATAGGTAAGTAACAAGCTACAGCTGCAAAACCTGTAGCTTGAATAATATACTCAATATATTTAGCTCTTCACACTGATCCAGCCATAAGAGTGTGCAGGAGAATTGTGTTTTCCTCTTATTTTTGTTATTTTACATAATGGGATTTGTAAATTCAGTGAATTAATACATATAGCAAAGATATATTTGCATATGACCAGAACTTAAAGTTCCCAATTCCCAAATGCATGCCCTTAAACAATTGAATTTACTAATGTTCCCATCTCCTAAGTACCCTCTGCCCCAGGTTTATGAAAATATTCTTTGTAATTCACATAAACAAAACATTAAGAATGTATGTTATTTCCTTTTCAAGATAAGAGAGAAAGATAGGTTTCCTGTATCCACCCCCCCAGCCCTGCCCCGTTTAATAGAATGCATATTTCTAAAACAGGACTCACAAAAAAAACCTTAACGATGAGGTTTTACAATAGGAATTGCTAGTCGATTGCATTTATATCCAAATCAGTTAAGCAGATTTCCCTGATTTAGTTTTTTCACAAATAAAATTCTACCTTTAAAAGTTTTTAAAATGTTAATCCATAAGTAAGAGTAAGTAAGACCACTGCTTTAAGAACTATATAAAAATTTAGTGAGCATCTTATCTAGGGCACTGATTTCACAAGTGAAAAAGCTAAGAGCCAAGGATATCAACTGACTTTATCAGGTCAGCAAGTGAAATCATGACTGAGGCAGCACCAAAAATCACATAAACCCCATAGGATACCGTCCAACTTGTACAAATTACTATGTGACGATACACATACACACATAATGACCTTGAAATTTGGCACTTCAATTCAATTATTGCCTTAAATCTGTAAATATTTATTGATTCAGGAACTATAACAATATTAGCTGACTTTTTTAATCTAATGAATATTTTAAGGTTTTTCTCAGCCAGAGTATAATATACATAGTCCAGAAAACATCTTAGACCCAAAAATTTCATCCTACTGTACCAAAAAAGAGCAGAGCTCTCTGGAAATATTTATAGTATATAAAAGTAGTAGCAAGTAAAATAGAAACTGAAGTTGTTGAATGCTGATTAACTGTTGTCCTTAACTTCAAATATTTTTTATTACAGTTAACACACACTTTTAGAATTTTAAACAAAAGTCTAGGTATTACAAGCCATAAAAACAGGTAATAATAATTAAGGAGAAAAAAGGTTGGACCCTGGACCTTTGTTTTTATTTACCCTAAGGTTCCTTTTTATTTTTCTTTTTGTGTGCGGGTATCTCTTTTCAAATACTTTTAACACACAATTCCTGGAAATATTTATTGGTGTGTGTTTGTGGAATTTTGTACATTTATTAATGTGACCTTTTAATCTTTTTTAAAATTCTCTATAAAGATTTCAATACTACAAATATATTTACACTTTGTTTAAGAATTAGCTCCATTTTCCCTCATATTTTACAAAATAGTTGCTGTCCACTTCTGAGAAATCAGTATATACTTGTTAAACGTTTATCATATAATTACTGGTTAAAAATAAATTACTGATTTCAGAATAAAATGGTCACCATCACACTTCTGAATCAAAAGCTGGCTACAGGGCTCTAAAAGTTTCAAAAGAAAAATTAAAGTTCAGTCCATTCTTTTTCTGTCTGTGAAACTCTAAACAAATTACCTGCCATTTAAGTACTTTTCAGGATATTTCTAACCTCCTATAGATATAACTAGAGAGGCTTTGTGTTCTGACTATCAAATACATTCTGTATTCATATGTATGAAGATAATTTTATATTTGTGAGAGCCTCTATTTACTGACTATATGCAGTGATATATATGAGTTTTATTTTTATATTCAGGATCTTCCAAATGGCTAATTCAACTAGCCAATTTCAAGGAAATTATTTATGACAAATAAGATAATATTTAAGACGTTTGAATTTGTGGATTATTATTTCCACTTACATAAAAATTGTCTTAATTTGGCTGGGTTTTTGTTTAATTCTAATTTCACTTTCTTCTTTTTTTCAGAAAATCACTTCACCATCACCTGTGGAATTTATCATACTGCATGATTTTTTTTTTTTCCCTTTGCAGGGAAGAGCCCAAGAGAGAATTCGCCTCACAATGACCCTGCTGTGCCCTCTGTTTACTCGGCAGTGATCCTCAGAGAAAGGGTTTTTGAAAATGTATTAGAGCTAGAACCAAGACCTGGTGTGATTTTGAAGAAGTTTTTGCCGCTTAAAATTCTATTTTGAGCTAGATACTATATGTCTAATTCCTTTTAAAACAAAAGAAAAAAGGAGAGCTGCTTTCGATGCTACAAATGAAAGGTTTCGTTGCTGATACCGAATTGCACTGCTCATTTATCTTGGCCCTATCGGTGTACGTGGGGTTTTCCCCCCTTTTTTACTCAACAACAACAATAATAATATCAGATCTCTGGCTAAGGATCTAACCCAATGGAAAGGGTGCTATGAACATCCTATATCCAGGTTTAGGACGCAATGCCCATCCCCATCTCATCCCCTTGGGTGCTGGAGATGATTGAACTCCTCAAGCTTGAATCTACAGGGAAGTTGTCGATGCGAGTCTCACAGGAACAAATATTGGCGCGTCCACCAAGAACCTCCCAAACCAGGTACAAAATGAGGAGCCCACACCTACGGAAGAGTGCACGCAGGGGGCGGACCTGGACGCTGGAGGGTGCGAAGTTACTAACTATGCTTTGAGAAACCGAATCATTGTTTCCCACTCCACTTTTTTTTTCTCTTCTTTTCCCGCTCTCCACACCAATATATATATATATATACACATATAAATCTCAAAATCAGTTCCCGCCTGAAAAGCTTGAGCTTTCTTCGCAATATTTGGCGCCTGATAATTAATGACGCTCGCGCCGGGTGCCTCGTGGCCGGGGCTCGGGCCACCAGGAGCCCCTGACGTCAGCGACCGCGCTGCCTGCGTCAGGTCCAGAGCAGCCCCCGGGTGGCCGGGCCCCGGGCAGCTGGGGCTGCAGGGAGGGAGCCCGGGGCAGGGCCGGAGGAAACCCCAGAAGGGGCGAAAGGGGCTGCCCCCGCGCCCACCAAAAAGTCCTGCCGCAGGCGGAACCGCAGTGCCCGCTGCTTCCGGACACACGCGGGCACCGAGACTCGAGGCCGCGTGTGGAGGCCCCAAGCCAGGGGGAGACTCGCGGGGCTGGACGTGGGTGGGCGGTCTAGACAGAGGGCCAAAGAAACTCGGACAAGTCCTCAAGCGGCGGGCGCTTCCTCCCTTCCACTCTTTATAAAAGTCAATGGTAGATTGTTTCCACTGACTCCAAAAGCGGAACTTAAAATGAAATAGACCCGCCTTTTCTTCCTCAAACTTGACACAACTTGGACGTCGGTGATCCGGGGAGTTTCTCCCCCAAACACCGCTCGCTGGTGCTCCAAACCTGGGGAAGAAGGATGCTGGGACCCGCCACTGGGGGAAAATGAACTCGATCTCGCAGTCGACCAGCCACAACTTTTCCTCTCTCTTTCCTCTCCCAACATTTCCCTCTTCCCCCAACTCTCCTCTTCACCCTAAGACCAGCTTTTGCAACCCTCCCAAGCCAGGGCCGTTCTCAAGATTCTGGAGAGGTGTGGTTTCTCCAAAGGGGGTCAGGACCTCTGTCCCGAAAAGTGTTCCACCGGCTCAGTTGCCCTTGTCCTAAAGATCGGGGACCCGAGTTTGGCGAGCCGTCAGTCTGTGAGTGGGGCTAGGTCTACAGAACTCGGTCTGGAATGAATCCTGTAGCTCTCGTGGGCCCTGTCTGGATTTCTTCATCGCAGGTCTGGGAGAATCACTTCTCTCCCCTAGAATCCTTGCTTTTAAACTCTTTTTTTTTTTTTCATGATAGATAGTGCCTTTCTCGCTTAATTTTCCATCCTTGTATCCACATCCAGAGGACAGAGGGGAGTGGAGGCAGAGACTCCCCGAGCAAAGATTTGAGGCCGAAAACTGCTTCGCGTACGTTTTCGCCTGGAATAAATTCTGGTCCCAGCAACGGCCTCTGGGCAGCGCCAGCAAAACCCAGCAGCGGAAGCCAACACTCAGGTGCAGAAAACTGCCTTTGTCGCTGCGATCCTCCCCCAGGACAGTAGCTGAAGGAAATAGCCGTTGCAGGACTGCGGGACACAGCAAGAACACGATTTCCCTTCGTCTCCCCTCTTCCCCCCTAAGAGTGGCTGGGAACTCCGGCAGGAGCGATTCTCCCCCTCTACAATTCAGAGCACTTCGCGGGCTCTGTTATTAGGAGAAAGAGAAGAAAAACATTTTCTGGGGGGTGATTTTTTTAAATTTTAAGTTGGAGCTCTATTGCCAACTTAAATAAAATACCTTTCCCAAATCAGTAAATACCGCGGGAGCCGCCGCATCCTCCAATTGGCCTCCCATTCCACTGCCACTGCGCAGCCGAGTCCCCAACTCCAGCCCGCTGGGGAGCTGCAGGTTCCGCCGCCGCGCGCCAGGCCGGGGTCCCTGCGGCCAGCCTGCCTTCCCTTTCTGGGCTCTGAAGTCTGGACACGAGTCGAACCAAATTAAATCGAGACGCGTCAACTTGTAAACGGCTTTAAAATCTGTGACTCTCCCCTCCGTATGTGCCCCACTGCCTGGCGGATATAAATTGTCACATTCTAGCATCTCCAGAGAGTAAAAGAGAAAAAAATTATACACATGTGTATATTATGTATATACGTATAATATATTGTGTATGTGTGTGTGTGTGTGTGTATATATATATATATACATTAACTGTGACACTGTCTTCACAACTTTGCCTCGCATTAGGATTTAATACAACAGAATTCACTAGAACGAGATGATTAGCCTTATTTATAAGCATTACTTAAAAGTGGCAACTTGGAGGATTTCAGGAATTATTCAAAGAAGATTTAGGGGTTTTATTTTGTTTGTTTGTTAAGGAGCTAGGAATGTGCCTTTTACCCAGTGTTCTTCGCTACCCTTTTCAGGCAGCAATCGGCTCTCCTGACACTTGGTTAAGCCTCAGGACTTAAAAAGATCATTTCCTCGTACACTAATTTGAGCGAAATCTGGATTCAGAGTGTGGGTTTACACGCCCAGCTCGAATGTCTAATGTATCAAATCCTCGTTAACGAACGGCCCGCTCCGTGGCCGTGTCAGCCAAAGGTCAGCCCCGTGCAACAGGGCAGCGCGGTTCAAAAGCACTCTTCCAGCGCCCTGCCTCCCCCTCCCCCCCAAAAAAATTCCATCTTGCACATTTCAGTAATAGAGCGCGCGGAGTCCCAATGAGAAATGCCAAGCTTGTTTTTCTTTCTTCCTTTCTTCCCTCACACTAGTGACTTGTAAACGACCTGTCCTAAGGCAACTACTGAAAAATTAAGTTTATTTTTTTCCAGTGGGAAGGGAGGGGAGTTAGTGGACAAGGTAATTGTCGAAATGCCCTCAAGAGGCACGTATATTTGAGAAGTTGTGACTCTTAGAAATCTTCACTTGAAATAGTAATAATAATACTAACTTCACAGAATTCAAATGGAAACCATAAGTAAACTTTGTTGGGGACCTTAGGGATTAGAAACTGCTTAGGGGAAGGGGCACTTCTCCTCCCCCGCTCCCCTCCCCCAACACACACACACACACACACACACACACACACACACACTGTAGAGACCAGCAGAAAGCTTATTCTTAAAAGATAGCTTTAGTGGCTGTCCACAGGGACAAAGAGGATCCAGGAGAGCGAGGCTGGACCCTCTTCGGTCCCTCCTCACTGGGGAGCCCCGCGACATCTCTGACTACCTTGGGGTGCTCGGCGTTCCTACACACCAGCCGCAGAGGCCAGGCTGGCGCGGCTGCTCCGCGTCAGCCCAACTTCTCGGCGCGCGCCTCGGGCCCCTCGCGCACACGCAGCCGCGGGCCGACTCCGCCGGGAAGGTGGCGGGACGGGGTGGGGGAAAGAACGCGACTTACCGGGTCTGGGGTCTAGATTTCGGGCAAGGTTGGCAGCAGAGTGAGGCCGGGCAGACAGTCAGTCCTACCGGAGACGGGCAGTTTGGGCAGGGACTGAGGCGCGGCTGGGGCGGGGGAAAGGGGGAGGGAAGGAAAACGCCTGTCCGGTTCGGGGTCCCTCGTTCCTTGGCCCTGGCCCGCGCCCCCCGCCCCCGCTATCGCCTCCGCAGACCAAACTCGGCCTGGCCCGGGGAGGCCCCAGAGCCCGCCTCGCCGCCTGAAGTCAGAGCCTCCGGGCCTCAGGGACTCTGGCGCCGACCCCGGGGGCGCTGGGGGTGTCAGGGGCGGGGAAGGGGCGTCCCCCGCTCTCTGGCCCGGAGAGGGCAACCGCGTCGCCGGCACGGACGCGGCGGCCAAGCGCGGGAGCCCCAAGTTCGCCGCGCCGGGCTGCCGGCTTGCAGACCCCGGCCTGCTCCCGCCCCCGCCCCTCCTTTCCCTCTAGCCCCCCGCCAAATGCAAAGGGTTCTTTGGGCCTTGGCCTTTTGGGCAAGAACGCAGGAACCCACGCTGGGTTAGAGCTGCCCTGAGCGAGCCTGACCCAGGTCTTCATAATTAGCGTGGAGTTCGTAGAGTCTAGATCGCCCCCCTCTCCCAACATATTAAAACATAAAAGGACCCAACTCGGGAATGGGTTTCCTGTGGGGTGGCCCTTGTGGCGGGGATTCGTTGGATGGAAGGTCTCTTCGCCCCTAACTAGACGCCCGGTGCTCTGTCCTCCGGGGACCTCGGACAAGAGAACTCTGGTGAGCCAGCCCCTTTCCACCGAGTCCCTGGGACCAGTCCCAGGCTGATTGGCTTCTGCCAGGCCTCCCTGGGCCAGGTCCCCGGCAGCTCTTCTCGTGCCACCCCTATGTTATTGAGCTCCCAGACTCGGATGCTGGGTGGGAGGACAGGACTTTTCCTAACAGGAACGTTTCCAAAACCCCTCTGCCACACCTCCAGGTTCAAAGCTGAAGACGTGGCGAGTGGTGGCTGTCAGGTGAAATGATGCTATGGACCCCGGATCTCAGAACTGGCAGGAATGAAGCTGGCCCTGGATTAGCTGCAGTGCGAACCAAGCAGTGACAAAAGGCCGCTCCTGTTAGCAGTGAGGGAAGTGAGAGGCGTGGGCCCCATGGAATGGGTCTGTCCCTCCAGCTGAAAGTAAAATCCAGAGGAGGATTGGAACCTGTCTGGCAGCCATTTTCTGATGTCATGGGACCTAGGATTTTTGACCAAGACACCCAAAAGCATAACTCTATAGACAGTGGTGTGAGGATAGAGTGCCCCAGGGACTCTCCACTACCCCTCGCCTTTGTTTACAGGTGTTGGTCACTCTACCAGACATATTAGGCACTTGCTCTGGAAATGTCAGTACATTGACCACAAAATATTATGCAATGTGCTGACCCCCAGGAATGTCACCAGGAGGGGAAAGCAATAGCTCAGTGCCTGAACTCTGTGTTTCCCTCACCACACCCTACACTTTCCAGGTCTCGTGGCCAGGGCAGTTCCTCTACCACTTGTCACGTTTGCACCATGTAAGCCCGTTTGAACTCAACAGGACTATACCAGCTCTTAAACATGTGCGAGCTAATGAGTCTTATTTGGGAAGGGTCGAGAGAAAACCCTAGAGCAATCGTTCAAGTAGGCGGCTGATAGCCCCCCGCATGAGTGGGTAGGGGCTGGGGGACAGCCAGAGACAGGAATAGGAACCCGGAGAGAGAAAGGAAAAGGGGGAGAAGGAGAGAGACAAAGACAGGGGACAGTCAAGCCTGGATAAGAGCAAAGAAAGAGGGTGGGCGATAGGAAAACCCTTAGTGCCCTGCCCTCCCACCTCAGGCTTGGGGTCTGTGACTGGAGGGGGGCCAGGTGACTGGAGGGGACGTCTTCTCCAAAGAGCTAGAAGAACTGCCAGGGTGCCAGCTCCCTGGAAGGGGACAGGAGGAGGACAGCTCCTAAGTGGGCAGGGCTCGTAGTGCACTGGGGCGGCCCTTAAAGAATGGGAGATTGCCGGCCCACTCGATGGCTGGAGCCTACACTGTCTGCCTGGCTTTGTGAACTCACTTAAACCAGTGCGGTTTCAAAACAAACACGTGCAGCTTCCTCGCCGCACTATTTTGGCAGCCGGGCCAGCAGCTTTCGCAGGCCAGAGCCTCAGAGCTGTTCCCCGCGGCCCGTGTGGGCGGGGGGGGGGGGGGGCCTCATGCATATTCATTAGCACGTGGAACCGCGGGCCCAGGGCCGCGCTTGCGCACTGCTCTCCCAACCACAGTCCCAGCCCGCGGCAGCGACTTCGAAAGCGCCCCGCAGGGCTGCAGGGTGGCGCAAGGGGCCCCTCAAACCCTGGCCGCCGGGCCTTCAGTGGAGGGGCTGTGGGGAAGTCTTGCTGTTCCACCCCACCGCCACAAACTCACCTCCAAAGCCAGTGTTTATATATTTTCAAGAAATTCTCCAGAACAAGAATCTCCCTTGACGCACAGACTCACCCACCCCTATCCTTTTTCGTGGTTTTACCTTCCTCCACAGTTTTCAGCTTTCTGTGCCAGAGGCTAGGATTTTCCCGGGTAGACAGAAAAAAATTTTAAAAGGAGTTAGGATGTAAGCTTCTCTCACCTTCCTTATGTCCTTATGTTTTCTGTAGCTTAACGGGGATTATTACACAAAAGACAGAAGCAACATAATCGTAATTTTTTTTTGAGTTTGCTAAAGTCGCTGGCCTTCGAACGTCTGTTGTTTTTTTTTTTTTTTTAGAGAGATATAATTCCCATCTGTTTATATCCATGCTTAATAGTTGATTCTTGTGTATGCTGTAGGTGAAAATATCACTGTGTAAGTTTCACAACCCGTGAATTCTTCTGCATAAACTTACAAAGATGACCCGCAATATCAGAGGCAGTCAAAATTTTGTGGACAAGAGACAGACAATGGAAGTCTCTAGTACCATTGACAAGCAATGTCATTTCCATACTAGATAGCTAAATTCAGTTTCTTATTCTTGAAAAACCCACCTCCAGTATAGCATCAACTGGAAACTTCATACTGTTTTAACTCCTTGCTCTAAAGTGGAAATAAACGTTAGGAACTAATGCCAGAATTCAGCTTGCATGGTAAAAATAGCCCCTGGTTTGGGCTGATCGTGTTTCCTCTTACTTGGTGAGACACTCTGGAATGAACCTGACTTGCATAGATTAATGGAGAACACTGCTCATTTTTTGTGTATATTATGCCATTATACGTGCAATAAACTTTGAGGAAAAGGCTCAAATGTGGCATGCTATAGAAAGTTATTACCATTTTTTTCTTATTTCTTGCCCCAAACTAGTGATTATCATTTGAAAAAAAAAAGAGATTGCTGTATAGTTACTCTTATAAAATCTTACATTCTACATCTAACCAGTTTAAATGGGTACATATTACTGATAGTGAATAGGGTGGTAAAAAGCTGGGGAAAAAAAAAAAAAAAACCTCAGCACCCTGAGTAATATGAACCTATAGCAACATGAACCAGGTTTGCCTGGCATAGAAGAGATAAATCTTTCCACTGCCACTCTGTTTTCAAGAATTCTAAAACCAGAGAGTAATATGAACTGTGGCAAATTTTATAAAAACAACACTTTGTTTTCCTAATATGAACACATAGTTCTAAGAACTACACTTGATGCTAGGAGCAAGCGAGAACTCTGTACCTAGAGAGGACAAGATAAATTTGTAATTAGTATTTTGAGTTGGAAAAACAAAAAGAAAGAAATGTGAGCCGGGAATCTGCTGACTTCATATCTAGTTCACAAATAATCAAAGACACAAGCTCAGGGCCTTCATTTTGAGTTTGCCGGACCACATATAGTTACTCCCGGCCCATCATAAATTGGTGCTTCTCTTTAAGGACCAGAGCCTTCCCCAAGCTGCTTCCTGGAAAGCAGTATGCTCAGGTACCAACTCCACCAATACTGATTCACAAGGGGACCAGGACACTGATGACAGCTTGACCTCTAAAAGGGAACATCAGGAAGGTTTCAGGGCTGGGCAAGGTATTTGGGGAATGTAGTTCTGTTGCCAGCCCTTTCAAAGTTCTGAGAAAACTTCACCATCAACAAATAAAAACATCTAAATGCCAGGCCCATGAGCAAAGAAGGTTAGTGCTATTTACACTGTCAGCTAAAGAAAAAAAAAAAGAAAAAAAATGATAAGCATATGGGGCAATTGAAAGGTTACATCTTTCTTTTGGAGGTGGTTTGCTTCTTAAAGGTTAACTTGAATGCTTGACTTTAAAAAATCAAAATCATCAGCTGCAAACGCTTAAAGCAGTTGGGGGTAGCTTTTGAAGAAGAAAACAAAGGATCTGAAATGTTTGAAAATTACTTAGCCCCCATATAAATGGAGCTTGTATATTTACATGCTTACTCTATAAATGTACACACACACACATACCACAACTCATTTCTCTTCATTTCTCAAATACGGTTGCTTGTAGTCAGGCATCTTTTGTTGACGCAATATAACTTTTTAATAACTTGTTAGCTGTTCTAATCATTTGATAGTTATAGAAAACAATGCAGTCAAAATATGAACCAGGACAGCTTTCTGCCTAAATCAAAATCCACAGCTACACACACAAACCAGCCATTTGCAGCATCTTCAGCTGCTGCTAAATAGGGTCTAACAATATATTTCGCTGTTCACATTCATGTATTTCAAAACCTAATAGCCCATGAAGAAAAGTAGAAAGAATACATCCCAAGAAGCAAACATTAAAGGTACCAGCAAAATAATAGACTACATTTAAGTTTGAAGCATTATTTTAGGCAACCTACATCATTAATGACTTTTTCTTTGGGATAAGTGTTGGAGAAGAGAATGCATAAGGGGGACTGGCATAAATATTGGCTTCTACTATAAAAGTTCCTTTCTGGTGAGTGAGGTTATTCACAAACACACACACACAGTACTCCTCAAATGGTTTTCTAAAAAAAAATTATTTGGCATTCAATGTCTAAAAAATTTTTTAATATGAAGTAGTTTTGAAGTAAACATTTATCCCTAAAATTTATCTTTAAAATATCCTACTTAAAGCATATATCATAGTATGATATTTTATTATTATACTATGTTATTAAAGTTTAAAAAGGCATCAGGTACATAACAAATAATGAGGCATTTATATTTGAAGTAAACTGCTTTCAGGAATGGTCAAAGGAAAAATACATTCATTGACTATCTTCCTAAATACACTAACAAAGTTATAAAAGTACTGTTGTTATTATTATTATACTTATATCAGACTCCCAGACATTCTAATCTCTAAAGGAAAGGGAAGGATTATTAATTGAGGTGTTTACCTTTCTTTATCCTAGAGAGATGAGCTATTTTCTATGTTTATTAATTATTGGCGCTAATGTCTGGAATCACTTCAACTACTATGCTGTTAGTTAATTTTAAACCTCCAGAGCCAACTGGGGCCAGCTTATAGTCTCACAGATTTTCGGAACCAGCAACAATTTCTGCTTAGGTGTTCAACTTCCTTAAATCTCACCAAACCTTGCAAGGTGGCGCTCTTTTCATGAAAGGTTGATCTTTACTCTTATAGATCACAAAAACAATTTTTTAAAAGTTAAACACCACTGTCTCTAGTTTTTGATGTGCTACAGAAAGTGTAGCAAATCCCCTCCTTACCTAGTAAAACTTTGCTGCCTAAAAGTGACAAATACAAATAGCAAGCAATGAAAGGACGAGTCAAAAAAATTTTAAGTGAATTTAACATTTTGATTTTGTAATTGGTCAATGGTACACTTCGAAACAGATATGAGTATCTTAAGGGGTTCTCATACTCTTGAGGGTTTTTCCCTCTTGCTTTCCTTCTCAGAGTCACACATAACATTGTGTATTAAAGATGCAAGTCTCGGTTCCTACTTGCCTACAGTGAGGTCAGTTTCCGTCTTGTGCTCTGACACATCAGCACCCTTGCAACTACAGCCAAGGCCCTGATTTGTGATCTCCGGCTACGCTGTCTGCTTAATGGGGCGATCATGCAAGCTACAACCAGAGACAAAGAAGCTCACGTTCCTACCAGCGCAGCTAACTTCGGGGGAGCAGCATAGCTTGCAAATCTATCAAACTAAACTGCAAGAAAGACAATCTGATTTAGAGAAAAGGCGTTCTGCTACAGTCATTAAGCACAAGTAATTTAGATTTTTTATATTGTCTTCTCATTTACAAATTTACTGTATCAACGCCAGCCAATGGAACGAATTTCTTAAGTAAATGAGAAATAAATAAAAGAGATAGATAATCAAATTACATAAAATAATTCTCTTCTCTATATGTATTTTTGAGAGAACTAATAACTGGCAAAATTATAGGAATAATAACGTATCACAGGAAGTAATTAATTTAAATTAGCATCACGTTTGAAGAAATATAAGTAAAATGCTTTATGGAGGTTTACTTTCGTACAAAGAAGGAAGGCCTGGAAAAGCATGCATCGACATCCAGAAAATTAATTATGGCCATAAATGGTTTAATTGAAGACAGCAATTTAAAATATGATATTGTAAATCTGCAACTTGGTTTCAACTCGGGGAATTTAATTTGGGGGACAGCAGAACCCTTGGCTGCAAGTTCATTTGCAAAGCTGCAGAGCGAGTCCTTGAGCTTCTGACAATTCACCTACATTAATATTGATGTCGCCTGCGCAATCTATTTCTGTTATTTTTATGGTTGTTATTCTATGTCTGCAAAGGTCATTTAAATTATACTGCGGCCGAAAATTTGTTTCATAAATTTTGATATAAATACTAATTACACCCTCTCGGAGAGCCAGCAGGGTAGCGTTCATTTATCACGTTTATATGACCTGCGATGACAGAAAGGGAAGACTGGTGAGCTTTTCCCAAGACCCACTAAGGCTGGCAGAAGAGGCAGCAGGTTGCTGGGGATGAAGAAGAAATTCCTACCACAATCACTGAGATTTAAGAATCTTTAATAACGTACGAAAGGTTACCAAACAGTTCTGGAAACTAAAGTGTACATACGAGTTCTTCTAGCCATAAATATTGAATAGCTGTAACATGAATAAACCAGCCCTTTACATGCGGATAAATATGGAAACTAGGAATTATATACATTATGTGGTTGTATCTTTTGCCAAAAGCAACGGACAGTTATAGTTTATATCTTCTTTTAATATCACTTTACATAAACAAATGGAACAGTTTGACACGCAGATCCAGGCTCGTACTATACGAATTCTTGACAGGACGTGAAAACAACATTTTACTGCACTAAAGTACTTAGACTTTGGGAGGAAATGTTTGCACTTTATACAAAAAAAGCACATTAATACCAATAATATTCTGTTAGATCGACGTGGAGACTGTAATCGTACAAAGTAATTCACATTTTGGTACACATTTACTAGAACATTCTTGCCATTCAGTACAAACAGTTGGCTTTCGGCCGCCCACCCCTCCCCCCTCCGCCCTCCCCCCAGCCCCTCCCCCCTCCCCCAATGCAAAGACCACAACGCCACGATCCCACCCCACCCCCCCGTTCCAACCAAGATATAACTATATACAGAATCCAACAGTACAGTTTTAAGCTAATAATTCTGTATTTACAAGAATGCAAAGAAGAAAGAAAAAAAAAAGCCGACTCCCAGAGAGCCTTTTCAGATTCCCAGGAGAAACTGGCCCTCGGGGTTGGCGGCATTTGGTCAGGCGACCGCCTTCTCCTCCACCCCCCTCCCACCCCTTGGCTACCAAGCCTTTGCCAAACTAAGAAAAAAAAAATGTAAAGGTTTGGTGCTTCTCTCTTACTCGGTCCTGGGTCTATCGGCAGGTTTAGAAAAAATAGGATTAGGGGGTGGGGAGGGGACTCTTTTGATGCTCAGGGCTCTTTCAGTAATATTTTGTATGTGTGTGTGTGCTCAGTCTCTTAAATAGGGTTTTGTTCGGTGTTTTGTTTCTGATTTTAAACGTACCATTCGTTAAAATTGGAAGAGAGCGCGCTGTGGCCGGCTGTGTGGTGGACCGCGGAGGAGGAGGGCGACAGGGAGCTGGTGGTCGGGTTGTCTGTGGAGGGAGACACGATGGTGGGCGGCGTGGAGGACTCATAGCCCGAGCTGGCGGCCGGCGAAGGTTGAGAGCCCTGCGAGGAGGATTCGTGGACCTGCGGGAATAAAGTCGCGTTTTTACGGAGATAAAGACCCGCCGCGGCGGCCGCCTGGGGGGATGAAGGCCGCGCGCTGCCTCCCCCAGGAGCCCTGGATCCCCTTGAACTCCAGGGAGGCCGGACCCGCGGGACTTGGGCTTGGTTGCCCCGCCTCGGCCCTGCAGAGACTGGGCTCTGCGAAGGGACAGTGCCCCGGGGACTCAACAAAAGAAAATATCTAGGGAGGGGGAGGCTGGATGTGAGGCCAGAGCCTGAGATGGTCCTCACGGCAGCCACTGAACGTTGCTTGCTCAGGGTTAGGGGAGCCAGCGCTCAGGACGGCGTACAAGACCCCAACTCCCTGCCCAACGCTGCCAGCCAAGCCGCCATGGCCGCAGCTTCGTCAGCATCATCCCGCTTGGGCTGTCCTGGCTCCCCGTCAGTCGCGGCCTCTGCTAGAGTGCTCACTTCTTTTGATTTTTATTATTAAACAGTAAATTTAGAACGGTCTTGGGTGGCCCCATCTCCTCTCCCAGCCCCCGCCCTCTCTGCCCAGCCCCAGTCAGCAGAGAGGAATCGTTGCCTTTCCGCCTCTGCCGGCTCCTGCCACCGCCCGGCTGCCACTCGCCGCCCGACCCCGGCCGAAGAGCTGAGCGGGCTCTTGGCTCCAAGGCGGGCGGCGAGAGCGCGGCGATTACCTTCATGTGTTTGCGCAACGAGCTGGGGTGCGTGTAGGATTTGTCGCACATCTTGCAAAGATAGGGCTTGTCACTCGTGTGCACGTGCATGTGCTTCTTGCGATCGCTGCTATTGGCGAAGCGTCGGTCGCAGCCCTCGAACTCGCACTTGAAGGGCTTCTCCCCTGGTGCGAAAGGCAAGACAGAGACAGGTCTGGTTAGAACAAACCCCGCGGCTCTTTTCTAAAAATTAAACAAAAGGAAAAAATAAAAACAAAAATTAAAAAGGCAGCGGCCCAGGGTTAACACTTTGCAAGCTCAAAACCGGGATCTTTAACAAAGTCATATATCTGTATTGGAATTTTAAACATCTGAACTATTTTAACCCTTAATCCAATTAGATCCAGATTTTATTATTTTATTATTATTATTGTTATTAGTGGTCGTGGTAGTTTTTTAGATCCCAGAGTAGCAGCAGGTCTGGCTGCTGGTTTTTAGGCCCGGGGCTATACAGACGACTTCAGGCAGCTTCTACCTAGCTCTAGGTTTCTAATTTTCACATTCCGGGCCGATTCTCCTGCTGTTTTGCTCTTCTCTCCTCCCCTTACCCCCTCCCCGACGCTCCGCACCCCTCTCGTCGCCGCCCCCACCCCACCCCACCCCTATACACACTCACGTTTTATAGGATAATCCGGGCCGAGAGCTCGGCGCCGCAAATTCTTCCCTGGCTCCGGCGTAAAACGCCAAGTTCCAAACGCAGTACTCAGAAATCACCCGGGCAAACCAGGACAGGGAAGCAGACCGGATTCCCGGCCTTGTTGGCCCAAGAGGCCCAGAATGGCCTGCCCGACCCACACTAGAGCCCTGAGCTCGCCGCGAACTTTTCTTTTAACTGCGCCCGACCGGTCTATTTATTTTTAAAGGCCAACTCAGGGCATTCGGTGTTTCGAGAAGTCCTCACAGAATCTAATTGACAAAGCGGACTTCTCCGCCTTCTGCTGACTTCCCCGACTCCTCAAGCCTGCTCACAAACAAGTCACTACTAAAATCGGGGCTCTTTAAATATGCATAAGCCCCCTCAGGCCCGATTGACTTCCTTTCACCATCGCCACCCCCTCTTTCTGTCTCTATTTTTGTTTCTTTCTGGGCCCCTTCATCCGATCTCCTCCAATTTCCTCAGCTCCTTCCTTTGGCAAAGTCCTCACTAAGGTGCGTGAAGAGGGGATGTTGGCCGAAAGCAAATGTTTAGATTCGCCTGCAGCTGGAGCGGCTGGCGCCTCCGCTGCCGCCGCCGCCGGGAGCCGGCCACCTCTCCCGGCTTCGCGCGCACCCAGGGCTCCGCAAAACAGGGTTTGTCTCTCAGCTCTCCCCGCCTTTTTTTAGTTCTCTTTTAAAAATCTATAACCCTAGATCCCTCTAATCCGATCCTCTCTGTACTTTACCAGAATTTCAAGCTTCAAACTAAAAACCAGCACACATTTTCGCTGTCTGCCTGCTGGAATCTGACTTCCAGACCCAACCGAGGCCGGGTTTGTGCGCCCCCGCCGCTGACTTTTGGATTTCGGGTCCCAGGCCTGGGATAGGGAACGAGGGGTGTCAAGGACAGCCGTTTCCGTACCTGTGTGCGTCCTTTTGTGGATCTTTAAGTTCTCAGAACGGGCGAAGACCTTGCCGCAGCCAGGGAAGGGGCAGGGGAAGGGCTTCTCGCCCGTGTGCACGCGGATGTGGTTGACCAGTTTGTATTTGGCTTTGAAGGGCTTGCCCTCGCGCGGACACTCCTCCCAGAAGCAGATGTGGTTACTCTGCTCGGGTCCGCCGACGTGCTCCACTGTGACGTGCGTGACCAGCTCGTGCATGGTGCTGAAAGTTTTGTTGCACGACTTTTTGGGGTTGGCCAGCTGCTCGGGCTCGATCCACTTGCAGATGAGCTCCTGTTTGATGGGCTGGCGCATATAGCGGAAGAAGGCGCCGGCGCCGTGATGCGCGGCCATGTTCACGTTCATGGGCCCGTAGCCGTGCAGCTGCGGCGCGGCATAGTGCTCTGAACGCGGACTGGTCACCTGGCCATACTGCTCGGGCCGCGGGTACATGTCCCCCGAGAAGCCAAGCCTCATCTGCCCGTTGACCACGTTGGGCGATGCATGGCCCGCCGCCTGCTCGTGAAGGCCGGGGAAGAGGAGGTGGCCCGCGGCGTCCGTGTGGCCGTGTGGGCCCCCGAAGCCCCCAGCTGAAGCAGCGAACAGACTGTGCTGCGCGCTGGCTGCAGCCGCCGCGTCGCCAAAGCCCCGGTTGCGGAACAGAAAGTCCCGCGTGGAGTTGAAGGCTGCGCTCGAATAGGAGCCGACGTGGCCCGGATGGTGGTGATGTCCCAGGGCCGCCGCAGCCGCGTAGCCGGGAGCCTGAGACGTGAAGGCCGTCTGGCCCGCGGAGGCCAGCTCGTGCGAGCTGGGGTTGAGCTTGAAGGCACCCATGCCGTCGGCGAACGGGTTGATGCCCAGGCCCACGTCGCGCTCGGCCACGTCGCCCGCCGAGTGGTGGCGGGACGCGCCAAAGGTGGTCACGCCGATCGCGGGGTACTGGGGGCCGGCGTCCAGGAGCATCGTGGCTGCTCGGGGCGAGCCCCGGCCTCCCCCGGCCCCCCCACCCTCGCCCGCCGAGGAGGGAAAATTAGGAGGAGGAGGAGGAGGAGGTAGTGGAGGAGGAGGAACGGGAGGCGGAGGAAGAGGAGGAAGAAGAAGAGGAGGGAGGAGGAGTCGACCCACCTCGCGAAGTCCTAGCCTGCAGGCAGCGGCGCGGCGCGCCGGGGCGCCCGCCCGGCCAAGCGCGGGGAAGCCTGACTGCTGCGGGCCGCGAGCAAGGCGGGCTCCGGCGCCCGCCGAGCAGACCCTGCCGGCCCGGCTAGCACTTTGTCGCCGCTCAGTCTCTGCCGAGAGGACCCCGCGTCAAGGCTGCCCAGGGAAAGGCATGGAGCATCTCAGCTCCCCAAAAAAACTTCCTCCCGGATTTGTAGCATAGAGGAATGTGAGCGCCGGAGCAGCGACTGCTAGCCCTCTCTCCGCCTCGCGCCGTACGCCCCTCCTCACTTCTCTACTAGCCCCTCGCCCTTTCTTTTCTCTCTCTCTCTCTCTCTCTCCTTTCTCTCAGGCTCGCCTCCTCGCTCCTTCACTCTCCTTTTTCCCCCTCTGCTTTTTGCAAAAAAAAAAAAAAAAAAAAAAAAGGGGGGGGGTGGAGGGGGAGAAAAAAAAGAAAGAAAGAAAAAGCCAAAGAAAAGGCGCAAATCATGCACAATATTGTCTTTTGCGGTTTATCTTCCTGGGGAGAAACTTTCACCTCCTCAGCCGGGCGGTGAGCGCGAGACTGATAGCAGCAATCATTCCTGCAGATAAATGAATTGAAAGGACGACACCGTCCCCCCCTTGATGAATGGGAGCAGGGGGAGGCGTCACGTGCTGCCGACGCGGGCGCCCATTGGTGTGCCCGCGCTCCCCCCGCCCGCAGCCGCCGCGCCAACGGAGGGCGCGCCGAGGCGCCGCGCGCCTTTCATTGGCCCGCCCGCCTCATCAATCCCAGGTATTGTAAAGCGCTTGACATCCCCTTTTGACAAACAGGGCTGCCAGGAGTAGCAACTTTTTTTTTAGCCAAATTTTTCCCCTCTTCTCATGGAAAAAAAATTTGCCACGATTTCTTTTCCTTTTCGCAGTCATATACATTCTCTCTCCTCTTTATCCGTATCCCTCTCCCTTTCCCTCTCCATCTCTCTTTCTCTATCTTGTCCTTCTTCAGACCTGCTCTTAGCTGAGCGATTAGCGACTTCGGGCGTCTCCGAGAACAGGAGGCGGGGATGGGGCTGGTAAACACAGCTAAGGCACTTCCAGAATGTCCCGATTCAGCAACTTTCTTTTCTTTCTTTCCCCCTGTCCCCGCCTTGAAGGGCAGCAAAGGAGGCTTTTGTTATTTGCTCCGTTTGAAGTTCGCTTCCCTCTTGCTTCGTCCCCCTCCTGTTTATAATTTAAGATCTCGGGAGCACACAGGAACACACCACTTTCTCTTTACCAGAAATGTGATTTCTGAGGATAACCGGTTGCCTCGATTTTCTCACTGTTATCAAATCAATCAGACTTCCTGCTCCCTCCTCCCCCAAAAAAATAAGCACAGGTGGATGAGAGCTCCAACTTTCCAGGTTCAGGATTTTTTGTTTTTGTGTGTGGGTTTTTTTTTTTTTAGCAAATTGAAAACATTGTTGCTGATTTTTATTTTTTTTCCTTTCCTGTGTTATTCTCTTCTTTTCTCCCTTTTCCCTAGTCTCCCGTGTCTGCCCCCACTAACCCCTCTCTCTGCACTCCTGTTCCCAACCCTGGCCCCTTTCATTCAGGTAAAACTGTAAATTTCCCAACACGCCATTGTTCTTCAGGACTGCCCAAAGCTCCCTAGAAATCCCCGAATACTTTTTTTGGTATTTAAATCTGCGATAGATAGGACCAATGTAAATTTTGTGACATTCAAACCTTTTCTAGTTCACAAATCAGTCACCCTTGTCACAGTTATTGAAATTCCGTAACTCACCACACCAGGACGGTGGAAAAAGCGGGCGCGGTCTTTGTTGCCGACCAGGCTTTTGATCGCCAGAGAAAATTTACTTACCTTCAGATGAGTGAGCAGAAAAAGAAATAACACTCCCTTTGATTTAGTTAGGAAAATGCAGACATTTGGATTCAGTGCAAACATACAACACTCGCTTGTTTTCGCGATGCGGCCCTCGATTAACCTGTCTTTGCCCAGCGCAAAGTCTATTCAACAACTGCGCGTAGTTGCTTTTTGTCCCGTCCACAAAGAGCCATTGACTATATATTAAAATGATTGTTGAAAGGTAGAGGAGTATGGCACTTAAAAGCAGGAAAAAAAATCCCTGTGACTCAATCAATTAAGGCGAGCAACATTTATGCATTTCAAAAAATGCATGAGGATGCGGGGGGTTGGGGGATGAAGGTTGCATTTCTCCGCAGCTCTGTTTAAAACCCAGCAGCCCAGGCCGAGGGTTTAGCTGAAGCGTCTGCATATTCATTAGGTCTAATTATTTTCTAGTAAGGAAAACACAAAAAGCCAAGAGTCGGAATCCTTCAATTTGCCCTTTGTTTCTAACTTCATTTGGCTTCTTTGCAGCTGAATCACAGCCCTAAACTCTTTTCTCAGACAAAGAGAACTCAACTCATCCTTTCACAGGCGGCCCCGTTAGGAAACTCACCAGTGCCTGGGCGAGAGGAAAATGAAAATGAACATTTTTTGCCCAGTCGCCTGTTCGGGCTGCACAGGCTGGAAGAAGGCAGGGTCAGCGTCGGCCTGTCCTCCTTTCTGGTTTTCTGGTCTTTTCATCGACTAGATTCTCGCTTGGGGCTGACGAGCTGAGCTGCCCTTTCCCTGGGCTCTCCCTGCTCAAAACTGGACTTCTGTTAGCTGGGATGGTTTCCTGGTGTCTGAAGGAAACTGGCTGAGCATTTGCGCTTGTTGTGCTGGGAAATAGAAATTTGAGAATGAAAAAAAATATCAAATGTTCGGTCCCCAGCAACAAGTCTGAGTGCAGCAGCCCCCGAATTCCCTGCCAGCTTTGAGTGGAACAAGGATGGGGGAACGAAGGCAAAGGGATGGGGCTTGAAGGGTGGTTTAAAAAAAAAACTGTTATATACTTTGTTTTTTAAAAAGATATATCGGAGCCACTCAGAGTCTTTTCTGCTGCCTACAAGGGAAATTTGGATCCTGCCTCCACTGCAGTTGTAAAAATCTTATCTGCAAGGAGAAGCTTTCTCTAGAGGCTGTACTGCTTTCACCAGGGAGAACAAATCTTGAACCCACCTCTCCTGCCTTTCAAAAAAAAAAAAAAAAAAAAACAAGGGAGGGGACCTGAGGGGAGAAGGGTAGACGTTGGGAGGGGGAGAGGGAAAATAATTCTTCAAAAAAGAAAAGTCACTCCTCTCCTCTCCTGTTCGTGGAATATCCAAGGGGAACGTTGACAAGAGGGTATTTTTAGGAAACGCGTCCAAATATACAGAGTAAGAGTGAATGTGAGAAAAAAAAAGTTGTGGGTTGTAGAAGTTATCAAGTGGGATTTGCGGCGCTCTCTGCAGGAAACGCAAGCGGCTCCAGTTCAAAGCCACATGCACCAACGTGACATATAAGCCATTAAAATATCATCCTGACGGCTCATTTCTGCTTCATCATACATTCCCTAACTGCTTCCCGAAAGCTGGAAAAGGAGAAATGAAAGATGCCCGCCTCGCTGGAACCACAAAAGAGAGGCTTGGAGGGTTTTGTGGTCCCCCTCAGGCACCTCAAAGTGATGTGCAGAAATGAGGCGATCCCGGCAACAGGTGGAGTGGGGTAAGTGCGTGAGTCCGGGGGGCAGACAGACCGGACCTGTACCCCCAGCAGCGGGGTAGGAGGCACCCAAACCCCACTGGGATAAGAGGCCCAGCTAGATTTTCCCCCATCCCCCTCCCTCCGTAGCCCCCCAACCGTGGGTACAGGCCCCACCCCGCTGACACTGAGGGGAGGAGGGGGCCCTTCCGCCGAGAGGCTATGCTGGAGATGAGTCCATCCCTTCTTCTGGGGGGCGGTGCAAGGGGGACGAATGGGGCTGCCACTGGCACGCGGACCAAGGGCAGCTTGTTGCCTGCCCGCCTTCCCTCCCCTCTTTGTAAATCGCCTGGGTGCCCCACCGTTGGCCCAAGAAGGGGAGTCGTGGCCCAGAGCTTCCCTCGCCCCGAGTGCTGGGCCCGCGCAGGAGGGGGCCCCTGCAGACTGCTTCTCCGTCCTGCCCCCGCGAGGATGGCAGGGAAAGACTCGGCTTCCCCTCTCCAGGGTCAAAGGAGCCAAGTTACCCCGGCTGGCAGCAAGATGATGGAGCTTCTCCACCGCTACCTGACTGGGGATGCCGGCTGGGTCAGCTGCGGGGCCCGCATCCTCGCCTTCTTGCAGTCTGGTCCTGCCTCAGGACGCTGACCGCTGGGACCCGCTCTCTGCGCGCGGCGGGCTGTGGGTTTGGGATTTGACTTTCTTTCTCCCGGATGCGAACGAGGGCTACGACTAGCTCTCAAAGGAGAAGGCCGCAGCTACCTGGGATTCTGGCCACTACCCTAGACACATGGAGGCCCTGGAAATTAGGGACAAGTGGGGCGGGAACAGAGTCAGGCTGTGAAACAAAGCTAGAACTGCCCCAAAGGGAAAGTTTGGGGTTGATGAATGGTCCATGGGGACATCTGGGAGCCAGCAAGGTCTTTGGAATGGAGAAGGGGCGTTGGAGGGGCTGGAACTTGGCCTGCACCGTCTGCAGGAAACTCCCTTTGGATCGCAAGGTCATATTTCTACCCCTTTTCCGACAGCATTGGCCTCAGAGTGACCTGCGAAGAGGCACCATGTTCCCTTCCTCTGTCTGGCCGCCGGCGGTTTGTGGGGGGTTGTTCAAAGGGATGGTTAAATGTCCAGGCTGGTCTTTCAAGCAACCCACTAACGCAGATTCTATTCTGGGCACACGGAGGTCGCCCAGTCTTCAGGCCCCAGCTGGAGGAACCTCAGCTTTTCCCTCTAGGGAACAGAAGAATGAGAAAAGGCCGTCGCACAATCCAGCCTCACAGCCCAAATTCCTGGTATTTGAGGGCCTGATGAAGGGGAGCCAGGGAGGTTCCGGGTGCAGCTGGCGACAGCAGGCCACGGGAAGAGGCCGGAGCCGTTTTGCCTTTAGCCAGGGAGCTCCCAGATAGCCTGCAGGGCCCCTGCTCTGCACCCGCCCCGCCGGCCGAGCTGTGGCCGAGAAGCGGACATGCCTTTGCCGGCGCTCCTGCGGCTTAATCTGTGTGGAGCAGTGGGGAAGTCTCGGGGACTGAAGTCGCTGGCTTGGGAAGCAGGCTGAAGATGACCTCTGACCTTGGGCAGGCCTGCGCCTGTTAGGGCGACCCCACAATGTGCAGGCTTGGTGTTCCCCCAAAAGAAAAATGATGTCTTTTGCCTGTACCCACTGGCCCACTTTCATAGCTCTCCCCCAGCACGATCAATTACTGAAGCTCATTGGCACCCTTTTCTTGTCTCAAGGGAAAGAAGGCAGATTCCAGTAAGTCCCCAGGTTGTGCTCCTGACCGGTGATTCAGTGCCCAGGGCTGGTGTGAGGAGACAAGTCAGGAACAATCTTTCGGGGAAAACCAAGCTGAACATTTTCAGGGCTTTTATATCCCTGGGTTGGCAAGGATCTCAGGTCCAGGGGCCCAGGGGCTGCTCCTAGATTCTCTCACCCCTCCTTCAGCGAGATGACTGGCTTGCTAAGTGGGGTCAGAGTTTGAACCAAAGGAGAAGATATTTACCCAGGTTCCATGCACAGGCCGGTGATGGAGCTGCTACAGGAGCAGCTTAAGGTTGGTCCCAGTTGCCTGAAGTCCAGCCTCTGAGACATTCGTTTGCATGCCCGTGGGTTTATAATACACAAAAGACTGTCAGGACCTGGGGATAGAAGGGACCCAGGCCTCTTAAAGGGAGGGCTCGAGCAGCATTGTAGGTGTGGACAGAGTTCTTTAGGGAAACTCACACCCATTTCCCTCTGAAGCAAAAAAGTAAATTCTATTAGTTCCAACCAACCAGGACTTTTCCTGTGCCAGACATCCTGCCATGAGGAAATTTTAGAGCAAGGACACCCAGCACGCTGCCCTTCTGTAGGAATGCAAACTTGGGCTTTCTTTCTTTCCTGATTTGTGTGGGAAGGAGCTTCTTACCTTTGGGGACAGATGCCTTTTGGTTAGAAAGAATCGAAAATAAATAAAACCCTCTGAGAAAAGGTGAGTCTAAACCCCTACTCCCACCCTTCAGGCTTGGACCCAGAAAAGAAGGGGGAGTGAAAGGTGAAAATACCTAAGCTAGTTCAAGCCCGGGTTGGCGGTTGAGGGAGAGAGAAAGAGATCTTTGAGCATAGAGAACTGGAAAGTCTTTGAGATAGCAGAGGCCCACTTGGATTTGGCCTGTGGTTCAACAAGTTAAACAACCGCTTGTTCTGTGGGCTGGAGTGTCAAGACAGGCAGACGTCCTCATTGACAGAGAGCTTGCTGTGTTTGTCCAGCCTGAGACCTTTTCAATGACTGTTTGTCTTTCTAGGCCAGATTGAGGTTTGGGGCTGGGTGAATCGCCTCTGTTTGGCTGTTCCACTGCCTTCAGCCTTGCCTGACAGATGCAGAAGTCCCCAAGATGAGTTTAAGGTTTTAAGGTGACCAAAGGCTGGATAGCTCTATCCAAAAAGTGAATTTGATAAGGAATGCAAATATTTTGGGGGTGGGAGTGGGTTATTTCTAAGCTGCTTAACTAAAAAATGTGGACAGCCAGGACCAATTGATAGAAATAATCTCCCCCCACCCCAAACCGGTGAATTTTATATTCACTTTCAAAAACCAACGGCGATGGCTTCCAGATGGGTGAGGGGGTGGAAGCCACGCGAGGGTTAGGGATTCCACACCACCTTGGGCACAACAGGAGCTACACGCCTGCAAAGAAATTCCTCTCCTATCAGTTCCAACACTTACAACTCAATTTTTAACCTGCTAACCTCCCAGAGGACACCCAGCCCCCCTTCTCACTAAACTCAATTAATTAATGAACTTAAAGAAAATGATGGGGGCTTCTCAGATAAAAAAAGTTTAAATTCTGGAGTGAGAGACGTTTGAACACTGACTGACTGAAAGTGTGCTTAACTCTACCTGTAAGGGAGATCCACAAATAAGTTACGGATAAAAATCTAGTTGGGAAATGATGATTTTTAATATTTTTTTTATCAACCAGGATATATTATTTTGCAGTAAATATGGGTAGTTCCCAGCAGAAGTCTCTTCTTTCACTTCCAAATTTGAAAATAGTCAAAGAAAACACTGAAAAGATCTTCAGACCAACACTTTCTTTCACTCTTACATTCAGGCCACACAGTCTTGCCATACGAGCATGTAGGAAATCGTTTAACTAGTGACTGTCTCTCTTTTCTTCCCAAACAGGCTCAAAGTCAGAAAATGAGATACAAGACTTCTCTGGTGATGAGGAAACGAATGCGGCTTTACCGAAACGCCCTGAAAGAGTCAAGTAAGTTAATATCCTCTTTTGAATATTGGTTTGCTGAAGTTATTTTTTAAGTAGGAAGTTATTTTTGTATGTTTTGTGTTTTTTTTTTTGGTCTTTTGGTTATGTTGGTTGTGAGTTTGGGGGTGTTTCTTGAATTCCAATGAAACTTAGAACAACACCTTGGTGTTTGATACATTTGCACACAAATCAGCGACACAACGTCCCACCAGCAGCCAGCTAATCCCCCTCAATGTCTACTCATCTGGACATTCTAGAATTAATATTTGACGACTCTCTCATTGAAACAACCACCCCTGACCTTCTGCAGTTCCACTGTCACATTATTCTATGACATATTCATCTTGAATTCATTTCCGGACGATTTGATTGGAATGAGGTTTGACATGTATTGGCTTACATGAAAGGAGCAGACTTTGATCTTGGTGATGGGGTTTACATGATATGCATCATCTTTACCAGGGACACCAGCCTTCCGCAATGTGGCAGCCACGATGTTCCCACAATGTGGTGTCTGAACAGGGAGTGACTGACAGCCGCTCTGTCAGGAATACCTTCATTGTGAAGAATTTAATTTAATATTCCATTTAGAATAAGCATATGATTTAGGGTTGGGTGTTTCCCCTTTCAGGCATCTAGTTTCCCTCATTTCAACTACACCACCAGCTGATGGTTGCCTCCAAGGTATTCCCTTGTTGGTAGGAAATGCAACCTTCTTAATAAAAGTTAAATGGACAACTTAGGAAATGACTCTCTTCTATTATTTTGGGATGATTTGATGGCAAATTCTCTAGAGAGATGGGGTTATTATGTAAATTCCGTTGTTTTAATTCCTCAGTGCTGGTCTGGAAGATCCTTTAACAATGTTTCCTAATCAGTTGTCAAATGATGGTTTGCTGGGAAATTAAATTTTATCCGAGCATTTTATCCAAGCATATTTTCTTTCATACGTACTTCCATTAATGATGATTAAAGCCCGAACTTCCATAGACGAGGGGAGGAATATCTTCCTTTATCTTCAAAATCCTGACAGACCCCTTCTCCTCTGTACGATGTGGGCATGGACCTACGGAAGGCTCCTGGGGCTTAAGTTGTTATTTTTCTTTCCCGCAAGACTAGAGACAACCTCTCACTGTAGGAATCTTGAATTCTGTCTGTGAATAGCCTACGAAGGGATTTGCCCCCTTGTTTTGGATGGTACCCTGGCCAGAAACAGGGAAGAAAGGATGGAACAAGTGACTGCAGACCTAGATGCACAATATTCAGGCAACAGGATTTGTGCTTGGCCAGACTTTGTGCAGTGGCCCTCAGCTTCTGGGATCCTGGCTCGGGCATAAGCTGCAACAAGATAATCATCATTTAGCATTGTTGAAAAGATCAAAATGGAAAAAATATCCCAGCTATTGATCTGAAATCTCCCGCATTGTTTCCTTTCCAAGGAAGGGAAGTCAGACATTCCCCCACTTAAGCCAATGATATGAGGAGCTGTAACAGATGGTAGGGCCACCAAATATATTTCTATACAGCAGGACTAGGAAATCACTTTAGTTTATGATGTTGCTTTGTCACAGCTTGGGTAAACATAGGTGCTTATGGCATGATTTCGAGGTCTGGAGGGATGTTTGGAGTCTGGTGGTGGAACTTGCTCCAAATAGGCCCCCATGAAAACCCCCAGTGGTTCTTGAAACTCTGCTGAAGATTTCTGAGCTGCAAATGTATCTTTTTTTTTTTTCTGCAAATCAAGCAGAAATATGAACTCAACAATGCTATAACCCCCAGCACAGTTAGGAATAGAATGCTTCAGCCAAACATTTGGTATTAGGGGTAAGTGTGGTGAGATAACTTTTGAAAGAAAAATTCTGAGCACCATTGAGGGACACCACTACTTAGCCTGCCCAATGAACAGTCAATGAAACCTGGAATCCTTGCTACCTGGGCACTGGAAGACTCAAAGGAACGGCCCTGAAAGCTAAAATATGCCTCACTGACATCGGTGCCCCATCTGTCATCTGTGATTAGCTGGGTACTGCTTTGGGGCTTATTTCAGAGATACGCCTTGAAGACCCTTATGTAATCACCCAGAGTTCCCTGTTTATAAATATTAGTGAGTAAAATGGTATCTCTGTCCCTGAGGACATGTCCCTCTGGGAGAACGCTTGGTCCCATTGCTGTGTTCAGCCGACCAAGGTGTGAACTACGTGGCTCCAAGGCACTTGCAAAGATTAGGTAACCTTAGTGACCTCAGGTCAACTGACCCCTGACTATTCAAGAAGCATCTACCCGGGATGGGTCCAGATGTTTTCAGTGCTTCAAAAGAAGTCTGCATCTGGGAAGGAGCTCCATGGGGCCAGGTTACTGTCGGTGAATCTGGCTGAATCAGATGTATCTGCCCTTTCACTGTTGGCACAAAAAGCCATACACATGTTCAAAGCTTTTCAAGGGTAAACTTATCAAGAGAGATGGTAGTGCAGTAACAGTCTGTTGTATATAACTTCTGCTTCTTATCCCTGGAGTCTGTGGAGTCAGGGCTTAGCATTCGGGGCGGGGGGGTCCCACAAATCTGGATGGGAAGAAAAACACATCTTTATTTTCACCACCTTCTAATGGAATGTTATAGCTTCTTCTATTATGAGTGTGGGCAAAAGGCACAGGATTATTAAAGTTCACTAGCTTCACCAGGTTTCCAAAAGGGTCCACAACCTAAAACAACTTGAATACTCCTGTTCTGTATTGTTATTCAAAGCTTTTGATGCGGGTGTGGTCACGGTGTATACATTAAGGGGTTCGTTTTTGTGCAAATCAGAGTTTTCATGGAAGCCAAATTAGATGGTTAGTTTGACAAACATCCTGAACAGTAGGTTGTAGATTGCCAGCTTTCGGATGGGAAAGAAAATATTTTCACTGTTGGACTACTGCATCAGTGCCCCCACACTTAGGCCTCAATGCTGCTGGAGGAGCTGACTAAGTTCTGTGTTGATGAATGGTTAGGAGAAACTGCTGGGCAAGGGGTCCCAAAGAGGAATATGCTGGTTTGTTTTTTTGTTTTGGTCTTTGTTGTTTTCAGAACCCTTCATGGGTTTGCCTAGACAACTGTATCATTCAAAAGACACCTGCGTGGTGAGAAGCCTTGAAACCAGCGCTTTGAGGAAGGGAAAACAGGGCAGGAAAACAGAGGAGGCACCTGTGGGCAAAAGGGATAAACCGCAGAAAGCGAGAGTGTGGGAGAGGGTGAAAGCCAAGAAAGGAGACAAATCCTCCAAGTCTAGTCTCAACACTGCTGTGTGGAAGCCCTTGGTTTCCAGAGAAGGGCTTCAGCTGTCAAATGCTCTCCTTCAACTTTTTTTTTTTTTTTAATGCTAACTCAGCATCTATTGGTAGCTTGCTTAAGCTCTTCCGGCCGGAGGAGCAAAAAGACCTGGACTTGTCAAAGCCGAGGAAAATTGTTGTGGAAGTTAATCCCTCACTAAATTGCGGCACTGAGCCAGGAACAATGCATTAAATGAAGAAAGGCTCAAAGAATCTGCCAACCATTATAAATAAGTTAATTATTTTTAAAAATTTAAAAGAAACCGTTATTTACTGACCAGGAAATGTTTAAGAATAGTTCTTGGTGCTGGAGGTGGCTGGGGCAGCTCAATCAACTTCACCAGAGTTCCTCGTAATCTGTCCAAACTTCTCACCTCTGCTAGGGCAGTGGGGTCTTTTACTCAATCCTTCAAACTTCTCTTAAAAACCCAAGTCTTTCATTGCTTTGAGGGCACTTTCTATGGCTGCCGGGGAGCCCCGAGAGAACTTAGGTTGGCATTTTCGGCTACTGAGTGCAACGCAGGCTTGAGGGCCAGCAGCACTTTAAATCGCCGGGCGATGCAGCCGGCCCTAGCCGGTCGGCACAAACAAAGGACACTCCCCCCTGTTTATGCCACACTCGGCTGGTCCAGAACTGAAGGTTTCTTCCACCGGCCGATCCCCACCCCAAGACAGAGGAACCCGCAGCCCGGGAGGGCATCCCGCGAGAGGAGGCCGTGGCCCGAGGTCGCTCTCACAGCCTGGGCCGGGAAACGTGGCCTCGGCTCTAGGCAAGCGAGTAGAGACAGAGACTCCGGCCGCGGGCAACAAGTGGCCAGAGGGAACTCAAAGTGGAAACGATTCTTAAGTTCCCTTTTCCAAAGGCTCCGCCCGGCGGCAGAGTACAGAGCTCAGGACCGTAGTGGGAGAGAGACCTGGGGAGAGAGACCTGGGGAGAGGACCCGCTCCGCCTCGCTGAGCTCCCCTTGCCTTTATTTCTTTGGCCCGTCGCCCGCTGGTCGGTGTGATTTGCGGCGGGAAGGATTCTTAGGCCCTCTTGGGAGGGCGGTGTGGGTTCGAAGCTAGCCTCTCCCAGGTCATCACCGTCCCCGGCCCAGTCCTGGGGCTCGGCTCAGGGCCAGATTCTTGGGTCCGCCAGTCTCTGGGCGCCCCAGGCACCCGGGAGGAGGGGCCGGCAAGGCTAAGTGGGAAGAATGGAGTGGGGAAAAGACAGAGGGGGAGGGGAGAAGAAAGGATCCAAGTAGGAAGGCGAAGTGTGCTCAGGGGTTTCGTGGAACTGAGAGCGAGAGCTAGAGAAAGAACGAGAGCGAGAAAGCTGAGCGACGCGAGAAAATTTGGAAAAGCGAGAAAACAAAATTAGGCGCAAGGGCTGTTAGCCTAGGATCGCCCCCGCTCCCGGCCTCCTAGTCTGCAGCCGCCTTTCCTCCCTGGATCCCGGCCCTCGCCTCCTCCCGACTCCCGGGACAAGCTGCCGAAGCAGGCCGCAGTCCCCGCGCTCCGGGTGCTGTCCATCGGCCCCAGCAGGGCTGGGGGGTCCGGTCTGCCTGGAAGGACTTTACGTGCAGCGCAACGCCCCCTCCCCAAAGCCGTGGGGAATGGAGGCATAACCCAGCCCCGCTCACTTCCAAGAGCGGCGAGGCAGAGCAGATCTGCCCAGCTTTCGGGGAGAGAAGGGGGAGGGGGCTCACGAGTAGAGAAAAGAATCCGCGCCCGGGTCAGAGCGCATGAGCAGTAGAAGCGCGAGCTGGGGGGTGGGGAGGGGAACGGGAGCAGTTGTGACTGTGTGTGTGTGTGTGTGTGTGTGTGTGAGAGAGAGAGAGAGAGAGAGAGAGTGTGTGTGTCCCCGTGCAGAGGGCCCTGTCATCGCTGACGTCGGACCGGGACGCGGGCCAATGGGCGACTTAGGCGATTGTTCCTCTCGGCGGGCCCGGGCCACGGCCCCGAATCTCTATTCAGTATCTCACGCGCCCCGCTGCTGCCTCTGTAGTGTACAGGATTTCAAGTAGGCATTAAAGACTGATAGAGAGGGAGAAAAAAAAGTCACAACCCAAAACTTGAGGTGGGGGGGAACTTTGCAGAAGTTGTCTATGGCTGTTCTTTCCCCTCCCCGCCGTCAGGTGACGGTGGCGTGAGCGCCCCGACCTAAGGAGCTCCGGGGAGTCCCGGCCGGGATGCAGCAGGCCTCCCTCTCCCAGTCGAGCTGGGCGCTGAAATTCGTATATATGGCCGGGGCTCCTGGGCACCACCACCACCTACAACATCACCACTCCCCCGCAGGGCGTCGCGGCCCCGAGGGCCTTGGGGAGTTGGCCGCCAAAGCGCGCTCGGAGCGCCAGTCGGACCCCTTTGGAGCAGAGCCCAGGGGCACCCAGCAACCCACAGCCTCAGCATTGCGCACCCCACTACCCCTTCCACCCACCCCGCCGCCACCATCACTCTCCTGCTCATGAAGCGACAGGGGGCTCTACCGAACAGCCGCCCAGCCGGACCGCGGTGGAGGCGCTTGGCCTCGCGTTGTCCGCCCGGATCGCAGCCGCCGCAGTCTGGCTTTCGGTGCCGGCGTTGACCGCCGAGGCCGTGGTGTGGCTGGGCTGGGCCTGCCCCCTGGGGCCGGGTAGGACGCTCAGCCCTCGCCACCCGTTCTCACTCGCGCTATTTGTCTCAACAACAGGTAGCAGCTCCGGACACCATGGCCCCCAGCTCGCTGCCGCCTCCAGCCCCTCGGTGTTACCGGGCTTTCACGAGCAGCCTCCCCAGGCCTCCCCTAGCTGCACTTTGAACGGACTCCTGCGTCTGGGGCTCCCCGGAGACATGTACGCACGGCCCGAACCCTTCCCGCCGGGACCTGTGGCCCGCAGCGACGCCCTGGCAGCTGCCGCAGCCCTGCACAACTACGGGGGCATGAACCTGACCATGAACCTCGCCGCACCCCACGGTCCCGGCGCCTTCTTCCGCTACATGCGCCAGCCCATCAAACAGGAGCTCATCTGCAAGTGGCTGGCGGCCGACGGCCCCGCACCCCCGCGCCTCTGCTCCAAAACTTTCAGCACCATGCACGAGCTGGTCACGCACGTCACCGTGGAGCACGTCGGAGGCCCTGAGCAGAGTAACCACATCTGCTTCTGGGAGGAGTGTCCGCGCCAGGGCAAGCCCTTTAAAGCCAAATACAAACTTGTAAATCACATCCGCGTGCACACGGGCGAGAAGCCCTTCCCTTGTCCTTTCCCGGGGTGTGGCAAAGTCTTTGCTAGATCAGAAAATCTCAAAATACACAAAAGAACTCACACAGGTCAGTATTCGCCACTGTCTGTCTCGTTCGGACCCTCTGGGGAGGCAGGGGGCCTCTTCTGGGCCCTCGGAGCTGGATTTCCTCAAGTTCCACCTGGGCGGGGAGGGGGGATATTTTGGTGTTTCCATGATCCAAGTTCATAAAATATTAATTATGCCCTTCAATTAGAATCACAGAAGTTTCCTGAGGCTGTGTGTGGGAAGGATAGTATGAGGTTTCTGCTCTGGGGGTTGGGAAGGGGATGCTCGGGTTTCTGTGTGTGCAAATGTGTGGTCCCTGCTTACGGAGTTTGATTTTAAGGTATTTTAAAGGGCACTGTTCCCCAAAGTTGTAAAGACATAGGAACAATTTAATTTTTCCCTGTCCCTTTGGAATTGTGTGAGGCACACTCTTCCAGTAGTCAGCCTGACAACCTGACTGCCACCTGAATGGAGAGCGCACCAGGCCCTTAGTGACTTCTCTAGGATTTGAGGGTCTCATGGGCTAATTTTGTCCCGGTTTTGGAGCCTTGGTGACCCACACTCGGGACGTTTCACAAACCCTCCCTTTTGCTTTAGCAGAGACCCAAGGAGACTCATTCACCTTAAATGTCATTTACTGAGCTGTTAAGTGAAATGGGGACATGTGTCAACCACATCTGTTACTTATAGTTAACAGAAAGAAAAGGCGCCCTCTCAAAAGCCTGCAAAGTTGAACTCCTCTGGCCAGAAACATCTCTAATTGATGCAATTGCAAGGAGAAAGTTTTCACACTTCCCAGAACAGCCTGTGAAGTTACATTAATTAGTTTAGCAGCCCGATGTTTGTATTCTTCTTAGCTAGGGTTTTCTTGCCCTGGCTTCCTCAAAGTTTAAGAAGTCAACATCTCCCCTCCTCCATTTTGGGTGCGGGAGAAGGGGACCGATGGGGGAGACAGAGGGGATGAAATAAGTTCCAGCTTGGTGCCCCACTTCTACTCCCTGGCACTCTGCCTTACACACGTCTATTCTTGGTGAAAACATCCTCAATTATTAGAGTCAAAGAAGTCACCCAGGTTGGCACTACCCGGGAAAGAAGCTTGCTAAATCCCACCTTCTCCCCCCGAACCCTTCAGTCTTGGGGAAGGTCCCTGGCTAGGACATTGGCACACTCGGAGGCCAGATTAAAGTCCACTTTTAAGTCTCCTACTTTATTTCGGAAATGTATAGTTTTTCTGAGCTGTTTCCAGGATTCCTCCCCCCACAACCTCTCGCAAGCATTTGTCCCCCCACTCCTCCCTCCCTCCGATTTTTATCCAGGGGAAGAAGGAGAGAAGTGAGACCCAGATCTCCGCCCTCAGGCTCCCTATTCATTGAGCTGGCGGCCCGCACCACGAAGGTAGACTAGAAGTCCTGAGCCAGAGTAGGAACTCATTTTTAATGACAGGGGGGTTTTAAACAAACTTTTACTGCTCTTTGCCGGCCTACTGTTTGAAGTCCGTGAAGCAGAAAATGGTTAAATTCTCAGTGCAATCGACCTACAGCAGAGAATCAAGTTCAGTGCGCCCGAGCTGGCTCAGGTTTGCGTCTATTCAGAACAGAATTCTAAGTGCATCCTTTCCCTTTCCACTGGCAGTCCTGATTCATTATCACCGGAGTTTAAAAAAAAAAAGAAATCTACAGAGCCTCTCCTGCTTGGGCGTTTCCCTCAAACCCTCCTCCTAAGTAATGAAAAGAGGAGAAAACAACAACAACAAAATGTTTCTCAAATGGCAATAGACCTCACTACAAATTATTCATGAAGACGGTTCTCGATTCAACAGGGAAATAATTGCCTTTTCAAATATTAATGGCGTTTCATTTCCTCGAGTCGCGGAAGCGGCGAATAGGCTGCTTTCTCAGGAGTTGAGGTTTTCCGGGATCTGAATCCCAGGCCTGGCTTCGGGGGCAGCGGCTCCGATCCCACTCCGAAAGCTTTCGCTTTGCGGCGGTCACAGAAATCCCGGAACAATGGTGCCGCCGCGAGGGAGACGCGGGCCTGCCGCCTTTCCCGGGACCCCTGTGTTGCGGGCTCACCCCACTCTCCCAGGCAGTCGGTAGAGGGAGGTAGGGCTGGGATCCGAGGCAGAGGAGAGACCGCGCCGGGGCGGAATGCTCGCACAGCCCGGCCCAGCCACAAGTGCGAGAAAATGGCGCGAGTCGAACCGCCCCGCCACTGCCAACTTTTGTCGGGCGGGCCTGGCGCCGAGCCGGGTCAGGGGCCTCTCGCGGCTGATGAGGCTCCAGGAGGAGACTCCGGGCCTTTTAGGACTCAGCCTCAGGCCCAGGCTACTCAGGGCGGGCTGCAGGCCCAACCCTGCTTCTCCACATCCATCCACCCACCCCCCTAGGGCTCAGCGCCCAGATCTGGTGGGAGGGAGAGGGCGGGAGGCTGCGTGTTGGGTGGGGCGGGGGGTGCGCAGAGTTAGGCGAGGAGTCCGGGGCTCCTCCCGCTGCTGGGGAGAGGCCGGGAGGGCGCGGGGGCGCGGCCTCACCTGGCCTCCCAGGGGCCTTGGAACTTCCAGGCTGCCCGTATCACCTTCAGTGCCCTGCTTTTTTCGCCTCAGTACCTCGTCTGGAACGAAATCATTGTTTCTGTTTTACATGAATGTCCAACAAGGCGGTCACAAGATGGGATATGAGTGTGTGTGTGCGGGGGAATAGTTGGGGGGTGGCAATCAACCTCAAATTCTATTTCTCCTCTGTTGTCTTAGCAGATCTTGATTTCTTTTGCAGGTCCTGAATTACATGATTCTTGTAAGTGATTTTAGAAAGAAAAGACAGAAGGAAGGGAGGAAGAAAAGTTTTAGTTTTGCAGATGCTAACAGGGATCAGAGGGGAGAAAACGAGGGGCACATAGGGACATAGGGTTTATTGTGCATCTTTCTAAATAAAACTGTACCGGTGTGCCGAGAAACGGCAGATGCCAGCACTGTCCAGTGTTCCACTGTACTAACAATACTCGTGCAGCGGGAGGACGCAGCGGCCGCGCAGTGCAGGAGCCCTGGGCTCTAACCCGCTGCCGTGCGGAGGCGAGGGTTGTGCGCAAACCTCTGGCTCTGCCTAAGCCTCAAGAGGACTCGGGAGTAGGGCCTTTGTTTATTCAAACCTGCCCCAAAGCACCCATCTTTCCTGGAAGCGGCGGGAGAAGCAACCCCAAAGGCAACATTCCACCAGCCGGGCATCTCTCCCTCCTTAGCCAGACGCTTGGTAGTCTCTCCCTCAACCCAGGGCGCCCGGTAGCATCCATTTGTTGCAGCACCCGGACATTTCTTTCTCTCCTTCCTTTAGCATCTGCAGCTCCAGAGGAACCTGGGCTTCCGGGTTCTTGGGGTCCTTTCCTCCCCCACACGCTAGCAAATCCAGCCGGCGGTGAGCTCCCGGCTTGGGACTCTGTCCTCGGCCAATATTGCCACCCTAGCGCGCGCTCGCGCCTTCCCGCGGCTCTACAGGGCATCACACCACTGATCAGAGCCCCTCCCGGGCCTACCCCGGCTGCCCGCTTGCCCTCCGGTCCGCGGAGCCAGGCCTCGCCTGATCGCAGCAGCTGCGCTCATCCTGAAGCCATCGCGACCACGGGTGCGATCGCGGGAATGGCCCCGGATCCCGCTTGGCCCGGGCAGAACCTGCCTTGCCGGTTTCTCGGCTCAGGCTGGGGAGACCGGACCGTGGGCCATGGGTGGTCTAGGGAGGCCGCCCGGCCTCTCACAGTCAGTTCGGACTGGGAGAGCCGGCTCTCCGCGGCGGAGTCTCCGGGAAGCCGCTGGAGCAGCGTAATAAAATATTATTGCCGGCGCGAGTATCTGGAGGGATCCCGGACGGTTTAGGCAAGATTTGAAGAATGCTACTAAATGTTTGCCCTCAGGGGGTAGAGGGGAAGGGGGAGGGGGCTCTAGTCCCCGTAAAAATCGCGTCTGAAGTGAATTGCCCAGAGTACCTTTCCCTGCAGCACGAATGCACACCATGCACATGCCGTGTGCATCGGCTGCGCATCCTGATATTATTCCATCGCTTTGGCGTTTGCACAAAACCTACTTTAAGAAACAATTTGGGCCAGGATGTGTTTGGGGTGGACCGCTGGGCGGGGAGTGGGGAGCAAAGGCATTTGGCTGGAACAGCAATTTTGAGCAGATGCGAGCTCCTCAGTCAACTCTATTCTCCGGGCAAAGGTGCTTCTGGCTCCAGGTGGAGAAAATCTGGAGGAAAACAACCGGAGTGGATCAGGATTTTCCAGGAAGGAAACTCGACTAAGATGGAGTCTTTGTTTCTCCTGCTCCGTCCCCTCCCCCCAGGTCCCGGCGGGAGAAGGGGAGGGGGGGAGGCGTGCAGGAGGGAGCTCAGGGGGCGCGCTCTGAGCGGGGAAAGGGGGTGCCGGGCTTGCGGCGCCGGGGAAAGAGGTTTCTGAATTTTTTGGTGGCTGTCTTCCCAAAAATGGCAGAGAAATTGGGGTAGGGTAGTGAGGCCGAGCCGGGGCCACAGCCCACGCGCACTAATGTCTCTGCGTTGCCTCCACCAGGGGAGAAGCCCTTCAGGTGCGAGTTCGAGGGCTGCGAGCGGCGCTTCGCCAACAGCAGCGACCGCAAGAAGCACTCGCACGTGCACACGAGTGACAAGCCCTACACGTGCAAAGTGCGCGGCTGCGACAAGTGCTACACGCACCCCAGCTCGCTGCGTAAGCACATGAAGGTGCACGGGCGCTCGCCGCCACCGCCCAGCTCTGGCTACGACTCGGCCACACCGTCTGCCCTCGTGTCGCCCTCGTCGGACTTCGGCCGCGAGCCCCCGGTGGCCTCCTCGGCGGCGGTGGCGGCGCGTAGCGCCGACCTGAGCGAATGGTACGTGTGTCAGGGCGCGGGCCCCGCCCCCGCTGCCCCCGCAGCGCCCCCAAGCCCCGCGCGGCCACCTGGCCCCGCCACCGCCGCCGCCGCCTTCGGTACCAGGGTTGCTGTTGCGGTTGCTGCTTCCGCGTACCCTGACTGCCAGGTCTAGGCCGGGTTATTGAGGCTTGAAGAGACAGTGAGGAAGGAAACAGGGAAGGCAGGAAGGGAGGAAGGTCACCACTAATAGTTGTTAGAGCTCAATGAATATGCTGCTATAATGTCCATTGTCTTAAAATATCAATATGGTACCCATATGGATTCTACAGTCACATCCAGCACCCCCCTCCCCAGACGCCCTCATGACTGGGTAGCTTGAAACCAGGGTTGGGATAAAGAAAATAGAGAGAGAGACAGGCAGAAGGTAAACAAGAAAACATATTAGGAGAGTTTCTGTGCAATCTTGGCCACTGCAGTCGGCAAAAGTAACACCGCAAAGTCCTTGTGTGGTTCACAGAATAGGAAATGTTTTCCTCGAGGCCTGGGCCTCCCGGATAGCCACAACTACTCCGTTCCCAGCTCCCAGTCGGAGCCTCCTCGGAAGTTCCTGTGGCGGGAAGGTGGCAGAGGGAATTCCTGAGCCGTTGTCTTCCGTCCTCTTTCCTTCCTCTTTTGCCTCCCTACACTTCCCCTCCCCCAGCTATTTAAATCCCAGATGCAAAATTTTCCAACCGCTTCAATAAAGGAGATGATAGGGAAGAGGGGGGAGGTTCAGCATCTTCCCTAGGGATTTTATGCCCCTCCCCCAGAGACTGGCCCAAGCACACAGAGACATCTGTCTGCCTGTCTGTCTGCTCTGTATGCATTATATACTGGGGGTAAGAGGGGAGTCCAAACAACAGGAATTACAGACAAAAGAGCGGTAAAGGGGCTTTAAGATTCAATGCTCTGAGGCCTCCTGAGAACAATCACCCTCTCCTCACACCCCACAATTGTTGAGGAGCTGCCTGTGGAATCTTTTGGGTGCTTGGCATGGGGGGTGCAGAATGGGCCAATGATGTCACTGAGGCCAGACCTCCACAGCAAAGGGATCCAGCTTAGGCTACAGTGTCTGGATGAATCACGTCAATTCTGTGATGGTCTTTGTCAAAAATCGCACCATGTTGGTCTTAGTTTTAAATTTTAAAAAGGCGGGGGGGGGAGGGGAACAAGAGATGAACTGCAATAATAAATGTTTTAAAGGCAAACACCCAATGGGTCTAGATTGAATGTGTATGTGATATGCTGGGTACCAAATCCCCTGAAAAGGAACCAGATGTTGGGGGCAGGGAAGAGAAAAAATCTGTGCAGTTGTTGCCAAGGGGGGAAAAAAATCAGGGCCTGGTTCCCAGTCTGTCACCCTCTGCAGGGAGGATGGTGCTGCTTCAAATTCTTGCTAAGATTTGGGGTGCGGGGGGGGAACGTGAATAAAACGGAGGGGAAAAAAGTTTTGGTAGACCCATCCCACTCCCCTAAGAATTTGGAGATAAGTAGGGGTGTGGTACTCCTACCTAGGGGGAGCCCCCAAAGAGCTCAATTTAAAAAGCTGAGCCCAGCAAACAAACCCTGATTCTGCCACTCTGCTGGATTTTCTTCTGTTCTTTCCTCTTCAGACACCATTCGAAGATTCTCACTCCTGCCCCGTGGCCGCACACTTCCATCAGATAAATAACGTCCTAACTGGAGAGGGACTGTTTTCATTACTCCTAATAAAAACCAGAATCTTCCAAATACATCCTTAGTGAATCCGTCCTTGTGGAAGGGTGTCTGCAATCCCCTTCCCGCCTCGCCGCCACTACAATAGGGCCCAGAGGTCTCCTAGCCAAGGGCCCACGGTCAGCAGCAAACAACTCTTTCCCATCGGGAAACACCCGCCCCACCGCCAAGGTGCAGAGGGCATCTGGGGAACTTGCTTCTGAAGATGTTAAAAAATTTCCCCCTCTCCAAACAGGACTCCTTTCTTTCTCTTCTATTTCTAGGCCCCATTTTACCCCCCACCCCCATCCAAAATAATGAAATAAAATAAAAATGCATAGTCGGTCACTAATCGCCTTTAATTTTTCATTTGCTTGTTACAGATGTCCACCGCGTTGCTCGCAAGGTAATCTCGCCCTGCGCAGCTGAGCGCCCGCATCTTGCGCCTGCGACATCAAAGGGCCCGCGCACAAAGCAATGTTTCTTCGCCACGGTGCATCTTCATGGTAAGTTAGGATTTCTATGGCAATGGGCAAGTCGCACTGAAATCCTGAAAGGCCGAGCCTGGAGCCCGTCCAGGCTTTTCATTAAGGACATAATATTTACGTCTAACAGGCCTTTTTTCTTGTGTATACAAGTATATATTTTTGTTTGACGCGGACTAAATCATTTTCATTTAATTTCCGGTAAACAAAACCCACGCGAATGGGCACTTGTTCCCGATCATAATAAAAATGGATAATAATGTGAGGGAAGAAAAGGGCCGCTTGAATCGCCGCTCAGCTCCCTTTGTTTCTGCTTTCTGCGGTGATCAGAGGGCGCATTTGGGTTTGATGGCGAGTTTCTAAAGGCGAGGAAATGGTTTGTAAGAGGGGAAAGAAAAGGAGAAAGGTCTAATCAAGCTCGGGTTGTTCAAAGAGTCGGGTTTTGGGGTTGAAAGTGTGAGTTTGACGGTGCATCAGCATGCCGCGTTAGGCTCGCCATGGAAATGCGCGCGGGGAGCGGCCGCTTCAAAGGCGGCACACTTCACTGCAGACACTCTATTAAGATACATTTGCGCTGACCTTTGCTTTCACGCCATTTAATACTGTCACTGTGCTCTCCAGTATATACTTCCTCCTTAGGACCTGCCTCGCCAGCGTTTAGGGGTTCACCTGGCACTCCGATGGGGGCGGGGAAGGGGCGCTTTGGCAGCAGGCAAGCTTTCAGGAAAGGGAGGAGACAGACTCGTGCATCTCGACTGCGCCCCAAAGAGGCTCCAGGGTCAGAAGTAAATAACTTTAGGACGAGCTCGGAAGCTTAACAAATGAGCATCCCCAGCTCGGTTTTGTGCCAAGTGCCTCTCAGCATCTTGAGCGTGTTGGAGGCCTGAATTTCAATGGGACTTGGGGGAAGGAAAGGAGCCACCCTGGATGAGTCTGGGGAGTTCAGACTGTGCCTTTGGGACATTTTCACTCTGGCCCCCAGTCCAGCCCATTCTGCCCCTCTATCCCAGAAGTTTCTCACAGACCCCCAAACTCGTTTCTCCGCAGGGTGGGGTGTATGGTACCCCTCAGGCCTGCTCTGGCCCTGGGCACAGACTCCAGAGCCCAAGGCCAAGGGGATAGGGAAGATGGCAGGAAAGTTAGAAGTCCATGTTCCCTTAATTGTCTTGTTGTTTATTTTATCCAAGTACCCCAGTGAATAGGGGAAAAATAAACACGGTGGAAAAAAAATCAAACAGTGGAGTATTCTTTAGTGCCAGTCCTTGTGGTTGAATAAAAAGGATGGTCCGCTTTCTATTGAGCTGAGAAATCTTTGAAGTGGGAGTTATTATCTGAGACATTCCTGCTTGTCGTCCTAACAACGCTGATGAAACGTAAAAGGTTCTTTGTCAGCGATTTGTTCTCCTCTCTGTCAAACTCCCTCTGCCCCGTTAGTTTCAAACCGTTTCTAAAGAGATAAAATCTAACTTTTTAAAAAAAATACATGCACATTACACTAACTGATAACTTAGGGCCAAGTCCTGCTAAGGGAAAAACAAAAGCAATGCAGAGACATCAGGTCCAGAGCCTGTGGAGGTGTGCAGATGTTGAGGGGCCCTTTGCCCAGGCTCTGGGACAGGAGGGAAAGAATGCAGAGACAGCGCAGGCAGAGGGTATATACCCTAAGCCTACACTGTATGTCTGCTTCTCTCTTCTCTGGTCTGCACTCAATTAGTCCAAGTCAGGTCACCTAGAGACCCCTCAAGTTCCCAATATTCTTGCTCCGAATCCTTGGAACCAAGGCTGCAGCTAAGCAATTGTTACTATTTCCTGCTCCTTCGAAGACAATCTCTGCTAAAAATAGACCCATTGTGTGTTTCTTCCCACTAGCAGCAATCAGCAAGCTCTTTCTGCCATTAATAGAAAGGAGAGTGGCTTGAGGGAGAGAGACATTTTTATAATTTCCTGTTTTCTTCAGAATCTTGGCATTTGGAGTTCAGAAGGTCCACGACCCCAAAGTGCATGCAAACGCCCCCCTCCCATCCACATGTGCAGTTCTAAATTTCATATTGTGCCCAAGAAAGAAACTTTCACCCGTCCAGCTTTCCCCAAACCTTCTGATGTAGTTTTAAAGGTGGTTTAAATAAACAAGGATGTTCCAGCCTCCCCACCCCGTGTGTGCTGACTAAATGATTTGTAAAGAAGTTTCCCCAAGCTGTAACCCATGCTGTTATTATAGTTGCTACAAAATGTTGTCTCTTATACTGATTTTTGTTTACTTGAGGTCCCCATATGTTTGTTTATATTGCTAATTTATGGGACAATGTAATGATTGCAATGAATGTGAATTATACGGATGGGCAAATGTCTTGTAATCATAATTCACACACCCAAGAAAGCCTGACCGAAATCTTATACTATTTGGTACCCTCTCTAGCCACACTGTTTGTGATTTATCACCTGTCCCCTTAGCATCCTTAAATTATGAACTAACTTGAAAGAAAAAAAAAAGTTGTTATGTATTTTACTGAAAGTGATTGTTGAATGAAAACATAGTTGAAAGCTGTGGTTTAATCTTGTTGTAAATATGTAAAAATGAATTAAAATCTGTGATTCCTTTTCCCTTCAAAGGCTTTTGTGTACATGGAGCTCCGTTTTGCTATTTTCTTTGGAAATAAACGATGTGATGTTCCCCTTCCCCTTTCGAATCCGAGTGTCCTGTTAACTGCTTCATCATCTTGGGAGAAATTTGGGGCCCTTCCACAGCATCCCGTCTTCTTCCCTGCCTTCCCTCGGGGCTTCGCAGAGACAACTCTAAAGCCTAGTTGTTCGGGGCAACAAAAACACAGGGACCCACCTAAGCAGCCTTCGAAGAGAAGACTTCCCTCGATCCCAATTTCACCCCAATGACACTGGCACTCATTAACCGGTTTCCATTGCGGAAGAGAAGAATGTAAAGCCATGCTCGCAGTGTCTTCCGAGAAAGGCTGCCTTCCGCGGCACCGCGCCCCCTCTCGCAAACCACCTCTGACTTCCCAGAGAAATGTCTGGTAGCTGGCGGGAATAAAACAAAGAAAAAGAAAGGGCGGGTTGGCTCCAAGCCTTCCCTAAGCCCTAATGGGGTACCTTGGGCACAGTTGCCCGCAGCAGTCTTCCCAGCTGGACGCTCCTCTCTCTGGGAGTAGCGGATGCTCAGACCTCTCGACTCCCTACTCCCTTCAGAGAGCTGCGAAGAGCCAAGTCCTAAGACTGTGTGGCTCCAGCCCACAGGACTCTTCTCTGAGCCCCGATTGGGAGACTGGGCTCGTCAGTGAGTTTTAGCATCTGATGCAGAAGCTCTCTTATCCAGCCCGGCCACTGGAGAAATTATTTCAGACGTATCAGAAGCACCTGAACCACCAGAGCCCTGCTGCACCCTCCCTTGTGGTCACTGAGCCTCCGGGCACTCGCGTGCCAGGCTCCCTTGCTCCTACTGCGCAGGCGCCGCATCCGCCTGGCCGGAAGAGGGAGAAGTTGGGTCTCCAGGGCCTGGCTGGGGCTTGGGATGCTCTGAGCGGGAAGACGACGGCTCTTGGGGTCTGGATGCTAGGTTCCCTTCGAGAACACCTGGGAGAACCAGCTTGTAGGGCAAGGGCGGCAGGCCTGCAGAGAAGGTTGAGGGAGGGACCTCAGCGCGCAAAGGTGCCAGGGCGACGCGCGGGTGTGAAAAGAGCGGCCCCGAGGGGACGGCCACTGGAACCGCCGCGACACGTCCGAGTCGGTGAGCGCCGCGAGGGAGGAGGTCCTTGGCCATTAGTCCTGGGATTAGCGCCCCCTCCCGTCCCTCTCGCCGAAGGGTCCCCCTCCTCTGGGTCCGGGACCAGTTAGAGGAGCCTCTCTTGCTGTTTGGGTTCCCCCGCCCGGCCTCTGTTGGGAGAGCGCACTCAGGAAAGCCCTTTCACTGACGGAATCCTTGTGGTAGGAGCAGGTGGGGATGAGAAGGGCCCCGGGCACCCCGGGCCAGGGCTCTTCTAGGCTCGTCGCCTGATCCCGCTGTCTCCCGTCCGCACGGCCGCCCCAGGAAACGTCTGCCAGAGGAAACGTCCGCGCCTCCAGCTGCGCCTTCGCACCCCGCCTGGGACCGCACTGTGCCGCAGGGGCACCGGGGAGTCGTGGCCCAACCGTCCCCGAGAGCCGAGAGGACAGTGTGAGGAGGGCTGCTGCCCTGGGAACCTCCCGAGTTCGAGTTCGAGCCGAGGAATCACGGGATGAGGAGAGGAAAGGGGAAGTGTGCTGGGACACCTGCGCGCTGCTGCCCCTAAGAGTTCTCGGGCTCCCTTCGAAAAGTTATTTTTGGCAGAAAGTTGAATCGTGTGACCTTTGGCAGAGGGGTGAAGTCACTCTCGCTTGAGTGCCCATGGCTAGCTCACCCTAGAGAACACCTCAAATGTCCTTTGAAGAAGTTACCCACCTCCTATCTTGCAGTGGCAGCCCCGAGGGCAGTTTGGGGGCACCTTAGCCTGCTAATGATTTCCAGTGAGCCCTTCCACTGGCTTCTTCGAAAGCGAGCACTAGGTAGAAAGTGCGGGTGTGATGGGAAGATTGGCTGGGCTTGTCCACCTGTGGCCCTGTGCCCCTGGATGAGGGATGAAACCTCCCTGTGCTCCAGTTTCCTCATCTGCTAAAAGAGAATTTCCAAGCATCATCTCCACAAGTTTGTCTTGAGCAAGAAACAGGATAATCCTTGAAACCATCTAGAATTACCCGTTAAGTGCTTGCTGTTAAGGTTGTTGTTATTATTACTCACAAGACTCCATCTTTCAGACACGTCCCCTAGCTCCCCCCTGAATCAGATTTCCAGACCCTCCTAGAAAGCGTGGCCCCCAGGGACCTCAAGCTCCAGAGAGGGTGTGCCTCGGCAGGCAGCACCTAGGCTAGCTGAGGGTCCTGAAACAGTTTATGTCCTCTGAGAGTTCCAGATGCTGGTGCAGTGGGGCACTGAGGCAGAGAGGCCATTTGTTTTTGAAAGGCTCAAGAAAAATGAGAGGGAATCGAGTTTATTTCGGTGCAGAATGAAGCAGGAGAAACCCGATCATCGTAATGTCACCCCCATGACTTGTTAAGACACTGACACTGAAGATGGCCCAGATGTTGATTTATTTTTACCATAAGTCTCTGAGGTTACTCTGAGTCCGGTGTTGGTTTTTGGGCTTTTCAAGACCCAGGTGTAAAAGGTGGGAATGTGCAAGTGGGGAGCAAAGGTGGGCAACCCAGGGCAGAGCGGTTTGGGGCAAAAGTTACACAAAAACACATTCTTTCCAGTAAGGCATCAGAACCTTTTTTTTTTTTTTTCATAATCATAGTTGTTCCATACTGAATCTCTGTTCTGGGAAAATTAATAACATCTTAGTCACCAAGTGACGGAGAATCCCACAGTAACATGTTCTACTTGTCACCAACTCCCTGTCTGGGCATCAGGACACCGTTGCCTTTTTAGCCAGATATCTTCAATGAGGAAAACGCCTGAGAGTTTTCTAGGAACATTATCAAGTTCAGACCCCAAAACCATTTAAGAAAAAGAGAAACTCAGTAGGCAACTAAGAGAGGTCTCGGCGTTTGCCTCTGAATCTTCCAGTGGCTTTGCAAACATCCAAAACAGCTGTGTAGAAAAAAAAGAGAGAGAAAAAAATTACTTCAGGTTGCAAGTTGATAAAATGTAAACAGGCCCAGGGAGATGAACTTGTAACTTGTCTTGCATTTTTGACTTCTTTAGATCCAATATAGACTCTGTGTGAGCCAACATGCAGGGCAAGAGTATTCATCAATTCAAAACAAGTCAACCAGGGCTGTGCATGGTTCTGAACCTCAGTAATAAATGGGCAGCCTTGAGAAATGTCTGCAGAGGAAAGAAACCAAAATTGGGTACGTTTCTATGCTTTTGGCTGTGCCACGCATTTGTGGAATGATGGTGAAAAGAAGAGGAAAAAGCCACCCACAATATGATCAGATGATTCATACAGAAAATCAGGATGACCCAGTTTTCTCTTGTCTATGACTGACGGCTGGCCCATGCAAGATCAGATTAGCCAGATGAAGATAATGTTCTTCACCAGAACTGGGGAGAAACTGCAGACGGCTCAAGGTCCCTGGCTTGTGCCACCGCAAGGTCTTGCTCTGTGTTTAATGGAGGCGTCTAGCCTTTGAACTCATCAACGTATTCATTAAGTGTTAAAAAGCATCTTAGTGGAGTGTTTTGCCTGAAATGTGCATATGTCTAAGTCATGAAAAACAGGCATCTGACCCCAAAAGATTTGCTTATTTATTTCCTCTGAAAGAAGTGAGAAGAATTGCCTGATGTACATATGCAATTCTCAATCACACTGCAGCCACTTTTACCTGAGAAAATGTGGTTCAAACCTGCCATACAAATTTCCCCTACATTTTCTGGCACTGCATTTAGTAAGCAAGGAATCCACAGTCCAATGCTTTGTATAGTTCAAAAAACCTGCCAACTTTCTTATAAAAAAAAAAAAAACTGTTGTAGAAAAACAGAGCTTCCTTTAAGTGTGAAATATCATTTCATTGTAAAAAGTTAAAAAAGGAACGGTAATCCAACTTCCGGATACTGTTCTGAATTATTTCACCAGACCCTTTTAAAAGGGGATTAGCAGGGCTTTGGGAGCAAAATCCTTCTGTTTTATTCAATCTCTGATTTTATGTTATAATTACTGGTTGTAAAGGCTCTGGAATTAGTATGCAGGCACCATCAGGACACGATGCAGGTGCTATTCTAATGGTTCAGCTTTTTAATTAAGAAAAGAGGTAAGAGAATCTAATCATAAAAACACTTTTGTGAGAGCTGAGAACACTGCAGCCACTGCATGAATAAAGCCTTTATACCTTCCCCTGACAGGTCAGCTACCAAGGCTCTGACTTACGACCTTTTCAGGGCCAGACAATAGTTTAACAGCTTTCTCACCTTGTCCCCACTGAACCTTTTCTTCTAGTACAGATCTTATGGAAATTGCCTTAAGTAGCTTGACTTTTACAAACTATATTGCAGTTAGAATAGATACATATCCACATAGGAATGGCTGTTCATAGGTCCCAACCACAGATCTCTTGTTCTCTGCATCCCTTTTCATGGGTGGGGGAGGAGGAAGTCTGGGAGGCACAGATACAGTAGTGTAAGGGGGGGGGGGGATGGAATCCACCCTAAAATCTCCACACGAGGGGAAGCAGAACGAAGGCCAAGGTGGACCCCCCCCCCACCGCCAAACTCTGGGAAAATGAAACAGGAAAAGTGCAGAGAAAGTGAGATAGAGGCTGTGAGTAGTTCTGGATGTCTCTGAAGTGGGCTCTCCCTCGAGGAATAGATTTGACCTTCTTGGAGCCAACCCAGATTAGTCGGTGTGTCTTAGTCCTTCCTAAGTTCCTTCAGCTCTCCAGTCACTCCCAAAGGATCATCACCTTTGAGTAGAATTGTTCTTGCCCGTGACACTTCAAGACAAGTCCCTCAGCTTTCCCACCAAAGTAATGCTGGAGGCCCTTGAGCCTTCAGACAGTTGACCATTGGGCCTGAGGCCCTGGAGCCGCCATGATTCTCCCATGCCAGGCTTTGCCAAAACAGAGGGACTAGATCTGGACTCCCAGGGAAGCTCCCACTCTGTCTTCCTGAGGCCCCTGTAAAACTTCTACCCATCACCATTTCTTCCAGAACCCGGACAGGGTGTGTGATTGGAGACCTGGTCCAAGGCCAGCAACCCAGGCTTTGCCCTTCCTGAGGAGGCCAGGGCGCGCCTGGGCCCAGCAGAGAACAATGTGAGTATTAGGATATCAGCCGCCCTCGCAATGATCACGCGTTCAACGATTTTGTTTTCACGGCTGAGGGGGCTTTTTTCCAATGTAAATCAAGCGCTTTAGTTATTAAGGCCAAACACTAATCTCCAACAACCTTGACATAATGTGGCCGGGCTCGCCGGCCCACTTCGCACCTGCAGTCTGAATAGGGCGCCTTGTCAATGGGGGACACGCTTGTTGCCCTGGCTTGCAAAGGAGGGGAGGGAATAAGTCAAGCTTTGTGAATGCCCATGCGCGCTCTCCCTTCCGCCTTTGATCACGGAAAATGTCTTCTAATTTGTCCCTTTTTCATTGTAACAACGTTTTCAAGGCCCTTTCTATTTTTCCAAACCACATTTTTATGAAGAACATAAATCGCCCCCCGAAAACAAAAGGGGCGCGCCCCCGGCCAACCGGCGTCATCACGCTTCAGTGTTTCGCGGCTCTAGAAAGTTTGTTGCGTCTTGAAGCTGCCCTCACTGCAAACGCTGGGCTGGAAGGCCCCAATCATCTGGAGCTCCAGATCGGGGCTTCTGGGAGAAGGGTGGTAACAGGCTGTGGGAGGGGAATGTAGAGGGGACTCCCTTTTGGAGGAGGGGAGACGCACCGGGCCTGGGTAGGCAATCCGAAGGGCCAAGGGGCTGAGATTCACATAGTCAGGACCCAGGGGCAGATGTGTGCCTCGGGGATGTTATGCCGCTTCCTGGCCTCTCCTGAACTCAGCAGGCAGTTCCCGGAGGTAGAAATGGGCGATCCACCATCGAACCAAAGCCTTTCGCAACCCCTTTTCTCCTCTCCTATCCCTACTTCTGCAATCGGCAGTGGTCCTACGTCCTCCACAGAACCCGGGAAATTGCGGGGTGTCAGGAGAGGCTTCCTGCCCGCAGGCAATCCCCCCAGATCTTCTGTGGAAAGCCAGAGCATTTTAGGAAATCTCCCTCCCCATAAAAATCCTACAAGAAAACAGAGAAATAGGGCCATTTAATCCCGGGCCATGAAGCAAACTTTTTGTCGAACGCGGCTTTTATTCGGGATTGCAGTTCACTAAAAGTCTGTCTCCGGGAATACAGAGGCATTAATGATGTTGATGTCTCATTTGGTGGGATATTAATTATCAAGGTGCAAATCAATGAGCAACCTCTGTTCCTCCTCCCCCACCCCACTCCCAACATCGATTAAGTTTGGATTTCCAAGTGTTTTGGGGAACCTCTTGCCAGGAACACATTCACCCTAGAGTTTTCACTTTCTCCCTCTCTCCTAGAAGATCGAATACCTTTTCTAAGACAGAAGCAAGCCAAGACTTCTTTTCTCTTTTTCCTCCCGTTAGTTATTACTTTAGCGCAGGTTCTGCCCAGTAAAAAAAAAAAACTAACATCAGCCACTAACACAGTTTAAAACACTTTGATGTCTTGCCAAGAAACACACTTCCTTCAAGAGAGAAGTCAACATTTGTTTTTCACATTAAATGGCGTTTAGTTGCCAGTGGAAAAAAAAGTAATTCTGAGGACCACTTTTTAATTCGATGGATAACAACCGCAGGGGTCTAAAAGAAAATAACGACGATAGCTATAGACACAAATAACTAAATTACCAAAACGTTAGTATATCTCCCGGCTTCATTAATATGTAACAGACGCCCCAGTTAATCTCCAAAAGCTAGTGTTCCCCCTGTAAAATAGCACTCTGGGACGAATTGTACATGAGATCAATCACTGCTAATGCAGGAAGGTTTACTGCAAGAAAGAAAAAAAAAGCTATTTACACCTTCAAATGGAAGCTTTTCAGATTTAAGAGTAAGAGCCATACATCACCAAGAATAAATGATTATGAATTGGTAAACGCGCCCTCCAGCGATTAGCTATTCGATGCTATTTATCATTTCTTGGGTAGCGATGGTGGTGGAGGTTTCTTTCCCACTTCTTCTGCTTTGCCTTTTTTTTTTTAAAAAAAAAATCTGACTGTTTGGAAAGAAAAGCTTGACAAGCAGAGTAGAAGGAGAGAAAAAGAAAATAACACCGCGGGAAAGTTTGTTTTTGCATATACTCCAAGTCATCAACACATGGTTATTGCAGATATAAACGGGGTCATGGATGGAGCGCTTAATAGGAAACAATGCAGTCCTTTCATTGTTTCATTTGTTATTATAAGATTGCCCATTGAAGCTGACACATCAGCAGGTATTATTTCTTTTCTCTCTGGCCCCCTCTCTTTATTGATACCCTCCCTCATTATATTTCCCTCCTTCCTCTAGTCCACGAATTCAGGGAGTTCACCATCAGTGCAATTCATTCATTCATTCATTCTTCATTTCTTTAGGAACTTTTCTTTGTGTGTGTGCGGGCGCTGCTTGTCTGCGCTGGCTCGGGGGTGCGTGGCAGCGTGCCTGTGTAAGATTACCACCCGGTGCCCCCTCCCCCCTCGCCAGCCACAGTCGTCCAGGGAAACCGTGCTCCCGCCAAGGCATGGGGTCAGGGACTCCTGGGGACCCCGCTTGCTGTTTGCAACACAAAAGCATATGCAGCCCCTAAACATTCCAAGAAAGACAAAGGCTGGAACCGAGGACTGACTTAACCCTGGTGAAAACAAACCCACAGCCTACCTCCTTGGCCCAGTCCGGCTCTGGAGGCAAGGAGGAGGTGCCGAGACCCGGCTCGAGCCAGGGACTAACAGGCTTAGGCCCCAGCCTTGGCTGGGCTAGGGACGGCTGGTGGAGGCAATTCCTGGGCAATTCCCAGCTCTAAAGCAGGGTACAAGGGAGACCCAAGGCGCTGAAAGGGTACGGTAGGGGTGAGGGATGGGTCCTGAAGCTAAAGCCCGCTGAGCTGCTGGTCTGTCCGTCAGCGACGTCAACCTGAGGGATGCTTGGCGGGAGAAGCATCCCCGGCGCCAGCTTCGCCTGAAGGTGGAATGACGGTCAGCTGCTTGCTCCGTAGAGCGGGGGGCGGCGCAGAGCAGAAGTTCGTGGGCAGGGAGTTCGGGAGTCCAGGTCACTATACCCGGACTCACTTGCCCACTGCTCTGGAGAAAGGTGACCACATTCAGGCGATGGTCCACGTTTGGTAACTGGACAGCACTCTGTGGGGGTGCTCCAAGGGGCCCAGTGCCTGTGCATCTACTTGCAGGGTGGGGTGTTGGGTGCTCGAACCGGGAGGCATGGGGGAAATTTTGAAGGTTACTGTGGGCTGCTAGGTTTCCCAGCTGAAAAAGAGGACTCGGCACAATTATTATATGTTTCCAATGCCCCACAAATTCTGATTTAGTTGTGATAAGGTGTTTTTGTTGTTGTTTGTTTCTTGACAGATTTAATATGGCTGGGAGGGTAATTGTAGCTGTAAGTCTGTCACAGCAGCTAACACTCCCTAGGGATCGTTCAAGCAAACGTACAACAGGCCTTGCAGATAGTCTCAAGTTTGTGGAATAAACCCAGGGCATGCCCCCCATAGGCAGGAAAAGGGCCCATTTCGGGCTTGCTTTTATGATTGACGTTTAAAGCTAAAGCGATTGAAAAGCATTTTACCTATAAATACAAAAGGAAGGAAGATTCCCCCCCCCCAAAAAAGTTGATAAGTATAGTTGGAGGCTGAATCTTAAGGATCTAATCCTGCACTCCCAGATTTAAAGCATAATATGAAGTTATTATGAAATAAATTAATGTCTGGGAAGTGGGAGCTGAAATGAAACATTTCTCATTTTTATTTCCTGCTCTATTATGTAAACTTTCCTCTTCCTGTCCCCCATGGAATCCTCTCCCATTTTGATAACTTATGACAGGCTGGTGTAGAAAATCTGCTTGAAGGATCAGTTCAGACAGTACTGATCTTCAGGGAGTGGATTTCTCTTTACTTTTCAAAGATGGCACAATCCTGTGCTTCAAAAAAGAGAAATGGGGCAAAGGAATGAGCTGAGAAGTTTGAAAGAGGAAACATACATTCCTCTTGTATCTCCCTCCCCCAAATCCTTTAATACTTTGCACTTAACATTGAGTCCAGGAAGGAAAAAAAAGAAATTGTTGATAATAAATGCTGTGAAATAAACAAATTGTCATCGTAAAGATTTAAATTTGCAACTCCAGCAAAGAATATTATTCATTTACTTTCTATTGTTCTTCAAGATTTTATTCTTAATTTTAAATTATAATGCCATTATTTTCTTCTGTACAACCCATTTTTGAAATAAAGGATATGTTTTCAATAGTGAACATCTCTAAAGGTCTATAATATTATTATTTATCTGAATTTTGTAGCTCGGAGGGCTGTATACACTATGTAATTGCTTTAACATGTTTTCATAAATTACATTCAGAAATGTGTCATAGTAAATTACCTTTGTAATAAAATGTAAAAAATGCAAATGGCTGTTGTCTTTATTACGTTTTAAACCATTGGTTTATCTGCACTATTTCACTTGTCACTTGCACAATATGTTGGCTAAAGGGGTGGCACAGTTTGATCCAGAGAGCCGGGTCCTGTGTGTAATCTTGCAGGCACGTACAGTTTGGGTCATTTCCTCATCTCCCGCAGAAAAGACATTATCCAGCTCATATTTACATACTTTTCAATATTTGTCAAACAATCATAAATTATAAATTAATGAAATGTTCAACAGTCTTCGGAGATCAGGCTAATGAAGACATTTACCTTTTTGGTGATTTTGAGTCTCATCTTTGCAAGTTTAATGCCATTTCAATGCTCATGCTTTATTAGACTTTATCAGATTTGTCCTTCACTCCTGCTGTCATTCAGATGTTTCTGCAGAAACATCACCTGCTTCAGGTAGAAGAACAAATAGACCCAACCAGGAAACCTTTGAAATAGGGACTCTGTAACCTTAGTTTTAAGAATTAATGTTGAGTTGGGTCTAAAGACCACTGGAAATTTTTACTCTTCTTAAAATTTTTAGTGCGACTGCTGTAACATTTATTCACTAGAAGGCAATAACATGGATACTCAGAAAGATGGAGAGCTGAGATATATTGCAGTTTCAAAGCGATTTATAGCAGCACTATTAGGAATGAGGGAGATCAACTGTGATCCTGATTTCACAGGAATTTTTGGAATGTTTTGAAATTTCCTTTGGATTGAGGATGGGCACACAGTGCATAAACCATCTCTTGAGTCCAAAGGCAGGGAGCTCATTTAGAACTCGGCCTAAATCTTGGCATCATCTCACTCAGCTTTGGTCCTAGGCAAGCAAAGGACTCCTCCTTTCACATGTCATCACCCATCAGGAGCTGAATTAACCTTGTGTCCTCAGAGGGAACACTAGGTATGTGTCTGCTCAGTCCAGGACAGGAAAGGGATGGTGTAAGCGCCATGTGTCCATGAAGTTGACACATTTCCCTGGAAAATGTTGCCTCCCCGTGCTCTCGTTATGATTGATGGCCACACGGCTTTTAAATAAAATTATAAGTGATGAATTTAGTTCAATCCAGAGAGGTCAAACGATCAGCCTTGACTTGATTCAAATAGTAAATCACATGGAACAAACGCACATCATCATCACCATCCCCAGCCACGATGGAAGTGAGCTGGGGCTTTGACGCCATCTTACTTCAGACAAAGGGCAAAGAGCAGGGGAAGTCTGAATGTCAATATCTCTGTCATCAAGTTGGGTAATTTTATTAGCCCCGTTGCAAATTTTATCAACCCATGTTAGTACACACTTCCCTGCTGGGCCACAAGACGCCTTGCTTTCCTTAGTCTTGCGCATGAGGGACATGCATCCTTCAGGACGTAGAGGTGCTTGGGGAGCTGGGAAGAGAGTCCTGGAAGGAGGGGGCTCATAGTGCTTCTGGATTATCTTTTAGTAGAAAGAGAAAGAGATTGTGTGTGTGTGTGTGTGTGTGTGTGTGTGAGAGAGAGAGAGAGAGAGAGAGAGAGAGAGAAGTGGAGTCAGAAAGAGAAGATTTTAAAGGGTGGCAGCCCTAGCTGCAAGCCTTTCCATGGATCCATTACGTACCAGTCAGCCAACACGGCTTGGAGCAGAAGCGAGAGGCTTTCTCTGGGTGGAGAGCAGGTGGGGGACTCCAATTCACTCTCAGAGCAGGGACTTAAGAGTTTAGCCTTTGCCCCTTTATAAAATATACATCAGGAATGAAACAGCGGCCCACTAAAGGCCACAATCAGAACCTATAAAAATGTTGGGAGCGGCTTCAAAATATTTCCAAATACTACTTTTTTAATACACAACGGAGAGTTATTAAACGGTTTCTTGGTGAAGCTAGCATGGCTTCCGCAATCATCAAAAATTGATATGTACCGCTAGTAAAGTAATTATGCGCCATCCTGAGGATAAGGGAGCGGGCAATTGTTAATCCACTTGCACACCCGTTGACTTGCAGCATCAAGCTGCAAATAGCTTAATTAAGTCATACACGTGGACTATAATCATATTGTTCCATTGCATTATGCACACTATATCTCAATTTATTGGGACAATTAATCTGAGAGCTCCACCTCAGGCGGGAAAGTCATCCACCCTGTGCGCCCAAGTTCCTTTCTATGGATACTTGCCCAACCCAGAAAGGCAAGAACAAGTGAGAATTAAGAGAGACAGAGAGAGAGAGAGGGAGAGAAAGAGAGAGATGCCGGGTAGGGAGTGGGGGGTGGAATTTGTCCTAAGCAAACATTGGCCCAACAGAGTTGTCTGAATGGGATGCCCTAAAAGCTGAGGCTAAGCGAGTGCCTTGGACAGACCATGATTCATCACCTCGGAGCGGGACACATGCTTAAGTGGACAGAGTCTCCAGTAGTTTAATTATAATTGCAAAGCTCAAGGCAGAGCCTATTCATTGATCATAAGAAATCTTCAGCCCAGGAGGTCAGGGGTCTGTTAGGACAGTTATGAAAATCAGCTCCAACCCCCCTCCCCTACAAACGTCTATTGGCCACAGCTTGTTTTTCTGAGTTAAAACTACAGAAATCTTCAGGACAAAGCCAATAAATTTCCCCCTATTTCCGAGCAACCTAGGCACAAACTTCAGTCCTAGAATTCCTCTCTCTCCCACTGCCATTCTTGAGGGTGTAAATATTCGACTTGGGGCTCGGCTGGAAACTCTGTCTCCTGCCTGGGAAAGAACCTTGGCAGCAGCGGGGGAGTGAAGAGGAGGGAGGCGCCTGCGCCCTAAGCCAAGGACTCTTGACTCAGCTTCCCCCCGCAGGAGCGAGAGCCCGAGGCCCTGGGATGGATTTGAACTCACAGTAACCCCGTCTCTTGAGGACCTGCACCACTTTTAACTTGAATGCTAGGCAGTGCTCTAATTTGGGTCTGAGGTGCGAGATGCCCAAGGTAGGCAAAGCACTGACGGAACTCTAGTTCTCCTTGCCTCTTCAGACCAGGTGGAGACTAGGCATCACCTTTGTGCACTTCAAACATCACAAATGAGTGGGGAACTCCAAGCGGAGGTAAAAGGGCTTGCCATCTACGTGCCCCATAACGCTGGTTGATGTGAGCCAGCCTCACGTCTTGTGGATTTTTAGCTCGATTGTCCCACAAGACGGGGACATTGATTATGACAGTGTACTTCCGAGTTGTGCTTTGGATTCCGATCTGCTGCTGTGCCTCCTTCCTGCAGCGTCCTAGAGCATTTGGGGACTTCAGCTTCCATTCTGGGGCCGACCGCACCTCTCCACCCCCTCCGCCCCTTAGGTCTGCTGGGGAGAAAGCAGAGGTTTCCTCCCAGCATCCTCTGCGAAAAATACTTGAGCGGGAAGCTCCGAGGTGTGAACTTGGAGTGAGCAGGGCGCTGGCCTGACCCTCTCAGCCACCCCCGAGTCTTTCTGCCATTCTCCTTCCCCAGCTGATTCCCTTCGCTTCCAAAAGAAAAGTGAGTGCCTTGTCTTTTCCAAAAGGCCTTTTCCAACCCAGTTCTGGAAAAGCTGGAAGCTTTTTCTAGAGTGCGGGCACTGTTGAGAGGCCAGGGTTGGGAATGCTTCAGGCCTTCCCGGAGATACCTGGGGTTCTGCGGCTCTGCGCAAGGAAAGGAGGGAGACAACCAGGCACCCACTGGGGCTAGATCAACTCGGGTGGGGAGAGCTGGTCCGATCCCAGGACTGTCGAGATTTCTGTAGGGTGCCAGGGGCCTGAGTCTGGATCTCTAGAGCCTAGAGAGTGAGAACGTGGGTCCGGAGACCCGCTTGTTTGGCGCCTATGCTTCGAGGTGTTGTCACCGCAATGCCTACGTCAGCCTATAATAAAAACAACAGCGGAAGGAACACTGACAGCACACTAGTAAATGTTTATTGTGCTCTTTCTCTAAGCGCTTTACATTCACAGTCCCATATAAAACGAACGAACCAAAACCCTCATTTGAAACAGATTGTACTTTTATGTCCATTTTAGAGATGAGGAAACAGAGGGCTGGGACGTTAATTAGGATCCCTCAGCTAGGAAGTGGCACAGCAGATAATAGGATCAGCGAGCCCCCTTCCCACTGTTCTCCTTGCCTGAGCTGCTTCTCCCCTTCGGCCTTGGGGAGGCTGGGGCAGTTCAGATAGTGCCTCCCCCTTCTCCGCCCCCTCAGGATCGCTGAAGTCAAGTCTCCAGTACTAATCCTTGCTCTCCCTGATCTCTCTGTCCTCTTTCCCACCCATGCCCCAAACCCCCTGCAATTTGAGGGGTTGTCTTTTGGATCTAGACTAGGATGAACCAGGCCCAACTCGCTGAATCCTTCTGAAAACCTGCCCCTTCACAACCAGTTCCTCAGCTTAGAGAGTTGCAGTGATTCTAGGACAGAGTTCATCCGGAGGCCTTCCCGGAGGTGGTGGCCTAACTTGCAAACCAAACTAAATCCTTTCAGGGCTGACTCTGAGGGATGGGGTCCTGGGTGCCTTCCGACCCCACCTCCCATCTCGAGAGGAAGAGCCCCAGGTGTTAAGTCCTATCATCTGTTTTTACTGCCCCCACCCCATTTCTCTGCTTAGCCAACATCTGACTTCAAGAACAAGGTTCATATAGGATGTATATTAATTTCACAAGTCCCATTCCAAGTCGGGAAGGAGCCACTGTGGCCACTCCAGTCTGTTCCTCTTTGACGCCCAAGGATATTTTAGGGAATCTTTAAGAAATCTGCTGGGACTCTAACTAACTCCATGTGGGTTGGGATCGCAAGGGAGGGATCCATGAGGGCACAAAGCTGAGGAATGAGCCAAACTCTTCTGATATTCCACGATTGCGGGGTGCGGGGTGAGGGGTGGTCAGGCGGTGTGGGATGAATATTTGTCCTTATATTCAAAGGCCTTAGCTGTCAAAGGCTGCAGCATTTGAATCAAGAACCTGATGATGGGCCACAACAAGCAGGCCTACCGCCTTCCAAGTTAGCTTCTCTCTAGACTGCGTGCGCTGGAAAGTTTAACTCTATTATCAAAGGGGAAATTGCAAAGTGACTTCTGCAAATCCCAAGACAGGGTCTCACCAGCAGCTCTGGGGTGGGGAACCAAAAGAGAGGTGGAGAAAAGAGCGGGGGAAATCAATTGAAAAAAAAATAAAGATACACGCGGGATTAAATAAACTAAGAAGTCCAGCCGGCGGAATTCCAGATCTGGGTTTTGAAACCGAGAGGGTCTCTCTACCTTTGGCCATCTGGCTGTTTTAAGCTCTGCCCCATGCTGTATGATTTTAGCTGAAAATCTCTTCCGTTGCAGTTTCGCTTTTATTGAATTCATCAAAAGCAAACTTTCCCTGAGTTTTTTTTAAGAAGGCTAAAATAATACGCCGACCACTGTGACATTCTCCGCGCCCAGGCCATTTTTCATAACGCCGCGGATCCGCTTTTGTGCCTCTGAGGCGACTAAACAGATGAATAACGAGCAAAGTCTCCCGAAAGCAAGCTAGCAGCTTTTCTCAGCTCGAAAAAAGTTAACTGGAATGAGAGGTGCATGTAAGAATTCACACCCAAAGATGGGGGCCACACTTTTATTACTCTGAATGACAACGACGTCTTTTTAAAAGCAACTAACTCTCACCCCCGCGCGCGCGCGCGCGCACACACACACACACACACTCACACACACTAGCACATTTGCGCACACAAACCACACAAACTTTAAGCCTTGTGAAGCTGCCCAGGTGGTGTTTAGGAAATTTTGGTAAAGAAAGAATGAAGAAGTATTTGAGGCAGATTCTAGCTGGCAAGATGTGAGAAGGGTAAAAGCCGGTTTTATTTAGTTTTGTTTGTTTATTTTTATTTTTATTTTTACATTGCAGCTAGTTTGAAAGTTGGTTTCTGGCAAGAGGAAAGAAAAGGCTGCAGCACTAAAGGAAGAATCAAAGTGTTAAAAGGACGCTCAGAATGTAGTATTGTGGCAGGTCGGGGTAAGTTACTTTTTTTTTTTTTTTTTCCTGTTTTCTCTTTGGTTTTGGAACGCAGTAAAAATGCACTTCGGGGAGAGTTTTCCTGTTGGTTTCAGGGAAGATAAAACTAACTCCAGGCTCCCTCCTGGGTTGGTTGCCTCCCGCGACTTTGCTCTGGTTTTGCGGGTGTTTTACAGGGAGGCGCTTTCTTCTCGAGCCCTGTCATCACGGTCCCAGAAGCCCTGGAGCCCTGAGTGCCGGGGTTTGGAGAGCCTCTCCGGCGGCAGAGGCAACAAGTCCTGGCCTCTAGCCCCGGGCGAGAGCCGCGCCGCTCCGCTCCGCTGTTGAGCCAGGGGCCCGCCTCGCAGGAATGAATTTTGCACGTGTAAACTCTTTGCCTGTGGACGCGCACAGCTGCGACCCTCGGGTTGATCAGCGGAAAAAACTCTTCCCTTAAATGGACGGTTTGGAAAAACTCAGCCATTGGTTCTCGCCAGATGATTATTGATGCAAAGTAAACCCTAGGGTTGGAGCGCGCGCGCGTTTGTTTAACCCTAAAAGTATTCCACTTCCGAGTTGCTCAAGCTGACATCCACTCGAAATCGTTTGTATTTTTTTTTCCAGAGGTTGGAAAAATAACTAGAAATGATCTGTGGGAGATGGCGTAGACATGTATTAGTGAGAGGCATATCTCACCGGAAAGCGATGCCCCGTGTTCGCTGAACTGTTTGAAAGTGGCCCCAAAGAAACTGGAAAGGCGGCTCCCAGCGCGCGCGCGCCCTTTTCCACAAACATGTGTTGCAAATGCGTAGTTTTATGCACTTTCCTGTCACGAACCCGCGGCTCTGGGATTCGGTTTTGTGGTTTGAATAATATTATTGGTCTGCTGTATATTTCATGACACCAATATTTAGGCACCCGGACAAAGTGGTCGTTCATTCAAGCACTAAACAGCGACTTGCAAGCATCTGCCGTGAGCCAGATTTTATTTATTATTTTTAGGTCATCCCCGACTCAGGAAAGTGGAACAAACACGTGCTGCGCCAAAGGTTGGGCAGAGGTGATCCACATGTTGGCAAACACGTCTTTGCCAGTTATTGCCGAGGAAGCCCAGAGAAATTGACTTAGGCAGCCAGAGAGAAGTTGACAAGAGAGCTAGCTGATCGCGGAGCGGAGGCGATTTTTTCATTAGCAGGCGCGACTCCTGCGCTTGGGTCTGGCGGGGCGAGCATATAAAATGCAACTTTTGCCCCATTGGTTCGCTAGGTGAATTAGCACATACTGGGACTGAACAGTCCTTGACCTTTGCCTTTATGTTTGCACAAATGTTTGCCTAAAACACAATCGGCCTTGACAAGGGAGCATGCTACCGTGTGACACTGCCTATTCACCAGATAGATGTTCCCTGCCACACACGACCCAGAGCAGCCTTTTAAATAGCTTAGGTATTTGTACAAACTGTATAAATTAATGTCGGATGATTGCTAGTTGCTGGTTAAATAGAAGACAATTTGGGTGTGGGATACACATCTCTCTCTGGTCTTTTTTTTTTTTTTTTCCGTCAAAAAAGTCGATAAGATAATCAGGAAACAAAATTGGTAGTGGAGGAAAGTTTATATTTGGGGGAATCAACAGATTCTAGTTTGATCACATCCATGGCACAAGACTGTAGTTGTCTTACAAATGACTTTTCCACAAGGATGGGGAGTAGATGGAGGAACAGGAACGGTGGGGAGAACTGAGGGACTAATGCTCAAGATAGTTGGTAATGGGGAGGTTTGGGAAATGAACCCGAAGATCCTGGAGGATTTATTGTTCCTGGAGGAGCCATGAGAGTCCAGAAGCTCTTGGGGCCCCTGGGAACCCTGTGGGACTGGGGAAGTTTTCCCAATTCCTGAGCTTTATGGTTCTGAATACTTCCTCCAATAAAACTAAATACTTTAGCAGGTGGAGAAAAACATCTTGTAAAAGTCTAAAATTGGTTTAAACCCTCTTTTTAAGCCCCGCATTGTAGATCAGAAATGATTTAGAGGGCTGGGCTGCCTTTCTCTGAACTTTGACATAGAGGAAAAAATGAACTTCCCTTGGCTGTGTTTTCTAGCTGGGTTCAGAATTTTCCACATTCCTTTCTTTACCATCAAGGTGGCAAAACCTCACCAATTTCCACGGCTTAATTTCTGGGGCAGATAGAGCTGCAGAAACGCAGAGGACAAATTAAAAAAACAGGGTCATTTGCAGTACTCTCTTTAAGGAGTGTCATTCCTTTGGGTGAGAGGAGTGCTTACTTTGTTCCAAAAGGGTGGAGTTGACCAGGGCAGCACCAACTCATGCCACGACCCGGGTATGAAGATTTGAATGTCTGAGAGCCTCTATGATTTCTCCAAACACTGGCCAGGTCTCTTTCAGGTTTCTTTTAACCGTCTGCAGGTAGAGAGGAGGGTGGGTCACCAGTTCTCCTTGGAAGCCCCTTCTCATGGTCTCTGGGCAGAAGTTACTTTCTCTCCCTGGTAGGCTGTGGGTCAGAGCAGGGGGAAGTTTGCTTAACAAAAGCTTTGTTCCACATAGAATTTTGGTGTAGCACAAAAGTAGCAGAAAGGTATGAACAAGTCCAGAATGCAAAAGAGAAAGGTATATTTGAGAACAAGCACCTTGCAGAGAATTAGAATCAGGACAGGCTTAAAAGAATAGTAGACATAAGTGATATAGAAGAAAATGAAGGAGACTACCTCTATTTTTGAATAATTTCCCCTTAAGAATTTTTTCATGAATAGGTAGATTTGTTAGTTTATCCTTATTATTTAATTAATAATGTGGTGGGTCTGAGCCATTTCAAAACAGTTCTGTAAGTTTCACAGAAAAGAATGTGAATGTGTATTTTGACTTTAGGCTTAGAAATGTAGGAAATTGGATACACATAGAAATCATACTTAAGTCCTCAGAGGATATATACTTGTTTTCTTAAACTTATAATCATTTTAACGATTTAAAAAAAATTGTTTCATTTAAAAGTAAAACGACTCTAGGTATTCTCTTTTCTCTCCCTGCCCTTCTCACCCATCCCCCAATCTTTTAGAGAATTTAGAAATTAAAGATATAGAAATGCACATTTTAGGGCTCTGTATTTTGAGATATTCTACAATGACATGGAGGAAGCAAGGCAGTAACATGTTTCTAGCCTCCAGCAATATGTTTCCAGCCATCCTATAGTTGTACTTAAAAGTGTACATGTTGTAGATGAAGTTTGTTCAGGCTCATGGGTGAATTGGGACCTAGAATCCACAACCCATGATAATGAATATAAAAGACTTAGGTTCAAGTCTAGTTGTTGTAAAAATCAGTTTAGGAATTCAAGAAATTTCCAGTTTGCTTAGTTTTAAATAGATAACATCTAACACATCTAGTTAGAAAAAATATCTGTTATATAAAATATATTTCACATATATTCTAGTTATCAAAAATTATTTAGTCTATGTGTTCATTTAGTTATTCAAGTATAATGAATCAAATTGAAGAGAGATGATCAATTCGATCTATTGCTGGACGACATCTAGAAAGTGTGCATTTCTGGACAAAGCTAAAATACCATTAAATATTTATACTGTGAAATCTGTAGGTGGTTTTATCTGGCAGTGTTCAAGACAACATATAGTAATTTATTGATACAAATGAAGACACAGCATAATTGCCAAAACCATTCTTATTCAAGTGACTAACACAACTTTAATGGAGAAGGAGGAAAATTTTTTATCATTTCTGAAAATAATAGAGCTTTTATAGTAATGTTATTTTCCTTAGAGCAAAAGAAAATATGTAAAATTAGTTTATAACTATATTTGAGAAATTAAGGTTAACTGGTTTATTCTTCTGAGTTGAGTAGTTCAGAAAATCTCTGCTGAAGATTTATTTGCATATGAAATTCACATTCATTAAAGGTAAAATGATTGCATTTGGCTGACACTAAAACTGTAACATCTTTTAGATGGTTCTATAGTATTCATTAACTTCTGTTAATAATATTCTTACTGACAACTATAAAAGGACATCTGCCAGAATCTGTGAAAGTTTTTATTTTACTCTGCAGTGAGATTAAAGTGAAAAAGAAAAGTTAGGTGTCAGGTGCTGGAGATAGCACCCCAGACTTTCCTCCCATTCTATCCCCTCACAGATAATTCTTTTCCAGTAATATGTGCAGAGATGGTTTATATTGTCTAAATAATCCTCAAAAATTACTTGCTATTAAATTCCATTCTACCCAGCGCGTGAAATCTTACAGATGGTTTGGAGGCATGTGAATTTTACCATTAACAACCGAACTTGAGTTGAAATAGCCCAAATATGCCACCTCCAGGCATTGTGTTTGTGCATGTGAAGAGTCAGGCTGTGTTAAAGTCGGGGTTCAGAGACCACCTGGTTGGTGACAAGTCTAGGTTTTCTTGGTACAGAAAAAGAGAGTCCTTCTCACCTCCATCTTGATACACAATCTCTGACCAAATAAATTGTGCTCCTATTTCCAACGCCTATTGCATCCGACATCAGGCCCTAATAACCTAGTCCTGGCAAAGAGAACAGCGAGGCTGGGGCAATACTGAGCCGGGCTTGGGTGCCAGAGGGCATTTGGAAGGGGCCACGCCAAGCTTCGCCCAAGAAGTGAGATTTAAGACCTGGATAAGCAGAGATTGTTCCTATGGACAGTCGTGGAAAATCCCGGACGTCGAGCAGTCTGGGGCCCTATTTTAATCCTTTCCTTCTTTCTTTCTTTTTTTTGTTAAAGTTGTGAATTCAGAGTTAAGGAGGAGGGAGCGATAAAATCATCAGAGGGGCGCGCAGGGGCCCAAGCCCCGGGCCCCGGGCAAGCGCCCACACCTGCACGGTCTGGGAACCACGTTCCCACCTGACATTTCAGGAGTTCCCTTAATTTGCCAGCAGCGCTCAGCCGAGCGCCTGCGTTCATCAGTTACTCTCAGACGCACATCCCCCCAGGGAGCGAGCGAGGTGGGTACAGCGAGCGTGCGGAGAGGTGGGGCTCCCTCTCGGCTTTATCTCAGTGCCGGCTGGTGGGGGAGCGAGGGGCCGGGAGTAAGGTTCTCCTGGCTCCCGACGCGGTCGCTCACGCTTTTCGGATCCCTGTTCATTTGCATTCCCCGCCCCCCGCAGCAGCCCGCGAGACCAACCCTGCACCCCGGCCGGCTCCAACCTCCCCACTCAGCTTCTCCGACACCTCACACCCTCTCACCCTTTCCTACCGCCTCAGTCCTTCACATACCCTCTCCTTCTCACGCTCCTTCCCAGCTCTCCCCAGTGCCCCCCCCAGCCCTTTGACTTTTTTCTTCCTCTCACCCCCTTCCACGCAAACCCACAAGCTCCGCATATGTCCTGCACTCTCCTTACTCCTCTCACCTGTCTCATACTCTTCACCACCTCACCCCCCTTCGCGCCATACCCCGTCATACTCCTACACACCCTCTCACAACCCCCCAGACTCCCCTTACCCTCTGACCTCTGCACCTCCCTGATCCTTTTACATTGGTCACTCCGCTCTCCTGCCTTCACACCTCATCCTCCACACTCCTCACATGCCTCCTGGCATTGCTCCCACTTCGTGTACCCGCTTGATTCGCATCTCCCACACCACTCACGCGTACCCCATACTCAGACTCCTACTCTCACTCAGGTACACAAGCCAGCCCCTCAAACTGCTTTTCGCAGTTTTTGAGGTATTTGAGCACCCCTCTCTCTGTTTTGGAGAAGCTAACTTCCAGCCTCTTGCCCTCCAATCCCTCCTCCCTCCACACCAGAGGTTAGTATCTCCCCTGTCCCGTTCTGGACTTGTCTTTAGAGAAGAGGACATGGCTGCCTCCGTTTTCACCCATGAGGAGCAGCTGGAAGCCAGTCCTCTGATTTGGCTTCTCTGCTCTCAGTTTTCAGCTTCAGGGAGCTTTTCCTGGACTCTCTTTCCAGATTTGTCTCCCGAATTCAGAGACACAGACTCAAAAGTGTAACCTTTCCATCATCAGGGTGGGAGACAGGGTCCTTTAAACTGATGGTTCTTCAACTCGATCAAGCTTCAGAATCACTCAGTCTGTTAAAAATCAAAACAAAATAAAACAACCAGAGATTGCTGGGCCCCACCCCCAGAACTTCTGATTCAGTAGACCTGAGATAGAACCAGAGAATTTGCAGTTCTAATGAGTTCCCAGGTGCTGCTGAGGCTGCTGCTCTGGAAGCACATTTTGAGGAAATTTAATGTCTCAGCAGTATGAAGGGAATCCTGTTGTACAGTTAGAAGACAGAGGGAGGTCCAAAGAACATAGACATTCAAGAGCAGAATGGTGCTGTCTAGATGGGAATAGTGCACTAAACTTTGCCCAAGCCAGAAGATACTTTGGAAGTGTGAATTCATTCTGATGAAGGTTTAGTTTCTCAGAAAATGACCAAATCATCTTCATGGTTAGGGCTTCTTCCATGAGAGGAAGGGGAAAAAGAAAAAAAGGTGTGTCCAGGAGACGTCTTTTTCCTAAGCTCTCAGTGTACATTGTTCATGAGGCTAATGGTGCTTAGAACTGGGGGGAATTGGGTCTTGGGTCACTGAAATGCTAGTCACTCTGGGTAGCTTTACTGTTTGTGAGCCTTGGGGTGTGTATGTATGTTAAAGGGTTTGCTGACTACCTTTGTGGTTAAGCTTCATTCTAAATGGATAGGAGGACTCGGGCCCTACAGAATTACCTTCTCTAGCCTGGGTAGTGGTTACCATGGTTACTTCCTGGTCCTTCGCCATCTGGTTGTGAAGAAGCATCATAGACCTCTCCCTTCGGTCCTTCTTGAAGGCTGGAATGTGGCCCAGAAACTTTTAGCCAGTTCATGTTCTAGGGAATGGTTGTCTTAATTTATTTGGAACTGCAAATGTATGTGTATAAAGGAGGAAAAACATGAAAAAAAGAAAATCCCTCAAATTCAGCTTTCTTAGTGTGGATATGTGTGTGTCTATATGATATGCTTAACCAGTTAGAGAATACATACCATAAGCGGTTATGATGCTAGGCAATAGTTTATTTTAGATTCGGGTTTACTTGACAATATAAATCCCCAATCCTGGTCACTTGGGTCAAGAGTATCTCTGTACATTTGCTCCCAGCTGATTTGGCCAACTGTTTTCAATCTCATTTTCTCTAGGTTTAGTGACCAAGGCAGAAATTTCTAGTCTGCCTTTGGCGACTATGGGTCTGGTCTAGGGATTAGAGTTCTGTGATCTTGACTAGAGTTTGTATAGCCCTTTCTGAGTTCACAAATCCTTAGCAACACTTCAACACCCCCAAATTTCCCATCTTATCTCCTCATGTTACAAATAACTATACTGTTCCAATATGCATTGGGAAAAACCTAATTGTACTAACCTGTTTCTCTTATAATCCTGTTATTAAAAATGACTGGAATTTTGCTAATGCATAGCTTTTCTTCCTGGTTTGAAAAAAAAGTCAATCTTGTCAAACGTCCCTTTGCTAGCACATTTTCTTAGTTGTATTCTAGCCCCAAACATTACAGACATTACTAAAATGTTTCAAGAGATCAGCAGCATACCAGCTCCTTGAGAAATGCTGTTAGACATCAACTACCAAAACAATCCAATCATTCAGATTTTTAAAGATTTCAAGTTGGTCTTGCTTTCCTTTCTCCCACCATAAGATCTCTGTATATTATTCTCTATTTTATTGAAAATTGGAGCTTTGCCCGATTTTATTTTATTTTATTTTAAAATAAATTTATTTATTTATTTTTGGCTACGTTGGGCCTTCGTTGCTGCGCTCGGGCTTTCTCTAGTTGCAGCGAGCGGAGGCTACTCTTCATTGCGGTGCACGGGCTTCTCATTGCGGTGGCTTCTCCTGTTGCGGAGCACAGGCTCTAGGCACGCGGGCTTCAGTAGTTGTGGCACGTGTGCTCAGTAGTTGTGGCTTGCGGGCTCTAGAGCGCAGGCTCAGTAGTTGTGGCGCTCGGGCTTAGTTGCTCCACGGCATGTGGGGTCTTCCCGGACCAGGGCTCAAACCCGCGTCGCCTGCTTTGGCAGACGGATTCTTAACTACTGTGCCACCAGGGAAGCCCCCAACTTTATTTTAAATTGGAGCTTTTAAATATAGAAAGCCAGAGGTTGCCAAAGGAATTGGATACTTAATATTTAATCCAAACTGAGTAAAATTTTGAAGTATATAAAGTTCACTTATTAACTTTAAATTGAGATGAATGTAATACAAACCTATTTGTGTTTTCTTCTATCTAAATAGAATATTCATTGGGACAAAATCAATCTATAAACATGTTGTTTGCGTATTAGACCCAGATGTAACCAGTTCAATTAATATTGCTACTATATTTAAGTCGTGAGTGATGAAAGTATTATCTAAAGAAATGCTTCAAGTATCTCAAGGTTGAGGTTCTTACAGTGGTCTCGGTATGGGGAAAATGGCCCAGGTATGTTTTGGCTCAGAGATGTCTCTCCAGAAATATATTGTGGCAAATGACATCTGACCATCACGTTGGGAAAAAAACCTCGCTGAATTTAGTGTCCATTTACAGATGGCTTGGCATTTCCCCCAACTCTCTAATCATCCTTTATGACAAAGTATGGCTGTTGATTGTTTCTTGACTTTTGGTGTCTAACCATTCCCTCCGGGCTGGGTAAACCCCTCTTCTGCCCCCTAGCGGAGGGTTTGACGGTGCACCAAGAGCAGGACAACCAGTGATTATTTATGGATCAGCTGCTGTGTGCCAAGCACTGTGGAGGAAGCTGAAGAGTGTCCAGATCTGGGCAGATTCCACTGCCACGCAGGGGCTTTGTAAGATGCTTTAGGATTGAGCTTATATTCTAGCTTTGGGTCCTTGTGGCTCCTCACCTGGGGGTCTCTTCAGAACCCTGATCTCACCCATGTTGCACTTGGAGGCTGACAGGATGCATCTCTGGCCACCAGAAGCTCCTAGCTACAGCCAGTTTGAGACGGAAAGTCTGGCTGCCCCTTGGCGGGCCTGGTTATAATTTGCGTCCTCGTGTATAGAGCTGTCCAGTTTGACCTGTAGTTACAACCAATCCTGGATCAGTATTGTCAGACCTCGGTTCCACCACACTCTGTTTGAAGAGCCCCATTTTGTGCAGTGGCAGCCACAACAAAACCCAACTTTCCTCTGTGACTTTGTTCTTTTGATTTTTAATAGATCAAAGACGTGGAGGGAGGAAGGAAAAGCAGGGGAGGGGGAAAAAGAGAGGGGGTAGGGATTGTTGTCGTGTCAAGATGCAGCGCCCATTTGAGGCCACTAGCCCCATTAGAAGGGAAAAGTGCACGTAAAAGGGCGAGAAACCTGCGCTCGGCGCGGCATTGTTCGGGAGATCCGAGCTGCGGCGGCTGCCGCCACCACCATACAGTAGAGTCACCATGGCAACGCAACCTGCTGCTGCCGCCGCCAAAGTTGAAGGCGCTTGAAAGGGCTTGAAGAGACCAGAATCACAACCCTATTTCAGTTCCCCGTGAACAACGGGGCGAAAATGAAGCAGAGAAAGAAAGGAGGAGGAAAGGAAGAAAGAGAGGACGAGGGGAAGGGTGGGTGGGGGGGAGAGAGTGAGAGACAGAGGGAGAGAGAGAGAGAGAGACACGGAGAGAATACGAATGAATGAGGGAGCGAAAGAGAAGAGAGAATATGAGAGAGAGGGAGGGAGGGGGAAGGCCAAGAGAACCCCCCCCAGGCCAATGAATGCTGGCATTGTCCCTTCTTTTTTGAATCTGATTTACCATATCATAACCCCCAGGAAGAAGAAAACATCAATATCCCGAAGGAATGGAGATGTTTCTATGGAAAACCTAAGAATTTTAGTCCATAACAGATCTGGTGTAAAAAAAAATCAAAGAGATCAAAGGCAGAGCTCCCTGGAGTATAGATGCGTCTCTGAATTAAAGATAGACGATGCAGACTACAAAGTACTTTTTTCTTCTTTATTTAGTCCTCTGTTTCCATTTCAAGGGAGGAACTAGCCTCGTCATATCTGAGCTAGACCGTCATTGAGAACACGGTCTTGAAGGGGAATAAAAGGAGGAGTGAGAGAACCAGGAACTCTGCTTCCCCTGCCCCAGCCTGGTTTCCAACCATCTTCCAGAGTGGGTGTCAGAGGAGGCATCCTCCTGGCCCCCCTCGCAGAAGGAGCTCCTGGCAAAAATCCACCCTCACTCACCCTCAGTCCTACAGGGGCACTTAGGAAAAATGAGATCTGCTGAAATTAGGGGGAAGGGGAGTTGTGTCAGGCTGGCTTCTTGCCTCACCAAATTAAGCTCAGGACAATCAAGGTCGTGGTATGCAGTTCTGGGGTGCAGAGGAGAGAGCAGGAGCTTTAGACCTAGATGTGGACTGGGGTGGGGTATAGAACACCCTGGGTCTGGGGATTTTAGGGCAGCCCCACTAGTTGTCTTTGCAGTTGTGGGTTCCTGGCAGCTCTTCCAAGAGAGAGGCTGGCCAAAGGGGAAGACTTTCAGAGGGGCAGTTCAGTGAGGTACCTCCTTCCTTATAGCCCCTTAATTTGCACATCTAAGAAACAAATTCTAAATGTTTTTCGGATACTCTTGGCAAGAAAGACTAGCTGACTTCCACTTTTCCTTTTTAAGTCTAAGGCAAGTTGCAAAGTCAGGGCTGGGGATTTCAGGGTGTATCAGTAGAAGAGCATGGAAAGGACCAGCAGCAGTCCTAGATGAATGTCTTGTTCATGTGCACAAAGAGAATTCTCTGGCCTGGCCTGCGCTGGGTGTGTGCGTGCGTGCGTGCGTGTGTGTGTGTGTGTGTGTGTGTGTGCGCGCACGCGCGCACACGGGCTCTGACAAGGGCTGCTCCCATCCGCGGAGCTGCTTGTGGGCTTGCTGTCCTTCTTCAGGACCTTGTGGCTGGGACATTAAAACGATAAATTTTCAAAAGCTGGAGACTCTCCGCTTCCTCCGGAAAGAAGCGAAGAAAATCAGCCAGACGGCCTGGACGTGTGTGTGGGGAGCTAAGCCTCCAGAGGCCGCGCGCCTTTGCCCCGCGAGTGCCCCCTTCAATTTCTCCAAAGCCAACGCCAGCAGACGAATATTAGAGAAGTCAATTAAGCTGTTTGCAAACACGCGAGGGCCGGAGCGGACCACGGAGGGGAGAAAGCCGGTTCCCCGGGTGGGATCAGCATCTGTACCGGCTGCCAGCGGCCCCAGGGTCAGGCCCGACACTAAGTAAACAGTGCCGCGGCCGAGGGGCTCCTTTGTAGCCACCGCAGCTGTCCAGCCGCGCATTGTCTGGCCAGGGCTGGAGACTCCTTCGCTGCCCCGGCGCCAACTCTGTGCACAAAAAACAGACCAGAGCGGGCTGCACACATCACCTCCCATCTCCCCCTAGGCCGCCAGAGCTTGTCTTCTGTCTCTCCTTCAGCAGCCTAGCCTCTCTGGACATTTTTCCTCCTTAAGTAACTGAGCACGGGTGCAAAAAATCCAGAACCTGGGGAAGAATGGGGTGGGGGTGGGTGAAGGCAAAAAGACCCCCTCCCTTCCCAAGAATGGGGGTGAGAAGTACATTATTGCAGAACAAAGGAATAGAAGGTTGGAAATCCCAATAAACCTGAAAGCAAGAACTATCTTGTTAAACAGGGGATCTCTGTTTATCCTGAGTTGTCTGTCTTGGATGAGTTGGTGTATGTGTCGGAAGACAGAAAGCGGGGGCGGGGGTGGGGAGGTGGAAGGGACTAGGGTAGTACCATTCCCTGAACTGTGGGGTAAGACGGTTGGTCTCAGGTCTTGGGCTCACTCAGGGGACGCGACAGAAATGCCCCAAGGGTTCAGCCGCCTGGGTGGCACTTTGCAGGCCTGAATTTCTGCTAAGGATGAAAATCGAAATTACAACACCCTCTCCCCATAACACCTGCTCTCCCCCCACCCAGCAAGGGTGGGAAGGGTGCTGGAAGCACTGGGGAGGGGTAAAGGGAGCACAGGATCCAGAGTTTTAAACTGGTGTTGTCCGGTTCAAACTCTCCCAGGGCAACAGGAGGAGCTTGCTAGGGTGAAATGACTTCTCCCTCCTAGAGCCCAGAGCAAGAGAGTTGCAGGCTGAGGGGAAATTTGCCGAGCAGCTAGAACTTGATGGAAGTACAGGAGTGGCTCCTGAGATGATGCCTCTTACAGCTTCCAGACCCATCGCCACCCAAACACGTTCTTCGGACTCTGTGGCTCCCACTCAAGAGGGATCTGTGGGACACACTTCTCGGAATTACGTTTTGAGCGGCCAAGTCCAAGGCCTGTCCAGCCGTCTGGGGCCAGCCTTTCGGGCCCTCACTGAACCCAAAGTCAACAAAGTGTTTCAGATCCTCAGAGAGTCAAACGTGAGCCGCCTGAACCAGAGTGATGCACAAGTCCAGAGCTGTGGCTAACGACACTTGCCAAAGAGTCAGCCACTTACCTCCTTGCTCTGGGGAAAAAAAAAAAAAAAAAGTGTTGGCTGCACTTCTCTTGGTGTTTGGCACTAATTCCCTCATGATCCCTTTTCTCCATTTCGAGAAAAAAAATATTAAATTCCATTTTGAATAACAACGGTCTCCCGGACATTGGAGAATAAGACCATTCATCTGGTTTAGGAAGTTGGAGGCAAAAGGGTACCAAAAATTTAAAACGCTGTCAGGGTGTTGCTGCTGAAAAATCCTCTAGCACCTGACTGAATAAAAACCTTTGACTCTAGAGAGTCAAGTGCTTCAAGCACTCAAGCTCCTGCTACGGCTCCAACAGTGCTCAAGAATTTGTATTGTTTTCAGCTTTTTTTTTTTCTTAGACGACCAAGAGAATAGTAGAGGGTGAAGTGAAGGCCAGAGTTTTGAGAAGCAGAAGCTACAAAGTTCCTGAGATACAAGTGTGCGGATGGGAAGCCTTGAGGTCCCAAGCCCATACAAGCTGAATCGTCAAAGTTTAATTAACACGAAGAATGAATGAGTTTTAAACATTCTGACATTGGCTCTAATTGCTTTTGTGTGTGTTTCTATGTGTGTAAAAGGTTTGTTTGGGGAGGGGGTGTGGAACCTCAAACCAACTACCGGATTCCAGGAAGTCTGTCTTCCTGTTTCCCTAACCAGGAAAACTGTAGGAATTAAAAGGAAACTTGAATGAACGCCCGCGCCTCCGGCCCCGGACCGCTGGGGAGGGGATGCGGCAAGCTCGTTTTTCTTGTCAGTCAGTGCAGAGTCCTGTGGACAGATGACAAGGGGACCGCAAGCCTCCCAGTACGGTCAGGTGTGAAGAAGCTTTCCAGCAACCCTCTTCTCAGAACACTTATTTGCAACTTGCAGTGTTTTGTTTTTCGTTTTTGTGTTTGTTTGGTGAGACATTTGCCGAGGACAACTCCGATGGCAAATCGTTCCTCAGGCGGTGGTCCAGATTCTTCAAATAGCTGGCGCTCGGGGGCGCGCGTGGCAGAAAAGACTGGAAGCCCCGCCAAGCGATTTCGCCTCAACTCTCCAGACGCTGTGCTTGTCCTCTACGTTGGATGCGAGCCTGCCCTGCTTGCGGGGCTCCCCTATGAATTGGAAAGGATGTGGGGAAATATTGGGTAATGGTGCCCCATCCCCAACAAATACACAGGGTAATTAAAATGACACAGATGCTGGTGTTGGACTTTGCAGTTTCTATGATCATTAAAGCCAGAGACTTAAAAAAAAAAACTTAATTAAGGCTAATGACGGAGCTTTTCTTCTCCTGAATAGTTGGCGGGTTAAACCAATTAGACACATTCATCAAATTCTTTCCACCAAGTTTTTAGAGACATTAGGATATGTTCTCAATACTGCGCAGAAACTCGCCCGAATGGCTTAGCTGCAGGGCAGGAGGGAGGCTCCCCGACGCAGGTTAAGGAAAAGTGTTCCCTCCATCCCATCCCAGGAGACCTTTTGTGCCAGGGTCGGAGGGTTCAAGCATGGCTTTTTCTAGCGTAGCACTAGTCCTTTTCTCGCCCAACTTCTGTCCCAAAATGTCTCTTAAAATTCACGAAATTTCCGTTCCCAAAGTCCCTCCGAGTGGCCAAGATTCCTGGGTGCGGGAGTGTTTGAACTCTTCTTGGAGCAGAATAGAGCCTAGAAAAGGCCAGACTTAAGAACCCTGAGAATGGAAGTCGAATAACAGGAGAATCGTATTAATTCTCCTTTTGCACTTCCCCAGAATCTGCTGCGGAGGCCCGGAGAGGTGTTTCGAAGGGGGCCAGATTTGAGGGGCAGGGGGGAGAAGCCGCAGGGGGAAACGAGTCTGGAGGACCTCCCCACCCAACCCCAAGTACTGAGAGCCACAATAACCTGGCCGCACCAGGTAAGCCCGCCTCGGTGCCAGACGATCGTCCTGAGCAGATTTAAGACCATTTCCTCAAGTTGGAACTTTGACCCAGCCTAGCCAGGAGAAGTTGAACTTCTAGGGAGTTTTCCCGTGGCCCGCGCTGTCTCGGCCTCCTCTGAAATAGAAGTACCAGCTGTTGGCTCAGACCCGGTGCAGTCTGCTAATTTGATCAAGGACTTCCCTTCCATTGCCACGGGAGTGATAGGTATCTCTCAAGCTTGAATTTGTGGGGAAGAAAGAGAGACGAGTCAATGCGCTAGGTTCCTACTTCTGGGGGCCACAGGCTTTTCAACAACTGGTGAAAGAGAGTGGAATGAGGCTTCAGAGCCGATCCTGGTATCTAATATGCACCATCTAACATGTGCCCATAGGTGTAATATTTTTATGTATATATATATATTCGCATTATCTATAGATATTTCTATATCTATTGTATATTTACCTCACCTAATACCACCTTACTTGATGTATATTAACGTATGCTTTCATTTTCTTTTTATACAAGAGTACATTAAATGACATATGTATGTATATTATGTGGTGTATGTTATATATTAGGATTTATATGTATATATGGTGATACATATTATAGTAGATGTGTATTGCCATTTGGGAACTATATTGTATATAAGAGATGATAATAAAATTGCATGTAGGGACCAACATTATCTAATAGGAAGCGGATTATAAATTGGGTGATATATACTAAACTGGAGACATATGCACATGTTTTTAGAGGGTGTATTTACAAGTTTGCACGACGCAGAGTGAAACCTTTTGAGCTCTAACCCTAGCTGGCCGAGACCAAAACAAGCACCTTCTTATTCATGCTACTCCTAACTTCCCGCATCACCTCCACTACCTTGAAATAAATAAGAAAATCACAGAAATAGGTAGACAAGCAAAACACTCCAGCCTCCTCCCCACCGGGGCCCTTGGCCTCAAAGCTAGTTTCTTTGGGTTTTGAGTTTGGTTCAAATGTTCCCTCCGCATGGCGACTTTCGAGGACCAAATTCTGGCGTTCTGAGACCCCGGGACAGGGAGAGCTGGGCAAAAGGCGTGACTCAGCCCTAGTCCTGCCGCCGGGAAACATGGTAGTTGACTCTGCGAGGAGTAGCATTCAAGGTGAGAGCCAGCATTTAGACTGTTGGGCATGTGAGCACAGTTCCTCGGTGGATTTTTCTTTTTTCTTTTTTTTTTTTAGAGCTAGCGGTTCTTGAATGTGAGTCTGTGACAGGTTGCAAGTGAAGAGGGGAGCAGGGGAGTGGAAAGTTTGCACAGCTTCGATTTGCAAGAGGAAAAACTTTTTGAACTCTCCACGCAGATGGTGCCAATCCGCCTGTAATCATTTTCCAGCTCCTCCGGAAGCTGCTCTCGAAGCGAAGCCCCAAAGTAAATAAACACCCTCTTCCCCGCTCAAAGTCATGCCTTTAAAGGGAACACCGTCGGCCTAATTACGCTTGAATTATGCAAGGAGCTCGGCGGAGGATGGAACTTTAGACAAATAATTGCGCCATTGTGTGCCGCCGGCGAGCCCGCGCGGCCGCCCTCCACTTTTCATCACTCCGCGCTCCGAAGGCGGCGGCGCTCGCAGCCACCTGAAAACCGCCGCCGGGGGCCGAGCCAGAGACTCCTGCCTAATTAACCTACTTTTCCACCCGGTGGATGTCAAGATTTCAGAAAAAGGGTTGGCGGAGGAAAAAGAGGGACACCGGGGTTTCTCCCCACCCCCACCCCCCCTCCCTGGAGTCGAAGCAACTTTGCTTTGCCAAGTGTTGTGATTCCTTGAAAGCTTTTGCAATTCAGGCAAAAAGCTTGAGATGTCCAGGGAATTGCTTGGAAAAACTTCCTAGACTATTAGGGGAGCCTTGAGGGGACTGAACGTTTTGGGAAATGAAAGCTTTGTCTCTGTTTAAGTAGTGATCCAGTAAATCAGCGTGGTCAAACAAGTTGTCAAAACTGGGGAATAAACGTAGAAAATGTGGAGACCCCCCCCCCCCAGTAATCTCTAGAGGGAGAGTTAATTTTCCAAATGAGAATGCATTTAAATTCACTTCAGATATAATTTCCTGAATGAGTAGCTAAAGTTAGGGATTTTAACACAGAGAGAGTGTCCTCTCACAAGTTTGGTGAGGGTCACCTGGCTAGGACTGCAACTGTATTTTTAGGACAGGGAGTCACATATTTGGATCATGTCCTCAAAAAAAAAAATCTGTCTGTAATTACCTTCAAACCTTATGAGTTCATATGGAAACTGTGCTGAAATAATTGAATAACACACTATTTGGCTTATTGAGTATCTTCTTAAATATTTCCTTACATTAGCAAAATTTACAATATACCAGCCGTCTATGAAGGTAATTTTCGAAGAAAGTATATAGGCTTTGAAATTTACAGAAGAGGAGAGTTGAATGAGCATCAGAACAGAAAACTAAGCATCCTTGTGGACTGTTAGAAAGATTTTCTTTAAAAAAATATAGATGCGTTGCTATTCAATTAGTCGATCCCCTCCAGCTTTAAAAACTCCACAGGACTCTAGCTAAAGGCATACACAAACATTTTCCCAGAGGACTTATGTATGTTTTTTTATTCATGGAGGCCAAGACAACCAGTATTTTATAAGCAGAGAAAAGTAAAGAGTTGGGGGAACTAGTGGAGGTAAAATGCTTCTGAAGTGAGTTCCTGAGAAGCCAGTTCCTGAATAGTGTTCTTTCTTTAGGAAAGTTACTTATCAGCACACCAATGTTTCACTGAAAATAGTCAAGATGCCTTGAGTTAATGGGTTATGAATCCCACAATTAAGTGTACTCTTCATTTTGCAGTGATCATTTTTCTATTTACATGCACACAGATAAACGTCTTTATACACAGACATATAGACAAACAAAAACTACACAAAGAAAGAGAAGTCATAAATACAAACACGAAAACAGAAATGCCAGGGGCCAGAATTAAAGAACACAGAATTAGAGAAGATGAGGGCTGTGTGCAACGTCAGCTGAGTCTGTGACTCTAGCAAGCGGTAATTTATGAAATCCCACCTGGCTGAATATGTAGGCGTCTTTGGGTAGCCCCTGACTAGGTGACTGGAAAGTGAGCACGAGGCCCTATAACATCTGCTTCCTCTAGAATAAGGGCTAAAATGGGGAAAATTGTTCTAATCTCATGTTAAATGAGCATTTAGGATTCTAGGAGACATGATAGGAGATGTTTATCTATTTTGAATCTATAAAGTAAAATATTTGCATTGATTGCCCCTTTCTCCCTCCCAAACTTCTCTGCATACATTTTTCTGTTTACCTCAAACTCCTTCAAATTTTATGAGCAGTCTCTGATAATCTACATAAACCTTGTATGCCACCCCTTAATCATCACTTTAAAATGAACGAATATTCATCTCGAATGAATGACCTAATTCCTGGATTATGCAATGATTTAAAACTATTTCTATTGCTTTCAGTTAAATACCTCTGAATTGCTCCCTCTGCAAGTCTCCTTTAATATAAGGCTAAGTTTTAGTTATTTCTGAATATGTTTGTATCATAGTTCTTTGATTAAAAGATATTTTTATTCTCAGTGTTAATTGTGAATGAAGTTTCCCTAGCACAATAAATATCCGTAGCCCCTGAAATTTCATGAAGTTCTGGTTCATGGTTAGTCAGAGACTCAGGCTATTTTTCTTATAATATTATTGTTATATATTCAAACAAGTGAGTAGACCATTAGTGCATTAATGTAGATGATTTTCTGACAAAAAATCCAAAAGAACTATATTTTCCTATTTCTTTAAAAAACACTTTGCTTGTAATGGCTTAATATGCCTTTTCTTTGAGCTCAGACATCCTCTCTCTCTTATGAAGGTTTCAAGGCAAAAATCGTAGCACAACCATTGGAATGAAGGATGATAGGAAAAACAAAGTTCCCTTAATATGTGTGGGCTTTGATCTGTGTTTGGTCAGACTGTAAAAAATGCACATAATTGTGTAAGCTTATTGGTGGACTGAGGCAATACTTCAGGCGAGTAGTATCCTTGTATGCTTGGGGATGACAACGGGGAGTTAATTACAATTTCTTTCCCAAAGGAAAAATTTCTCTGTAATACTTGTTTTCAATACCACCAAACCTTGTATTGGAAATATGGGTGTGTTCACATTAATCAACTAAGGTGGAGGAATAAAAAGTTTGTATTATCATCTTACATCATGAAGTATAAATGTGAATTAAATTAAATAATTATTTAAATAGTCAATATGCTATTTTTTTTTTTTTTTTTTTTTTTGCGGTACGTGGGCCTCTTACTGTTGTGGCCTCTCCCGTTGCGGAGCACAGGCTCCGGACGCTCAGGCTCAGCGGCCATGGCTCACGGGCCCAGCCGCTCCACGGCATGTGGGATCTTCCCGGACCGGGGCACGAACACGTGTCCCCTGCATTGGCAGGCTGACCCGCAACCACTGCGCCACCAGGGAAGCCTTCAATATGCTTTTAAACATAGTAGCTTTATATAGGTATCTGTATACACGCACATACACATGTATACACACACATGCACAGATTAAAACAAGTTTATAGGAGTTTAAAATCTTTTTTATAGGTTGTCCATTTTTACAAAAGTAAAGATACCTATAATGAGGTAGTCTTTAAAAACTTGTTTTTTAGTCAAAGTAACAAATGAGAAAATTAACTCTTTGCCAAGGAGTAAGATTGATATAATATGCCACCTTCTCTAATGATCATTTGAGATTTCAATATTTTAGATAGCCTATCGTCTTATTAAATAAGCTTCTCTTGAAGAAGAGAAGGTAGGTATTAGTTGAGCCACACCTTCAATATATTACTATTTATTAGAAAACATAATATTACATTGCAGCTGACTGGGGATCGGTTTTCTATGTGAGTGTTTTTGTAAATATGGAAAATATTTACTCACAATTAACTCTTTATAGCAACATCTTAACTATTTTCCTACCCCAGTCAACTCAGTAGATCTTTAAAACAACATGGTTTTTTGTATAACACAACTATGAAATAAAAGTAGAACCTACCAAAAGCAGTTTATTCATATTGGCTACAGTGATACTTACCTCACACTGGACACATTATATTTTGGAGGTGGAGCTGATAGCCCAGAACATGTTGTTCCAGATTATACTGAAATGCTTGGCTCTCAAACCGAGGGTGTAGACAACCCAACTGCATTCTTGAGAGCAGGGAGCCTTTTACCAGCTGCCTGTTTGTTTTTCAGGTGGAGAGTTCACCATCTTTTTCAGTCATGATGAACCTGATGGGTTAAACCCCGTGTCTGGTCTCTGAAAGAGCACTTGGGCCCTTTTAGTTCTGAAAAAGCAAATATCCTTTAAATTTTCTATAGTACTGAGAGTTTAAAAATAAAACCCAGGGCTTCCCTGGTGGTGCAGTGGTTGAGAGTCCGCCTGCTGATGCAGGGGACACGGGTTCATGCCCCGGTCCGGGAAGATCGCACATGCTGCGGGGCGGCTGGGCCCGTGAGCCATAGCCGCTGAGCCTGCGCGTCCGGAGCTTGTGCTCCGCAGTGGGAGAGGCCGCAACAGTGAGAGGCCCGCGTACGGCAAAAAAAAAAAAAAAAACACCCAAATATTTCATGTATGGAATTCTTCTGATCAGCTCTGTATATATGTGTCTATATATAAATATCTATATGCATGTATATGCATAGATACATATATATGTCAAAAGAATGTTTTTACACTCTCAGAGAGAATCACAGAGGATTAGACACTTTTGTTGTTTTACTTTTTTATATTGAAATGACCATTTAGAGAACTTTTATAAAATTTAAATAGCCTGAAAGAGTTTGAAGAGAGCCATCTACATCTAGCAATATAGTAGGGGAAAGATAGGCATCAAAGCTGGTTGAAACAAAATACGAAACAAAATATGCGTCTAAATGATGACTTCCCATAATTTAGGCAACTTTGGGAATACAATGTGGTATAAGAGAGGCTTGTCCTTGATGGAGATCCAAATATCACTTACATTGGTCCTTTCTTTTACAGATGAAGAAAATGAGGGTCATGGAAATGCACTGATTCTAATCAACATAGCTAGTCCAGGACCAGATCTAGGTCTCCTGGTCTCCATCCAGCTTTTATTCATGGAAGAGGCACATTAATGATGACCGTAATCTCTTTGAAAGGCAAATCTGTGCCTCTCCCAAAGTTTATTGTACCTGCACGTGCCTCGGAACAAAATGCTCTGCGTGAAAACAGTGAAACTGAAGTCCTGAGTGTGGACGAAACTTCTTAAGGAAGGCAAGACTAAATTACTCACCAGAAACCTAGTCTATCCTGGAAACCTTGGAATAAGGATGCAGTAGGTATGATATGGGAGGATGCTATTTTTAGTGGACTCTTATATGAGAGAAAAAGAGGTCCTCGGATGGTCCTTGGCCCATTGAGGGCTGTGATTCCAAGGCTGAAATAAGTGACATGACATAGGCACATACACAAAAGGAGCTTTTCGAAGCCATAAGAGCGAGATTAGTGCCAGAATATGTGAGTAGGTAGGGCTTGCACAAGGACACTATACACAGTAGAAAGTTAGCTCTCAGCACACAATTTCGCACAGAATAAATTATCCAAATACTATATGCTTAGTAGTACATAGCTTAAAATATATATACTTCGTTATTATTTTATTTTTCTGTATGTTATTTAGGGAGCAAAATGCTCTTTAGTGGTCTAGAAAAACAATGTTGATTGCCTTGTATTTCATTTTAACTCTTTTTTTAAATTGAAGTGTAGTTGGTTTACAATGTTGTCATTTTAACTCACTTTGCAATGATCGACTGAATTAGTAAAATTTTGCCTTAAAAATAACATATCGTTCCTATTTCTACTCTTGAAACTGAAAACGTTAAGTGCCCCCAAATTAAATCATTTTCCCAGGGAACTTTTGGGAATATTTGACTTATTAATGGCTACACAAAAGTCTTTAAATATTACAAGATTTAGAATAACTCTGGGAAAAGATTTTATTATCTGAAATAAGTAAATGTTGATAATTTTCATGCTTTGGCAGTCTAGTGTTTTCATGAACTGACAACAAATATCTGGAATATATAGTTTGAGTTGGGAAAATACTGTTTCTTCTTCCCTACATTTGCCAGTATCTGTCTTATATAATCTAAATTTTTGCTGCACTCTGGGGGCTGGAAATTGGGGAAGATAGGAAATCAGTTTGGGGGGAAAATTGGGTCCCCCTGACCCAAGGTCCTATTAGCTTGAGAATTAGCCTGGCTTTCCTAATACCCAACCTAGAATGGGATATTTACATCAATACCTGTATTGTACATGATCTTTCAAGGATTGAGGATTTTACTTATCTTGCTTGGGTGCTCCTGGGTCACCAGCTTACTTCATCCTTCATTTTTTTAAAATGTGATTCTATTCCATGGCAAAAGATCTTTCTAATTGATGGTATATTAGTGCCACAATCTAGATGTTGTTGAAACCTCTTTTTCAAGGTATTCTTTTTGTTACTCAGAAAAGATACCCCTCTTGCTGTTGGCATACTTTAATTGGAATTCTTTTTGCTTTTTGCTGAGCAATACAGAATTAAGTTGGGGTCATGTAATCAGTGGAAGATATCGGTCCCACAGGATACTGCCACAGAGAGGCAGTATTTGGAATTTTTCACTCAGCAGAAAGATTGACTTGATTTTATTTGGATGTAGGGATAAAGCATCAGAATACAGGAAGGGATTTTTTCATTCTGTCTCTGATGACCAGTGACCCCTTGCAGAGAGTGTTACATTTTGGATAATATTTAGAGAATGTGGATAGATCGTACAGTGAATTGGACTATAAGTTATTGAAACCACTGAAAACCCAGAGATTTTTATGCATGTGAAAAAGATGAACTAGTAAACACTTGACTATATCACAAATGAAGAAACATAATTAAAAGATTAAACATCATTCCTATAAAAGTATACAAAGAGTCATGAAAATTGAATAATAATAAAGCTGAACTTAATATTATTATTCTGCTTGATATTATTATCATTAATATATTTGATAACAGTAAGGGAAGCATCTAGTATCTTCTTTAGAGAAAACAAAACACGCTTTGTTTGTGAGAGCTTCAGAGGCAAGGTGGTGGTCAAGTGGGGGCATTTGCTTTGTCCCATGATTTCAGAGGGAATGTTGCTGAACCTCCTGTGTGCATTACTGCACTTGCTCCTGGAGTGAGTATGTGATAATGGTGACAATAGCTACATGAGTGACAGAACGACTCCAAAATAAGGCCATTTCATGAAAGGCATAGTCATTCCTTACAAGTGTATTGAGGATTGAATTATTTTTTAATCCTCTGTTGTAGGTTTGATACAAACTCCATATGACTGGAGCTTCACGTGGAATGAAATAGACAGTTGAAAGCATAATGAACTCACACAATCAGATTAGATGATTTGCTGAGTACTAAGCTAGCCCTTTTTTGCTCGAGAGCAGCTCCTTGGGTCTGGAATATCTTTTTAATTTATAGCACAAACCAAGCTTTAACTCCCAACTTTATTAGTTTTGAAATATTTATTTATTTATTTTTGGCTGCATCGGGTCTTCATTGAGGCTTGCGGGCTTCTCTCTACTTGTGCTATGCAGGCTCAAGGGCGCGTGGGCTCTGTAGTTGTGGCGCACAGGCTTAGTTGCCCCGTGACATGTGGGCTCTTAGTTACCTGACCAGGGATCGAACCAATGACCCCTGCATTGGAAGCCTGATTCTCAACCACCAGACCACCAGGGAAGTCCCTATCTCCCAACTTTAAATATAAGTCCTTCCATGAAGTTTCTGAGTTTGGTCTAATATTTCTTCTTTCATTATACTCTCTGCCTTGACAATTTCTTTCTGTAGCTTCTAAAATTACATGTGGATAACTCCTAAGTGTCTCTTTACAGCCTCAGCCTCCATCCTGACTTCCTAAGACCCATTTCCAGTTTCCCAGCAGAGATGTATATTTCTTAATACATGGCTTGTCAAACTGGACAGGTCCAAAATGGACCTGAAGATCTTCTCCGTCTCTTCTCTTCCCCCCCACCCCCAAAGTATATTTCATAATTTTGTTTAATAGGATCAATAACTTTCAGTCCTTCAAGTTTACAACGAAAGAGTTTTCTTTTCACTTCTTCCCCTTAGGCCCACGTCCAATTTGTCATTAAGTCCTCCAATTCCAGATGGTCCCATATTTTTACTCCTTTTAATCCTTTGTTTCTTGTCACCTGAATAATTTTAGTGTGTCTCTCTACTTAACTTTCCACCTTCCAGTTCATCTTTGATATGGAGGCAGATTATCTAAAGAGCTGTCATCCTTTCAGGATCAACCAGATGTTGGGCAGTTCACATAAAATATTCCATTCATTCTCACATGTACCTCATTCAAGAGATGTCATCATCATTTATAAAGAAAATGGGGGCTCCATGACTTGAAGAAACTTTCCTCACGGCATCCAAGAGAGTGATCATATAATTTCTCATTCAGAGACACTTTTGGGCACAAAAGGGGGTAATGTGAATAATTAAGCCCAGACAACTGGTGTAAAAAGGAATTTCCTCAGACAAACCAGGACACAAGTCCACTCAGTGTGTATTTGATTCAACCAGGATCCCACCCTCTGTCTGTCTGGGGAGATGCTGTAGCTGTCTTGTGACCATGAGGGGAGGAGTTGATTAGCTGAGGATGATGCGAAGGCAAGAAAGAAGTTGGTCCTTCGATGACCATCCTGATCCATCTATCTCCCATTTTCATGTTAAGTAGATAATAAATACCCTTATTAAGTCATTTTATTTGGGATTCCGTTACTTAAGGCTGAATATACTTTGATACCAGGAAAGACAGTAAATTATATAATCAATGGCAATAATGTGTGATGTCTGCTAGAATAAGAGAGTACAGGACACTTTGAGAGATCACTTAGGACCATCAGATCTAATCCTGTGCTTGTGTGTATGTGTGTGGTGGAGAGATGGTGGAGGGGAGATATTTCCTGGGGGAAATAACAGAAAATAGAAACTTGGGCATTGGATTAATTTCTGTTTACCTACATTATTGTATTTGGGAAATAGTATGTTTTTCCTCCTGAGAGATTTTGTCCTCAGTAATTTACAAATGCCATGCTTTGCAATTTTGATAGGCAAGTAATATTATACTGAGTTGCCAAGGTCACAGTGATGCAGGGATTTAACTTACAAACTCACCTGGAAGTTGGTTTTTATTTGATTTTTGTTCTCACTTTTAATAATTTGACTCCATTTTCTTCCAAGCTTGATGATGTGAGGTGTTATAACACTAATTAGTTTTTTTGCTTCTGTTTTTCTTTTAAAATCTCCAGCTCTCTTTGGGTAATTTTTGTTATTGCTGAGCTAGAGTTAAAGAAAAAAGGAAGACCTCTAAATTCGTGAGTGATTTGTTAAAAAGATGAAATGTATTGAGCGATTCAGAATTATACAAACAATGCCAATTGTAGGAAGACCACCTGTTCCATGATAGTCAGTCCTCAGAGATTTTAAACACACTTTCCCCCCAGCCTTAATTGCCTCAGGATGAGGCAATCCTGTGTCTGTTCAGAACCATTAATAACCTACTTCACCTGATTGCAGCAAGTGTTTTTTTTTCTTCAGATTTCTCAAATGGTAAGTGTAAGGACTTTCTGCTCTGATAAACAACAAAATTGACCAAATTTAGCAGTAGGTCTCAGTAAAAGGCAATTTTTTTCTTTCATCTTCTATCTAATTGGACAACTAATGGTTTTTAAAAATTTAAAGCTGGATGATTTCTCCAGCACACTTGCTAGGTTTTGATTAGATCAAGTGTGGTCTACTGCTTTGTTTCTGGGAATTGTTCTCTGGGTGTTTTTCCTCCCGTGTTTGCGTGATTCCATACAGGTTGACAGATTGCCGTCTCTTTGTCTGATGAAGATGGTGTCTTGCTCATGTATTCCATTTCTTTGATTATTTCTAGTATTTACCATTTGATTTTTGTGACTTTCAGCAAGTCACTTAACTTCTCTGTGCTTCAGATTTTTTATTATTTGTGAAATGATGAGGAGGAAGCTAATGAGACAATGGGATATATTTTCTGAGTGAATTGCTTTACAAAATCGTCAGGTCTACAAAGTATGTGGAATTAGCACATATAGACCAACCTTACTTTGCTTTCTAACCATTTCTAGAGGGTGGAGGGCTCACTACTGTGGCTCTCGCAGGCCCAACATTTTATGCAGGTGATGTTCATTTTAGAATGATTTTAAGAACAACTTTAAAGGGGAAAAGCAAGTACAGAATAACAACCTAAAGTGACTTTTGTATGGGAAAAACAATGTGCTTTGTGATGATGGTGTGGGAGCGGGGGAATGAGATTTGTGAGCTGATGGAATGCACAGAAGTCCAGGGGCGTTTCTTGCATAGTACCTTGTTTTAGAGACACACAGCTATGGGTTCCTCTACCGCTGTGTACTTGGAGACTTAAGAACCGGGCCTCTGGTATCCTTTGAAGAGGGCAGGGTTCAATAAATATTTAATTTAAACCATAGAATCATAAAGATCTGGTCTTCATAAATGCAAAGGAAGTGACACAAATCCATGCATTAAGTATCAAAATGGGGACTTCCCTGGTGGCGCAGTGAATATGACTCCGTGCTCCCAATGCAGGGGGCCTGGGTTCGATCCCTGGTCAGGGAACTAGATCCCACATGCATGCTGCAACTAAGAGTTCACATGCCACAACTAAAGAGCCAGCAAGCCACAACTAAGGAGTCCTGGAACCTCAACTAAGACCCTGTGGGGGAAAAAAAAAGAAGTGTCAAAATGAAAGCAAAAACACAGTTAGAATGCTTGGTCAAGTTCCAGTTAGAAGGTTAGTGTAGAAAAGTGGCAATGTGTTAAGAAAGAATAAGGTATCCCATAAGACGTGACAGTTCAGGAGAAAAGCAGAATTCAGATGTTGCAAAAAAGAATCTTAAGTGGTTTGCAAGAGACTCCAAAGCTAATACTCAAAGTCCAATTTAAAGATATATTCAAGACAGGAAAATTACTGGAAAATCATTTAGATTCTTTATTTCAAGAGCAAAACCGTATAGGAAAAGGTCAGAGTTACCTAATTCAATATGATCTTTCACGGTTTGCAAGGCTCATCGTAATCTCTTTCTGCTCTAACACTTGCTGACTTGTGACCATGTGCAAGTTATAAGCCCCTTTTTGTGCCTCAGCTTTTCTGAAAAGTAAAATAAGGAAAAGAATAGTACCTGTCTCCAAAAGGCTTTGTAAGGATAAGGTGAGATTACACCTGAAACGCACTTTAAAAGGAGTATAATAGTAAGCACTCATGTAAGGTGAGCTGCTGTTATTATTATAATCACTACTGCCATTAGTATCACCATCATGGAGGCTGTTCTGAAAGTATGAACTTTGAGAACAGATTGCCAGACTTTAAATTTTGGCTTCATGACTTACTACCTGTGGGTCTTTGGTCAAGTTACTTACGTCTCCAGGTTTCTGTTTCCTCATCTGTAAAATGGGAAGAATAGTGCTTCCTTTATAGAGTTATGGCAAACCCTCATGTATATAAAGGGTTGACAACTGCGCTTGGCTCACAGAACATTGCCATTGTGATGATTACTATTTTTCTGACCTCGGCTTACCCCAATCTACTCTTCAGCCACACTGACTGGTGTTGTTTCACTCGCGTCAAGCACTTACACTTCAGTACCTTGCCGTTGAGATTTCTTCTTCAGCCAGGACTTCCGGATCACCCTGTCTGTTTTGCTCCCCATGCTCAGGTATTTTCCAGGTCAGTTCCTGTCTCAATTTTGCCCTAGCGTTTTCTAAGTGACATTATCTTTGTGTATGTCTTGCTTACCTGTTTATTGTCTGACTCCCCTCACTCTTACAAAATAGAAGCTCTAAGCCTTTTTTTGTTTGCTACTGTGTCCCAGGGCCCAGGGCTAAGAGTAAGCATTCAAAAATAGTTGTCAAATGAATGGGTACAATTGTGATAGCATCTAAAGTGGTCTGGAAATCAGTAATGAGCACTTTCTGTCCTTAAAGACGGTCTAGAATAGGGGTAATCAAATGTAATCCGTGTGGGTGACTCGATAATGTTGGGTCCACTGCTGGTGACTATATAGTCTGTCGAAACAAAGATACTTTGAGAATCAAAGTGGTTCCTGTTAATAATCATGTCAAGACAGCAAGCAGAAACTGGAATCTTTCAGGATAAACCTTATTCGTGAACTAGCCGCATTAGAATTACAGGTAGAGATGGACGCATAAAATGCAGATGCCTGGCCTGGGCCTCATCCCGGCTCCACCGCGTTGGGATATTTGGTAAAGGAGCCCCGCCACCTATTTTTTAGGAAGTGCTCTGGATGATTCCGAAATCTGCCAAACATGCCAGAGGTTGAAACCCGCTGGGGAGGAGGATTAGAACATCCTCCTGGGGGGTGGGGGTGGGGCTTTATCCTCAACCCAGGAGGCTTCCCTAAAGGTGTTAAATACTTATTAACACTGTTGTGTGGGAGCTGCAGTGGCGAGATTGCTGTGTGGGAGCCCAGCGCTCATTAGCACTTGTATAGGAACCTCTGCCCGTTCTTGAGAGTTAATTTCTTGGCAAACAATGAGAGTCTTCCTGAAGCACTTCTGCAGAGTGAGGACAAATTTGGGGTAATGTAGTGCAAATTGTAGGAAGTGAGTACATTAGCACGAAACAGATTTAATAAGCCTGGAGAAGAGATTTAGTATGTCTGGCAAATGATGTAAATTTTGAGAAAAAAGGGTGAATTATGGTAACATAAATAAAGGCTAATCACTTATAGTTGAACCTCTTCTTTTTTAAAAAAATAATGCTTTCGAGAGAATGTATTGGAGTTTGTAGATCAGACTAACACCTTTATAATATGAAATGTTTTGTGGGTTTTTGCCACAAGTATCTTTGTGTTGGTGGCATGGGCAGTATTTTCTGATTACAGGTAATGGTAAAGTAAACAAAGCATTTACTACCCTTTGACTTTTTTTAAAAAATTTTTATTTATTTATTTTTTTATACAGCAGGTTCTTATCCCTTTGACTTTTTAATCTCTCACTTCTGTCAAGAATTCTCCTTCTTGTCCATTTCATCTCCCCACAGTGGGGTGAGCCACTAATTGCCCTTTTGGGTTTTTCTCCTGCCATCACTAATCTTACCTCTTTTCCATTCTTTTCTAACCTCTTCAAATTCATTTCTCTTTTGAGCATCCCTGATGCAGAGAAGGTATGAATCTATACCTTCATCAACTTAAAGTCTTACAGACAGACATGTAGGCTTGGTTTTTAACAGTCTCAACAGCAAGTCTTCATTTAAACTCCAATCTCTGTTAAATAGCTCATTGATGCTTTAAACAAAAATGATTATATCATAGAGATGTTATTTTGTATAGAAACATATATAAGAGATATAGAGATGTCCTTTACATTCCTAGGTTTACTGTCATTTCCCATGAAGTAAAAAGAAATAGATGGAAAAAAAAAAAAAGAAATAGATGGAGAAAGTGTTCTTCTGAGGTCTTCATTTAAAATAATATAAAAAATAAGAATTCATCCGTAGGCATGTTAAAACAAAGTCTGAAAGTGTACCTTCCTCTCATTGATTGCTTTCAGTTTGTACATTTTATTTCTCACTATGTAAACCTAACAATGGGATTTGGGAACCACTTCAAAGATCAGAATTTTAAAGATAGAGGTAAGAGTTGTTGTCGTGACTATTTCCAATGCCAGGAATGAGAATGCTGTGGATGGAGGTCATGGAAATGGTTTACATAATTATTTATATGTTAGGCTAATAATAATTAATAATAGTAATAGTAAAAAAAGTGGAAATTGGGTGTTTGTGACTTTAATGGTTTTGGCTTCTGGCCAACCTTTCACCAGTAAGCTGACTACCTTGGGTAGCAATTGGCAACTTCTTTCCAGGTTTTTCTGTTGATGCAATTTCAAACAGCAGGGGGTGACTTCTCTATATTCAGAACACCTAACAATCCCTGTTCAAAACATATTCCTGCCTCCTTAAGCTTGCCTAGATAGACTGTTTCTCTGAAATCTCCTCTAGAGACATGGAGCTATCTTAATCATTCCTAACATTAGCTTAGTATTTAAAATATTATTTATTACAATACCTAACTAGCCGTGTTTCAGGGTCTCCGCCACCCCAATAAATAAGCATCAAGTTACAAAGACAATCCATTATTATGGCATTTATCAAAAACAAACTTAAAGTGGAAAATAAACTTCTGTTTCTCAGTGAAACATTAGCTTCCTCATGGTGGGCAAGTCTGCTCTGGGCATCAGTACCTGCAATCTAATAATATCTACATTTTCTAGAGCCAAGCTCATGTTGAGATGTTGGTTCCATCTGAGAGAAGTTGCTTTTAATTCGTAACATGGGTCTGTCACCCTCTCTCCTCACCACCTTTCAATTTACTCCAGTCAACTGTGATGGTCTTTAGGTTTTAGTTTTGGGACTGTGGTCTGGGTATGTTAAAAGTGTAACTTTTGCCCTAATTCAAAGAGCACACCTGAGGCTGCTGTAGGCCCCTGGAGCAGAAAAACACACGTTTAGTAAAACTACATTGGGCATCATCTTTTCTGGTAATCCTTGTGGCTGTAATTGAAGACATTTCTTTGCATAGGTTTTCCTCTTGGATACAACCTGAAGTTTAATTTTTAGTATGACATTAAAATTATATAACAACTAATAATTTTTCATTTATGGTATAAGTTCCAATGAACTTTTCAACAAGAGTGTTTACCTTTAAGATTTTGTCCTGGTTTCAGGCTTGATAATTATACATCACCTTGTACAAAATTTCTCTCTTATTCTGATTATAATTTCTCCCTTCAACCATTTTCCCTTCTAAAAATGGGCAGAAATCACTTAAATTTTTATAGTTTGAATTTCAAAGCCATGTAAAAATACCATCTAATATTTTTGTAGTTAAGCATACAAGAAGAGTATCATTTTTGCTTGATACATGTATTGACGATTTTGTTTTTCAAATGGTATACCTTGACTGGGTTTAATTCATAAAATATTTTTCATGTTTTTTCTGACCTATCAGTTTCTGTATTTCCACTGATTTGCCCTAGTCAATCAAAAAGAAATTCAGGGTCATGCATTCTAGTCATCAAATTATTCAAACTTTCCTAAAATAGTTTAAAAGCAATTTAGAAAATAATGGGATATATGTTGTTTACTCTGGTTAGAGTGCTAGAAATAATGAGAGACTCAGAAAATAATATCAACACATTAGATATTCAAGAGAAAGGAGATGTAATGCTAGGAAAAATATAATGCAAAAAGCAACCACCACAAAGATGTAGAGGATAATGAAGACCAATTTAGACAAAGAACATTAGCTATAATGTTTATTGTGGCAAAAACAACATGACAAAACTATGACTTTTGGCCCTTTGTTGGAAAAAAGTTAGGGGCAACTAAAATATTGGGAATATATGTCATTGAAAGAAATAAAAATTCCTTCATGAAAATTGGAAAAATGAGTACAGGGCTACAGGCATCAACTAAAACGAGATAATGAGGACTACATGGGAGTGGAATGCAAATATAATGAATTTTAAAGAGATGATGCTTTTTATTTGTATTAATTTCTATCAGTTAGCTTTTTCTAAAATAGAAGGCTTTCTCTAACAGAAGAGAGACTTTATATTGTAATATCTTATGCTATAATTGGATAGGATTCAAATAGACTTTTAAATTAGCTAACTTCTGTTCAGGGCATATACTAAATACTCCGGTATGAACCTTTGAACTGGTAAGAAAAGCTAAACTCCTTTTCCTATATATTTTTAGAGCTTTTAAAAAATAAAAATGATAAAACAAAAGGTAGGTTAAAATGGTTTCAGAGGAGGAGAGAGAGAAAGACACACATATTTTCCTCGAATGGACCACATAGCATCACACAATTTTAGAATTTATGATGAAAAACTACATTTTGATTGACACAGGTGAGCAGGGAGGGAGGTTGTTAGGCAGATATCAACCACACCAAGAGGAGAGAGATGCTTAGGGGTGAGAAAAACAAAAAGGGCCCAACAAAGAGGAAACTGAGGAAGAAAAAAAGACAGGATGAAGATGGGAAAAGGAAAATGCTCAAAAGAATTTAAGCTCATGGACTTCCCTGGTGGCACAGTGGTTAAGAATCCACCTGCTAACACAGGGGACACAGGTTCGAGCTCTGGTCCGCGAAGATCCCACATGCCGCGGAGCAACTAAGCCCGTGTGCCACAACTACTGAGCCTGCACTCTACAGCCTTCGAGCCATAGCTACTGAAGCCTGTGTAACACAACTACTGAAGCCTGTGTATGTAGAGCCCGTGCTCCGCAACAAGAGAAGCCATCGTGATGAGAAGCCTGCGCACTGCAATGAAGAGTAGACCCGCTCGCCACAACTAGAGAAAGCCTGCACGCAGCAATGAAGACCCAACTCAGCCAAAAATTAAATAAATAAATTTATTTTAAAAAAAGAATTTAAGCTCAAACAAACAAAAACATCCCCCTATCTCAATATTACATAAACTGTTTACTTGATTGGCATCAGCAGACTGATCCTATTATGTCTATATCTTCTGGCACATACCAGATAGTCTGATACTTGGTGGAGAGTAAACTGAAAGAACGAACTTGAGGATTTATCTTGCAGCAAGCCATGAAGCACTAAGGGTCTTGGCACTATTTGGTCCCTTTCACCCTTCCCCATCAGCCTGCAGCTGAGTCATGTTATCTCTGCACATCTGTCCAGTGTCCAGTGTCTTGTTAGGATGCCGCTGTATTTAGCTATCAGAACATGACAAACTCCTATTAAGGTTCTTAAACTTGTAATTAGAACTGGATTGTCTAGAGAACATTCTAAGGGCTCTGTGGAAAAACTCTTAACTCCATTTACTAAATATGAAATCAAACATGCCAATTAATTATAGACTGTGTCAGGGCAACCCTTTCTCTGCCCGCATTTCCTGCTCTTGTCTGGGGAGGGTGGTGCATGTTTTTTGATGATGGCTGTGTCGCTCCCTTCTGCTCTCTCCATCAGCTGTTTCTGTATCCCTTCGGTTTCTTTGGTCCCCATCTGCCTGTGTATATGGTGTCTGAGGCTGGCTTTTGTAGCCTTGTACTCCTTTAGATGAATGTTCAGTGAGTGAGACTTTGTTACTCTCAGTACAAATCTTTGCGAGTTTGTTTGCCTCTCCTCTCCTTGGTGGGCGAATGGGTTCGCTCCCCTTAGAGAATTTCTCTCCCGCTGTTGTCACTCTGGGCATTTCCTGCTCGGCTGTTGTGCATGCTGCTCCAGCTTCTCCTGCCACCCCCTCACCTTGAGTTTCACACTGGGTTGGGCCAATCTTTCAGTGCTCATCTCTGCTTGGTGACCCCTGGTAGGTACCCTCTCTTCACTTAGCATTTCCCCATAGTTGGAGAAGTGAGGCTCTTACATCATGGAGGTGGGGTGTTCCAAGCTCTATGATCATTTCTCTTTAAGAAGATGGGAAAAGGAAAATGCTCAGGCCATCTGACTGACTAGGAGGTTTGTTGCCCCTCACTCTGATTCGCTGGCCACCTCTTTCTGACTTCCCCCTTTCTTTCATGGCAAGACCTATCTCCCTTCCTTTGGAGGTTGAGACTAGAAAGTTATGTCTGTTTTTCTGACCCAGGAAGACAAATAAGTACTGTTTCAATGGTGCTTTTGTTTACTGAGCGTATGACCCAGGGTAAGGTACTTAACCTCTCTGTGTTTCAAACGTATGGGTGTATTTGTAATATACAAGTAATGATTCTGTAATATACGGGCAATGATTCCATCTATTGCACAAAGTTGAAATGAATCATATAAGGAGGAGTGAGGATGAGAAGAGTGTCTTATGCTCTTAGCAAAGTACTTGGCACACAGCAAGTGTCACGGAAGGTTTGCTAATCTTATTGTTCTCCCAGGAGCAGATTTATGAGTGCAATGGGCATCTGCTTGTTGGTTGTAGGGCTAGAGGAAGACATTTTAATCACTTCAATGATCATAACATGTATATTATATCCTGAAGTAATAAACTTAATATAGTTTCACGGCACCATATTTTATTGTGACATCTTTGAGTTGTGAGATTCATTTTATTTCCCCCTGAAATAATGATTGAATTTATGTGGCTTGAATGTACGCTTCACCCAGAACTGTAAAATCCATCTTTTTTGGAGGGAGGGGTGAACCACCATGATTATTATACTTGCATGGTGAACATTTCACAAAATAGCCTGCATAAGATTTAGGGTTCTTAACAGATATTTCCAGTTTCAAAAGTATCTCTCTTCAAAAGGGAAGTACCGCTCACAGTAGAATTGTAATCCTATGATTAACAAGTGAATAGCTTTTCCTCCAGTTTATATGCTCAGATGATAAATATGAGAGAGAAATAGAAATGTTGAAAGGCATTAATCAAGATTTTTGGTACTCCGTGAATGAGACTTCAGTTTTAAAATTTGAAGTATTTTGAAGAGAAGTGACTAAGGGGTTTTGAGTTTTGCACAAAGGATAGATTTTGAAATTTATGAAAAGATGAACAGATTTCTTCCTAACTACCCAAATTGTGGGTGGTAGGGATGGTGGGAGAGAAAGTGAAAGCCATACATGATTTGCTTTTTGTAAACACGTCTTCAGAGAACAATAATAAATTTTATTGTCAGATTATGAAACTGCTAGAGTCCTCTGACGTATTACTTTATGGAGTACATACGTTTATCTGTTTTTTAAAGGTTAGCATTCTCATATATATTTGTAACCTATTAGAGAAGAAAAAGCTGTTTTGTTGGTTGTGATTGACATGTAACATTTTGAGCTGTAAATGGTGGTTATAGTTCTATATGTTAACTATATGCTTTAAGGTTTTGTGTATTTCCTTTTAGATATTTAAAAGCTCTAAGATATTTTAAATGTTAAAGGAATATTAGATACATGCTCAATATACATTTTTCTTCAAAATAACACATTTAGAATTAAAAATGACTGTTTTTTAAAAAAATTAATTTATTTATTTTGGCTGCGTTGGGTCTTTGTTGCTGTGCATGGGCTTTCTCTGGTTGTGGTGAGCGGGGGCTACTCTTCGTTGTGGTGCGCTGGCTTCTCGTTGCGGTGGCTTCTCTTGTTGTGGAGCCCGGGCTCTAGGCGCACGGGCTTCAGTAGTTGCAGCACGTGGGCTCAGTAGTTGTGGCGCACGGACTTAGTTGCCTCACGGCATGTGGGATCTTCCCGGACCAGGGCTTGAACCCGTGTCCCCTGTGTTGGCAGGTGGATTCTTAACCACTGCTCCACCAGGGAAGCCCTGCCTGGTTTGTTCATCTTTAGAGAAATTTTTTAGAGAGAAATACTAAATTATAGGTAATTTTTTAAGGCTTCACAGGATCAAAATGGCTTTATAACATGCAATTAAACCTATGAGAAGGCTGAGGTTGTTTCTACATGGTAATGTCAGTATTATTTTCAGACACCAGGAGACATTGTTTTAGTAATTCTTCTCTTTCTTCCTTCCTTCCTTCTTACCATCCTTTTCTTCCTTCTTTTTTTTTTTTTTTTTTTTTTTTTGGAAATGATGGCAATAATTTGTTGTACTTTTGAAACTGTTGCATACTTTCAGCCTTTAAAATTTTTAAAATAATACAGCTAGCATAACTCTGTGTACCATATAGACACTTAAGAAATAGTTGTATGACTAGTAACACAACCAGTCTGGTAATAGAGTGAAACTTTTTGGATTTTTGTTATGGAAAAAAAAGCTGCTAGTGAAATGTAAATCTATAAAGGTTTGTAAGTCTCCCAAATAAATATCTCTCTATTGGGATACATTATTGTAGGCTAAAGTTTTCAGGAATAAATTTTTTAGTTTTAGGGGACATGATTTCATCTTGATAATAAAGAACATTTTGTAGTTTTATCATATTTCAAATATATGGAATATAAAGGCAATTCTACATGACACAGTTTAAAATTGAACCTATTTTAGACTTTCTTAGTAATAAAGCAATTTCTACAATATGAGACCAATAAAGTATTTTGGTTGGAAACAGCAAATGAATTAGAGGACTAATTACCAATTAATTATATTATTTGGTTACTACCTAAATAATATAGATACAATTGTCCAGTGTATGATTATAGTTATATTTTTACTGGATAAAATCAAAATGGATGCAGGTAGTTTAAAAGTGTCCATCTAATACAACCAGAAAATTGTCTTCCAGCGCTACTGAGAGGCATTATTTCTTGCCTTTTCTTTTTATGAACAACATAGGAAAAGTCCAGGTATGCAATGTCATGTAATTTGAACTGCAGAGAAAAATAAACTGTT